>NC_141030.1:23155000-23755000 GCF_052040795.2 Danio rerio
GTGGTGCTATCATCATGAAGGTCATATAATGAAGTTCAGCTCTCACAGTCATTTTCTTTCTGATGTTTTAACATGCCATTAATTTGACCTGACATGACAGCAACTCTGTCTGTATCTTCAGACTATGCAGATGGAATTCAGCAATGAATATTTGTAGTATTCCTTTTTGGTGATTTTCATATTTTTTTATTAATAGTTTTAAATCCAAATGTTAAAAGAAATATGATGCATACAAACTTAAATTCAACACATTAAAATTCCCGTATAACCAACATTTGTATTATTTTTTTATTTGTATTACTTTAATGAAAATTTATAGAAATTTTTCAGAAGTATTTAATGAGCACAAGGTAAAAAATAAATGTATAGAATACAAGTATTAAATTGGGTGAAAAATAACAATCAAATTCAACATTATTGATAAAAAATATAGAAAAATTGATTATTCAGATTTTTTTCTGATAGCATGTTGGCATGTTATTGAAAAGGTCAAAAGCAGTCCAACAAACACGGCCATACAGAATGCGAATATGTGTTATTGTATGTATTGTATATTTTTAATAAAATCTTTTTAAATATTTTTAGTTTTTCCTCAAAGTTCTTCTGTGGCATTAGTTTTTCAATCATTTGTCATAACGGCCACCTTAAACTAAATGCCTAGTGAAATATCTTAATTTTGTCTTTTTGACTGAAAAAATGTACATACTGTATACTCCCAGAAATAAAATTACAAAAGCTGTTACTTGAATGATAACTACTGATATGAATACCTTGGGTACTAATTTGACTATATTTAAAGGTCCCATGCAATTAAAATAAAGTTATTTTTAGATGTTAGTATCAGTATTGTTAGTTTTTAGGATATCTATGTAAAACTGGTATAAGCATTTAAAGCCTGTAGTTTGTCACTTCTGCCTACACTGTAAAATGTAATAAGTGGACAGATTGCCTTAAAGTGTAAAATGCCTTAAAAGGAGTGTATTCATTTTATGTGAGCATAAAAACACTTTGTATTTACAACTTCTTTATAAAGTAAACTTCAGTACTGTTGACTCAAAATAATTAGTTGTGTTAACTACTTATTAGTGTTCACATTACTAAGAAAATATTAGTTAACCAATTGCCTTAAAATTATCAAGTAAACTGAACTAAAAAATTTAAGTAAAGACAAAAGACAATACCCTACTTACTCTTAGGGTCATTTATATCGAAGTTGATATTTAGCCGCACCATGTTGGTGTTTCGTGCTCAACCCCCAACCGGAGGGCCAGAATTCACACACATACACTACAGACCATTTAGCTTACCCAATTAACTTATAACTCCATGCAGAAATGCGCGAGAGGGGTCTGGATGCAGACCTGATGCAGAATTTGAGCAGTATCCGATGCTTTTTTAATGCGCTAACCTAACCCCACCCCTAAACTTACCCATCACAGTGACGTCACTCACTCCATTGAGTGCATTGTGTCTGACAGTGCATCGCTGAGTGGTGGAATCTTGCAACATAAAGGCTGCATCCAGATAGTATTGAACTGACCCAGCTGGTGCTCGAACCAGTGACATTTTTTCAGTTCCCTTATCATCATTCTCTATCATTAACATACTTTTGACACAGGACACATGACCACTCAAAAGTTGTAAATACATATTATTATAAGTCAAGGGGCCTGTTTCAGTAAGGAGGTTCAGCCAACTGTGAGTTTAAACTTGTACTCTGATTTGATTTACCAAGAGATTAAAAATTTTCGGTTTCAGAATAGCGGATCTGAGTTAGGTCAATCAACTTTGAGTAGATCAACTCCGAGTTAAGCGCGCACACCACAACTATAAAAAGGCATTATTAATGGAGCGCAGATATTACGAGTGACTATGGCAACATCTAAAAAAAAGAGATCAGTATTTCTGTTTCTAGCTGAACTTGATGTGCTCATGCAAAGTTATAGCAAATATGAGCATATATTTTAAAAAAGCAACACCACTGCATCAGTGAAACAGAGAGAGTTAGCGTGGGAAAACAGGTCACGTTAATGCGTAATTTTACATTTTAAAGTATTTAAATATTATTTAAAATAAAATAAGTAATGTTATGTGTGACATTTATACATTTTTTACACACATTCCCACTTTTATACACGCTCAGTTTTAATAGATTTTAAAGTGCACTTGTGTGTCTGCCTCTATTATTGATCAAGTGGTGAAGGTTGATATGACATTTAGAATGTAAGCAGAACTAAACAATAGTTTTTTAGAAAGAATAATAATCCTTATTAATCTAGTACCAGTACATGTCCCTTTTGAAGGTTAGTGAATTTAAGCTAATTATTTATTTAAAAAAGACCATACATTCTCATACTGTACGTTACTTTGTTCTTTGTGTGACTGAAATTTAGGCAATAGCTATGTTTCTATCCAAACATGCAAAATAAAATTGATGTGCAAAACGGGATTATTGCATGAAAGATGTGCAAATAAAGCAGCGTTTCCGTTCAACGAGTCAAAGAGAACAAAATCGTCAGTTCCTGATTAAACGGGCGACAAATATCATTAGTAAAAACAAAATTTACTGTGGTAGAAGAAACTGCGTCAATCTTTTCTTTACTTAATAAATGTAATTGCGCCTCAGATGACAATTCTGACACAGTGAACACGTGGGGGCGTTTAAAGCCATGAGACGTGGAGAACAGACACTCGCTCTAGACCACAGGTGTCAAACTCGGTTCCAAAAGGGCCGCAGCTCTGCACAGTTTAGTTCCAACCCTAATTAAACACACCTGATCAAACTAATTGAGTCCTTCAGGCTTGTTTGAAACCTACAGGTAAGTGTGTTGGAGCAGGGTTGGAACTAAACTGTGCAGGGCTTCGGTCCTCCAGGATTTGAGTTTGACACCCCTGCTCTAGACGCTCTGCAGGTCATTAATAATATAATAACATTTAATACTGAAACGGTTAAGGCGTACAGTGTGCTCAGCATGCTGGTTTGTCCATTCACACACATTTTCATCATCATATGATGTTTTATATGATGATTTTTTTTTTATGCACATACTGGAATTTGTTCAGTAAAAGTGTTTTCATCATAGTTTAGGCACATCTTTTCTATCGAATAAAAGTTTGTCCTAGTCAGTTATGCGTGTGTTTTTGTATGCGTGTTTTCAAAAGTTATGTGCATCATGACGTTTTCATCATTTGTTTTTGTGCGCATTTCCAAAATGAGCAATAAAATAGGTGGGTGGAAACGTAACTAAGGTGAGAAATACCAATTCGTTCTTAAAAAAGGGGAGGAGACGACAGAAACTCAGTTTAGAGAATAAAACCTACTCCTGACCAGGTTAGTCAGTTACTGTGGTAACTTACTTTGTGAACCTGAGTTAAAGTTACCTCTCTTTTCAGAAACAGGCTTGACAAACCTGCCATTTTGAAAAGGAAAACCCAGAGTTTCTCTAATTTACAAGGTAAGGTTAACAGACTTATTCATAATAAGTTAACTGAACTTAGTGGGAAAAGCTATTGCTTTTTAGAGTGTAAATGGATCAACAGATTAATTCACATCATCTCATACTTCAATCTCTCATCAAATTATAATGAATCAAATGCTCTCTAGTATCTGTCATGTTTTTCCCCCTTCAAGACTTTTCTTGTTGGCTTTTCGTTTATTGTGCTTGAGGTCAACTACTCTCAAAACGCTAAAGACTTTTTAATTTAAAGAGGAGGATCTACACTATGCCCCAACCTCTCTTTGTGTTTCAGTTGAGACTATCTCAAACATAGAACAAAAATACATATTTCATAGCACTTCACGGGACCTTTATTCTACTTTTAAAGTATTGTTATGCATGCTTTACATACAAATGTGTACCTTTTAAAGAGTTTCTGTCTCCGTGACAGCTTTTTAAACTTTATTTTGAATAGTATATGCACAATTTGCAAGCATGTTTGGTTGAATTGTTTGATAAACTTGTTTTGATTATCAGAACAAGTGTGTGAGTAGATACTTCGCAATGAGCAGAGTCAGTAAAACCATGCATGACAAATAAATGGAAGTCTAGTTCCCGGTTTGACAATAGATGTTCATTTCCATTAAGTATTTCCATTAGGCAAGTTATTACTTTGTTCCCATTATGGTAATTCCGCCATAATACAATAATATTATGATACAACTAATGCATCGTCAATACAAGCCACACAATTTACAGGAATTAAGACCCTAATGATTGCAGCACAAAGCAAGAACAAAATGAACCAGCGGTTGCTAGGAGATTCGCAGGAAAAATTCTGTTGCTGTGTGGCTTCAGAATAAGATCTACACTTCTAGATTTGCTGCTAATCCAAATTAGTTTTCCCCTCATGCTATTATTTTCCCTTTGTATGCGTCAGTAGCCCGTCCTGTATCATATTGGAGTCTGTCTACCATTACAGAGAGATGCATTTTCTTTTGACAAGCTCCAACAATTTAATGGTGCTTCCATAATGTGTATGGTTTCTAACCGCAGACAGCAGCATACAAATAGCATCAATTACCATGTAGGAATACAGCAGGGTGAAGCCAGGTTAAGTATAGCCGTACTGTACCTGCATGAGCTTTCTCTCTATTCACAATGCAGCCAAGACTGCAGCCATCAAGACAAATGGGATTTAGAAATCAATCTTTCGGCACGGCAAGCTCTCCATTATTGAACACTTAAATATACAAAGTATTGCTGAATCTGTGCAGCGCATTCAATACAGGCTGATTTCAAAGCATGAGTAACAGTTGTCTTTATTCTGTCCACCAATGGCTGGTGGTCCACTTTCAGGTGGTTAAGAATGTGCTATTCAGAAATTTTACTGGGAACAATTTGTGCTTTGTTTTGAAGTGATGTAAATTGCTGGATACAGTGTAGATATGAGGCAGAATATTGCGGTTTGCCACTGTACAGTATGAACATGTAGTCTTAAATGACTCATTTCAGAAATACTGGGAAAAATGCACTGGTTTTAGTGCAGAAATGCATATTTATTAATGATTCTGATTTTATTTAACCATGCACTATCCACCCTAATAGCAGTTTGTGTCCTGTTTCTTTTTGGCTTTCCCTCCCATTACAAATATGTCTTGCTAACACAGCAGCCAATGAAAAAAACTAATGGTTAAAAGGGTCAAGAGCAAGCTAATGCCACAGTTAAGATTTACTAGAGCTAAACTTCTAAGGAAAACTTTAGTATGTGTTTGGAAAAAGGAAAGTCAGACTTGTTTGTAATAAGTGAAGCTGTTAATGCGGTTTTGGAAATTGAATGCATTTTCATTTCAATAGATTTCTTCTAGGGCTATGACTTGCAGCTTGTTACTGTGTTTTTGTTGGTCTCATTTTCTTGTTCTTGCTGCTTTTCCTTTCAGTAGTTTTGCTCGTTAGCAGCAGGTTTTGTCACCAATGCTCAATCATCACTTAATCAACCATTTAATTATGTCATTAACTGCAACACTGAGCCAAAGTTACTTTTACTCTTTGAAGTGTAGACAGTACTGTATGTGGTTTTGCTGTGGGGGTTGAGAAGTGAAAATAAAAACAGCATTGGAAAAGATACTTTTAACAGTAATGAGTTGAAAATTAAGTTTACAGCAAGCAAATTTGTAGAAAAACAATTACAGTATATACTGGCAAATCTACTGTGAAACTCATTCACACACTCATTAGCCTTTGGCTTACTCTATGATTTATCAGGGTGTCGCCACCACTGAATGAACTACTAATTACTCTGGCTGCTGGCATATGTTTTATGTGGAGGATTAAAGAAAAACACCCATTACACTCACATTCACACGCACTCATACATTATGGCCAATTTTTTGTTTATTTAATTCACCTAAAGCGCATGTCTTTGGATTGTAAGGCAAACCGGAGCACCCGGAGGAAACCCACGTGAACACAGAGAGAACATGCAATGCCAACTGTTCCAGCCAGTACTCGAACCAGCAACCTTCTTGCTGTGAGATGACAGTGCTAACCACTGCGTCACTGTGCCACCTAGGGACAATTTAGTTTACCCAGTTCATATACAGCATATGAAATCTGGAGCAAACAGCTCAGCAGGCACTGGATGTCAACATAACGTCAGATTGACATTGTATCCCAACATCATGGCACACATTTTGTTGACGTCAGAACTTGAAGTCAATGTCTACGTCCAACCTAAAATCTACCAAATATCAATGTCTAATGATGTTACAGCTTGACATTGTGTGGACATATTGCCATATCTGACGATTAAATGTCAGTGTTTGATGTCAATATCACGTTGGTTTAAGATGTTGGCTCAAGATTGGATTTTGGTCACTTTCCAACACAACCTAAAATCATTCAAATATTAATGTAATTTGATATCGTTATTGAATGTCAAAATAACTTTGCCCTCAGACGCTGGCTAGACATAGAATTTTGTTCACCCGACGTCACCTCCCAAAATCAAACCTAATATTAATGTTTTATGACATTGTATGCCTGCTGGGAAAGGGAGAACATGCAAACTAAACACAGAGATGTCTCCTGACCCAGATGGGACTTGAACCAACAACCTTTTTGTTGTGAGGCAACAGTGCTAACAACTGAGCCACCGGTACAGTTGGTGATGGTTTGGAACAAATACATATAGTGTTAAAGAATATAATCATTCTGCCATGATGACAGCTGTTTGCGAAGCTTCTCATTGAGCATAAAACACAGCTGAAAGCATGTAAACCGTTTTAGAACATCTTTTCACTTTTTGTCTTTTTCACATCACAACTTCACTCAAGTGTTAAATGAATCCATCTGTGAGATGATTCCATGTGATTATTAGTTATGTTGAATCAGTGACTGCTGTTAAATCCTTGTTTTTATCATCATATTAAGGTATTTTTCGCTGTGTTAGATTTTGCAGATAAGAGCGTCTCCTGGCATTTGCAGCAGATTTACTACTGATCACAGAATCATGCTATGCTGACAAGATGTGCATAACAATCATTAACTTTGTCATCATGATTTGCAATTTCCATTTTGATTAATCATCTAGCCCTATCTGTTATGTAGTAAATCTAAGTGCTGCAGCAACAGTGAAGCCTGAAATTGGAAGCAGCCTTGATTGGATGGAAAAGTATTTTAACCATATTCTTTACCTTGGTGATGTATTCGTTTTTTTAAATAAAAAAAATAATAATAATAAATAAAAAAATAAAAAATGTTGTTTGTTTACGAAGACTAGACGTTTTTGTGAACCATTTTTAAAGTGTACTTTGCAGGGCATCTTGTTTGGACCCTGCAATTTCGATGACAATAGGCAACAGACAACCGGCAAACTTCTTTTACTCTTGTTGCCCAAATGACAGCCTCAATTTTGTTTACTTTTTCAAAGGATTTCACTAAAATGTCAGCAGGCTCATCTTAAAAAAACATACAAAAGTATAAAAACTAAAGAAATCACAAAAGCAAATCCATTAACCTTGATCAATGTTGATTTACAATCATTATTTTGTCACCGTCAATTAGTTTCAAATTATTTCTTCTAGTGAAGGAAAAAACCATAGTAGGATATTAAATACTAAGGAAGTTAATGAGGACTGCCGTGGTTTCCGGTTTTAATTAATCACACTCAGTCTGGAAGTTATGAATATCAGAAGAATAAACTTTATTGGATATACTAATAATGCAGAGACAGTCCAGGGCAGACCCTACAGTGTCAGAAAGTCCAGGGCAGAAATCTCAGTGTCTCCCACGACAATTCTGATGTACCTCAAATTTGCTGTACCCTTTACCCCTCTCTCAACTCCTTCTCCGTTATGACCCCAATTTAAAGCCCACTCTTCTTTTTGTCCCTTATAATGTATAGATCTAATGTATTCACAACTGTTTCCACATACAGTTCATATTTTGCAATCATGACTAGTGTTTATATTTCAAACATTTAAACTGGATTCTTCTCTCTCATACAGCATGCATATTGTCAAACATACATGACGGTTTCAACATATGTTGTAAACATTTCAAGCTTTTTTGGCTGTATATACACAGATGGTCTCCAAGTCTTCTCATGCTCTTTTAGAACCCCATTGCTTTACATATCCTAACATATTCACTCACCCATTTAAACATGTTTACATAGCTTATTAGTAAATAAAAATCTTTTTCTGAACCAGAAGTTGTTTTGTTACCAGCACCAACGTTTCGAAATATCTTCTTTGTCATCAATTGAAAAAACTATTACAGGTTTGGAAGTACATTGTGTGATTTAACAAGAATTAACAAGAAGCATTTACACCCACAAGTGAAATAATTTCAGTGTAACAGTCTACAGTAAGTACATATTTTTGCACTCTGTGAGATATTTACCTACAGTAGGAGCAGTGAACTCGGCTACAGTCTGTGCATTTCTTCAGTATCAGCGTGAGGCCTGGGGGATGTTATGGCCCTTTGTTAGGAGTCAGACTGACTGCTGTGTGTGAGCTTGTGGCTTGTTAGTGAGTGTGGAGGTGAAACAACAAAGCTGTGAGCAATATAATAATATCTATGCAGTTTAAAATGCTGAAGCAAAGCACTGTAAATGTACTGCATTGCGCTAATAGACTGCTGCCAATTATTGACCAAATCTGAGATCATTATACGAGAAACTGATGATAATGGATGCACTTGCTCTATACAATTTACAGTATAAGCTGGTCAACTTTTTCCATTTAGCCATATACTATATATATACTATATATATATATATGCTATTTACTTTATTTATTTGGGTGGTGGCACAGTGGGTAGCACGTTCACAGCAAGAAGGCTGCTGGTTCGAGCCTCGGCTGGGTCAGTTGGCATTCCTGTGTGGAGTTTGAAGGTTCTCCCCGTGTTCGTTTGGGTTTCCTCCTGGAGCTCTGGCTTCCCCCACAAGTCCAAAGACATGTGTGGTACAGGTGAATTGGGTATGTTAAAATTGACTGTTGTGTATGAGTGTGGGAATGAGTGTGTGTGTTTCCCAGTGATGGGTTGTGGCTGGAAGGGCATCCGCTGCATAAAACATATGCTGGATAAGTTGGCGCTTCATTCCGCTGTTGCGACCCCAGGTTAATAAAAGGGACTAAGTCGAAAAGAAAATGAATAAATGAATGAATGAATGAATGAATATTTGGATGGTTGGTTGGTCTGTCCATCGGTATGTTAGTTAGTCGGTTAGTTTCTTTAAATCATTACATGACAACAAAGTTTAGTAAAATTTTGGCAGTTTCATCAAATAAATCATCAAATAAAAAATCACTGCATTGGAAAGGAGTAGGAAGTTATCTTAATCTAGAACCAGATTGACTTATGTATTCTCAATGTTGAAAAAAAGTTTTTTTTTTTTTTGTTGCCTAAAATTTTCATGAAAATGACTTCTCTTTTAATTAGAATTCTTTGAATACAAAATTCAAAAGAACAACATTTAGTCATTTAGCAGACGCTTTTATCCAAAGCGACTTACAAATGAGGACAAGGAAGCAATTTACACAACCAAGAGCAACAATGAATAAGTGCTATAAGCAAGTTTCAGGTCTGTAAAGTCTAAGAAGGGAAGTATTAGTAGTATTAGTATTTTTATTATTATTATTATTTTTTTGGGGTACAGTTAGTGTGATATTCAGAGAGGCAATTACAGATTAGGAAGTGTAGTGGAGACTAAATAGTTGAGTTTTTAGTCGTTTCTTGAAAGTAGCGAGTGACTCTGCTGTTCTGATGCAGTTAGGGAGTTCATTCCACCAACTGGGCAGATTGAGCGTGAGCGTTCGCGAAAGTGATTTCTTCCCCCTTTGGGATGGAACCACGAGGCAACAACATTTCTAACATAGAAGTGTTTTGATTTCTTATAAAGGGACAGTGAAGAATGCAATGAAGCTGAAAAGTCAGATTTGCCATCACAGAAATAAATTATATTAGAACGTTATTATAATACAGTAGATTTCCCAAAATATTACTGCATTTTTGACATCTCTTGGAATGAAATGCCTTGGTGAGTAATAAACAGTGTTGGGTAAGTTACTTTTAAAAAGTAATAATTACAAATTACTGATTACTACTGAAAGATTGTAGGCTGATTACTAGGCCTGTCACAATAATCAATATATCGACTCAATCATTTCTGGCAATGCATTGTATATTGCCCAAACATAAAAACCAACACCCTCAACTTTATTGTGTCAGTGTCAGTACGGTTAAAAATACTATAGTGTATTTTTAAGGGTTCCTGACAAATGAAAATAGATCCGAATATTTTTTTTTTTTTTTTTTTTTAGTTTTATTTACTCTGCACTTTGTATTAACATTTATTATTATTGTTGATATTAAAATTATTATTATTATTATTGTTATTATTATTTTTATTATTATTAGTATTTAGATAAATGTTTTCACATTTTGATTTCAATGCCTTGTTATTAAATTGTTAAAATCAAATGAAATGTTCTTTAGAATGAAATATATTGGTGTTCTTTGGAAGGGTGTACTTGCATTATGTCAAAATTGAACAAAATAGTCTTAAAATTACAATAACAGTTTATTGCAATACATTTTGATGCTATATATCATACCACAAATAATAAATAATGTAACAGACCTACTGATTACATTACTAATTATTTAATGTAAAAAGTAATCAGATTACTAATTACTTTACCTTGAAATTACTTTCAAAACATACAAACATACCTATAAAAATACAAAATAAACTGCAGCTCTTTCAGTAATTTAATATTCACTGAAAAACATTGCAATGAGGTGATCACAGCAGCTTGCATAATCAAAAGACTTAAAAAGATAGTTTGCCCAAAACTTAAAATTATCTCATCATTCACTAGTTTTAAACCTGTTTGTCTGGATACCTGTAACCTTTGACACCCATAGTATGAAAAATCACTGCAGTGTTTGGGTGTTCTGTGTTTGTCTGAAGTAATTAGTCTACTAAGATGTATATATTACAAAGTATGAAGTAGATGGATCAGTTCTTGTCATGTGACACGCCGTTTTCAACTGGGGGCACCTGGGAAATGTAAGCGGGCAATATGCTCTCCCAATATGCACAAAAGACACAATATGTGAACGGCCCCATAAGCAGCTACGCTTTTCAGAAGAGACCTTCACTCCTGATCCTGCACAAAAATTTCAATTTAGCCTGTTTAGGCTGAGTTGGACCACCATGATTTTGCACGGTGGTGTCCTCCTTGTTGACAAGTATTGTAACAGTTTAATATGCTTTCTATTCAAGTGCTTAAACAAGTTGCTTATCAAAAGTTCTTTAGGGGCTAGACATAGGCTGAATTTCACAGCTCTATTTTTGTTTAACTATTTCAGCTTGCATTCTCCAGCAATTTAAATGCAGATGTTTATTACCTAACATTATTTAAAAAAAAATAAAAAAATCTTCCAAAACTATATCTGTAAAGCAAGTAACATAATTACATTAACTTTAGTAACTGTAATAAAATTACACAAGATTAAAATGTAATTCGTTACATTACTGCATTCCTTAAAAAATGTAATTAGAATACAGCAACGTGTTACTTTGGAACGTGTTACACCCAACTCAGATAATAAAGCATCACACAATCAAGGGTAATTAAAGATAACTACACATTTTAATATTAGAACAAGCATAACCAATAATCAATAACCTACTGTAGTAGATTGTAATAGTAAGCCCTTTAATCTGTGGATGTTTTACACCAGTAAAATATCTGATCACTGATTTAGAAAATCAATATCTGAATAGATTGCAAACTCATTTTCTCTGTATCCAAACTTGCCCTCTAAAAGAGGATCCCATGGCAACAGAATAATGATAATGAGGCTTGTTTCTTCATTGAAGCATTGCATTAAAGCAATGACTAGATGAAATAAGACACACAACTACTCATGAATAATTCTCATGTTCAGCTTTGCCGAAGAGCACATGATTGCTTATCTTGACGGAATGCGAAATTAGAAACACAGCAAGAAACAGATGAATTAAAGGAACAAAAAATAAAATAAAATAATCCACACATGAAATGTTGTGAAATGTGCAATGCAGAAGGTAGTCTAAATATTGATAGTGTCACCTTAAGAACTGATGCATTTGGGGCACAGTTGTGCTTTAATGCATGAATATTCATAGCATGCATATTCAAAGCAGCGCTGTAACCGCGTCCACATTAAGCATTTAGTATGCTCCAGTTTGCATAGTGACAGAATGGAACCTCTCGAATTTCTCACTACCCACAATCAACAGACAGAACACACAGATTTAATACTAAAGAGGGCAGTTCAGCCAAAAATGAACATTCTTTCATCATTTACCCAACTTCACGTCATTCCAAACCTTGATGACTTTCTTTTATTCTGAGCAACACAAAAGAAGATTAAAAAACGTCCATAAAATGAAAGTCAGTGGAGTCCAATGTTCTTCATAATATCTCCTTTTGTTATTATGCACCAGTGAATGAGAAGAAATTTCAGGCCTTTGCCGTAATACTGGTGGTGCTCTGTGTATTTAATTAGTTTAGCGTGTGGTCCAAAGATTCGAAACTAAGCAGAAAACCAAGTGTGTTTTGCATACGCTGTGGTTACTAAAACATTCATTTGAAAGCACTTTCTTAGTCTGATTTAAATGCGATAATGATTTCATGCCAATATTTAATTCCAGGAAACAGCTGACTAGTATACTGAAATCTGCTGGAAACATAAAACCAAGAAAAAACGGCTCGCATTTCCTTTAAAAGCACTAATGACTGTGAATAATATGATTTGTTAGCAAAATAGCTCTTCATCTTAGTTGTAAAGCTCTGATCCAATTTTGCTTGATATTTAGCAGCTAAAATGGATTTTATTATTTGAGTATAAGAGGAAACAAGTAAAGGATAGAAATTTGTTTAATTCTTATCCTTTGTTGGTTTTTATTGGTGTTGCTTGTGTTTACGGTCTCTTTAGAGAAAATTTGAATAGTTTTGGTTATTTGGAAAAACATGCCTCACATTTTTTACACAAAACTATCCATATATCATATAAACTGTACATAAACCTATGTGTGTGTTATACAGCATTGTCAGTTAAAATGAACACTACAGTGAAGCACCAACAGTTTTCATTTGATTTCTTGCACAACTGTTTTTTTGCTTCATTGAACAAAGCACAAAAGCTGCAGAGCACACGTACTGTGTTCAAAGTTCAAATAACTCAATATTTCTCTCTGTGGATATTCCATTCATGTACCTATATACTTATTTATGCATGACCATATATGCTTAGACCACACATGAAAGCTGTCATGGCTGGTTAAATTGCGTCTCACAACCAGTTCACGGTCAATAAAATGTGGTTATTTTATTGGCTTGTGTTTTCTAAAGTCCAAGTTAAACTGGAAAAGTCCTATTTATTTAAAAAATATATATGTACAGTATTGGTCAAAAGTTTGCGGTCAGTTTTTTTTAATTGTAGTTTTAAATACAATTTTTACTCAAGTCATTATTGATTTCATTATTAATTCCATTAACAATAATAATATTCTTAACAATAATAACAATAATAATTTATATTAGAGTGCTTTCTGAAGGATCATATAACTAAGAAGACTGGAGTAAAGAATCTGAAAATTCATTATTAAAATCACTGGAATAAATTATTAAACTAAATAATAAACTTTTGAACAGTTATTTTATAGTGCAATAACGTTTCACAGTTTTACAATGTGTACTGTATTTTTGATTAAATAAATGCAGCCTTGGTGAGCAGGATAAGTTTATTTTAAAACATTTGAAAATCATACAGACCATTTGACCGGTAATGTATGATATAAATTATATAATTTTTATTAAGCATTTTCTTAAGTATTTCAACACTTTGAACTGTTAAGAGCGTTTTCTTTATTTAACTTGATTCGGCTATAAGACAGCAGCTCAAATGAAGACAAACACTGTCCAGCACACTGTTCTGATTTACTGTTCAAGAAAGGACATAACTAATATTAATAATAATAAGAATATTTTACCCCCAAAACAATGTTTAAACCAAATCTACGCTCTTTGGTTTAGGGTGGGGTAAAACTGGTACACCCATGACCTTCGGGGCAGCTGTGACCTAATGGTTAGAGGGTTGGAGTTCTGATTAAAAGGTTGCTGGTTTAAATGTTTAGGTGGTGGAAGTAATTAACCAGCGCCCTTACCACCCTAGATACCATGGCTGAAGTGAGTCTCTTGAGCAAGGCACCGAAACCATAACTACTGCCTGGAAGCCGCAACAATATCTACCTACTGCTCCAGCTGTGTGTGCTTGTGTTCACTTCTGTGTGTGTGTATTTGAATGGGTCAAATGCAAAGATTTTGAGTATAGGTCATCGTTCTTGGCCACATGTCATGACTTTTTTTCCTTTCCTCGTACAACAGAGTAAAATAATGTCTGTAGTTAACATTACTTAAAATGACAATTATTTATTGTCTGTGTTGGTCAGGTAAATTACAGTAAAATAATAGGAACTGAACTTATTTAATTACAATTTGGTCACAATGTATGTGTGTATTAGATATTCCATTTTCAGTAAATGAATACATTTATCTTCCAAAAATACTTTCGAAATTTGACAAATAAATGAATAGAATGTTGAAATTCTTCTTATTATTAACATTCCTCAATCTTAAACCAAAAAACAGTTATGGCAAAATTATAGCTAGGGGAGAGCAGGGCACTTTTTTGTTGTGGCCAAATAATGAACAAAGTAATGGCGTTAGACAAATCATATTTCTTTACCAACAATACACAAGCCTCTTCTGCAGATGAGCACTGAAAGTATGATCACCGGACTTGTGGTTTCTGTGCAGTATAAACATACAGTGTACATAAAAGTGCCAGGAGTAAAAATGTTATGATTTACCCCACCTGCGGGGCAAGTTATGACAGATGGGTTAGTTGCAATGTGGTTATAAAGTCAGATTTTCCACAAACCATTTAAATTCAGTTAGTATATTAGTATATAAATAGTATATTACATCAGTACTTTATACATATTATACATAGCACAGTAAGTTTGTTTATTTATCTGTTGAATAAACACATTTGGATTTATTTGCTTTATTATCCATTATTATACGGTGCGTTTATTTGCATTATTGGCAATAAAATGTTTTTTTTTTTTTTTTAGCTATACATTTTTTTTCTATTAAAATATTTTTTATTTAAAAAGTTCTCAGCATTACACTTAAAGTTCAAAATGTATTTTTTTGTTTACTTGGTGTCCAGCAGTGTGTGACTTAATTGTGTAGTGTTTTCCTCAAAACTGGCTAGCAGTTACTGTGTTTTCTACATCTCTCAAAACTTTTCTAGAAGCCGGTAATAACAACAATATAAGATGTTATGTTCATACTTTAACAAATTTGTTTAAAAAAAAAAAAAAAAAAAAAAAAAATATATATATATATATATATATATATATATATATATATATATATTTTTTTTTTTTTTTTTAAACAAATTTGTTAAAGTATGAACATAACATCTTATATTGTTGTTATTTATATATATATATATATATATATATATATATAGGAAGACATCTACCTACACTGTGGTGAAACCTGAGGAAAACTCTGTTTCGTTTTACCCTGCGATACTATATCCAGCACTCCCCTCTGTTGTAACTCAAGTGGCTATTATGAGACCAAATGTAAGAGACCAGATGAGTGAACTTTTTCAAATTCTCAACATGCTCATAAACTCCTCAAACTCGTGATATCTCCTCAACAGTAAACACATACTTTAGCTCTAAAATAAGCCAGCCTGAGATTCATCTTCATGAATAAGCCCTGCTTTTAGCCTACAGAAATACAAAGCTGCAGCGCTAGCATTGATAATCACACCACTCCATATTTCAGCGGCAACTGCAACAAACCACAGAGCACATCTTGCAAATCAGCACAATAAATAAAGTCATAATCCAATTTAGCTGCTATCTAACTTGTCTGCACTCGCCTGAGCTCACGTAATTATAGTGATTTTCAGCAGGCACAAATGCTCTGCACATCAGGCTAGCCCCTCAATTATATTAGCATTCATCCCAAAATATTGTCGAAACTGGTGAGGCATGGCGAACTTTCAGTCGACTGTTTGTGCTGCTGTCATTTGACTCTCTTGTGTTTCAGACTCCTGTCACTCACTGTCAAAAATAAGGCACAACCGTCTATATTTATATCATTAGCATGTGTTAGCATAGCACTTGTGACTGAGCTGACAGGAATTGTTATTGAAATTTCTGACATTTCTGCAACTGTATAGGTTTCATAAGTATGCCATATGGAACTAGAAAGCTTGTAACCCATCTCATAGCTTAATATATTGTCAGTAATGTTGAGGAATGAGCTGGAACTGCTGTATACTCACTTATTCGCTACAAGCTCTGCTGAATAGTTTCAGCTCTTCATTATTCAAACGGCTCAGAGGATGAAGCCAAATATATTTCCCATGTTCTGGGATGCAGTACACTTTAATGAGTTTCGTTAACCGATTCAATAATTCATCTCAGTACGCCGATGCTAAGAGCCGCATAAAGTTGTAGATAGCGCAAGCATATGGGCCCGAATCTGCTGCTCCCATTTAATAAGCTTCATAAAGGGAACAAACAGCTTGAATCAAATCCATCCCTTGTGATTCCTAACTTATTAAAGCACATTACTTCCCACAATCCCTTTCTCCCTGAACTAAATCAGTGAAAATCCTTGGAATTTGAGAGTGGGATATTTTGAAAAAACCAAAAAGAAATGCTGAGACTCTTTATTTTACTCCATACGGAGCTGGTTTTAATTGTGTTGGATTGCTTGGACTCTGTTTGATCTATGGTTCTTTGATGGCGGATGCTGCAAAATGCTCACAAGATGCTCTGTCAGAGTTGATTATGAAAAAAGGTGTTAATAAGAAAGAGGCTTCTTTCCCTCAGGATTCTTGATTCGCAATCATAAGCAGGGAAACAGGGATTTTTTTTATAAATGTCAGCATGCTTTCAAAGATGACGTCAGAAAATTATTACTCATTATGTTATTTGAATATGCCATGGATTTTCAATCCTATACTGTCAACTTTAAAGCTATAATTATGCTCTTATTTAGCATACAGATACTACCCAAAGTGCTCTTGTGACTCACATCGAAACTGCATTGAAAGGTCTGTTGGAATCATCCAGACTCGTGGATGGAAAGCAAAAAGCTTTCAAAAATAGCATTTGTGACAGGTGAATGTTGTCATGCCAGCCATTTTTCTCTGAACTGATTATGAAAGACTGCATTAATTAGACACTGCTTTATTATAGAAAGTTCAATTTTGCGCTCTTAAAGGATGCATGTGTCATTTTGTGTCATGCCATAGATCACTCTGAATGTGTGGGCTGCTAGTTTTTGTTATTAAATTGGACTTAATGACTAAATGATGAATAGGATGGTCTCTCTCAACATCCTGCAGGGGTCCAAATGGCACGTTGAGGTGCCAGTTAAAGGGAACTCTCAAAACAAGAGATAATGGATTGGTCGACATCCAACAAACACTAACATTTAGCTGCCGAAATGTGTGCTTAATTAGTCTGGATGCTGATTAGAGACAAGCACGCAGCGTGTGGGTGAATAATTGAAATAAAAAGGCTTGTCACGAAGCTAGCGTAACATCACAGCCAAATAGCAAAATCTGGTCACTCCAAGGGGTCTGATTTTGCCAAGCCTACATAATAATTATAGAAAGAAGAAGGCTGAAAAAGTTGAAACTTGAAAATTATTGGGTGGTTGAAACCAGTGTTAATGATTGGCTGTGATTGTTTAAACTTTCTCTTTAATTGTGAGCTATAAGAAGGGTTACTACAGTAACTTTGATTTATTTATAGTTTTTGCAGAAAAACAACAAATAGAACCACAGTTTTATATAGCATTTAAAGTAAACTGCAAGATAAAACAATGATTTGACTAGAGTAACAGTGGTTTTAATTGTTTTACAACAGTCATTGCAGCAGCAAAATTATCTATTTTTTTCAGTAACACTGTTAAACTATGATATTGGTTTAACCATGCTTATAAGTAAAACCGTAGTAACTACAAAATTAACCATGATTTTAATAGTGACAAGGTTTCAAAACAGCGACCATGGTTAAACAACGAATTTAGGACATACCTGCCAACAATCCTGTTTTTCCCGCGAGTCTCCTGTATTCTGTATTTCAGACAGATCTCTCCCTATCCTCCTGATATGATATTTCTCCCGGTAAACTCAAAAAATTTCTCAGCTTTTTTGTACAGTCTGTAACATCCTTGGGTCGCCAACTTTGTTATAATATCCGATCGCAGTGGCTGCATGAAACCCAGTCCATAGTACAGTTATTATCACCACAGTACAGTTACGGTACTAACTCGGTTCTCAACAATGTTATTCAGACAATCCCCTCACAACCTTCCCTCGACACAACTACTGGAACTGCTAAACTAATTTTTTAAGGTAACCCTATTTAACTACAATTTTGGTTTAATGGTGCTTATATCTAAACCCATAGTAACTACAAAATTAACCACTGTTCTTACTAGTAATACTTGTAAAAATGGTTAAAATTAGATTTTATAACAGTAATCATAGTTAAATAATGAGTTTAGGAATCCAAATTACTCAATACAAGTAAACCTGTTTTATTATGATTTTGGTATGATAACTGTTCTTGTATAAGCAAAACTGTAGTAGCTACTGTACAAAATTACCCATGCCAGTGTCCTGGCCAAATTCCCTCTCGACTATTAACCATCATGGCCTCTCAATCATCCCCATCCATTGAATTGGCTGTATCATTGTCTCTACACTACACCTATAGCTGGTGTGGGGTAAGCGCACAGGCGGCGTTGTCCTGTGGCTTTCATCGCATCGTCCAAGTGGATGCTGCACACTGGTGGTGGAGTGGAGAGAGCCCCCTCTTTGATTCCGAAGCACTTTGAGTGTATGGCCATACACAATAATTGCACTACATAAATACACATCTCTGTTTAAATATGATTTTGGTTTAACCATGCTTATATAAGAAAAAACATAGTTACTCCAAGATTAATCATGATTTTATTAGTAACAATGATTTGAAATAGCTTTTACGACAACTGTGTAACCGTGGTTAAAGAATGAGTTTAGTAATAAAACTATGGAACTTCAAAATTAATTTATGCAGTTACCTCTGTTTAAATATGATTTTTGTTTAACCATGCTTATAAAAGTGAAACCATATAACTACAAAACTAACCATGATTGTATTAGTAATGCTGATTTAAATGAGGTTTTACAACAGTAGTGATGGTTAAACAATGATTGAATTAATATAACTGCTGGAACTGCTAAATTAATTTTGCAGGTAACCCTGTTTAAGTATAAATTTGGTTTAACCGTGCTTATGTAAGTAAAACCATAGTAAATACAAAATTAACAATGATTTTAATAGTGACAATGATTTAAAGTTGGTTTTACAACAGTAACCATGGTTAAACAATGAGTTGAGTAGTACAACTATGGAACTTCAAAATTAATTTATGCAAGTAACCCTATGATTATAACTATGATTTTGGTTGAACCATTCTTGTATAAGTGTAAAACCCTATTAACATAAAAATTAACCATGGTTTTACTAGTAATAATATTTTAAATCAGGTTTTACAACAGTAACCATGGTTAAACTATGATTAACATAAAATGGAACTGCAGAATTAATTTATGCAGTTACCTCTGTTTAACTGTGATTTTGGTTTAACCATGCTCACATAAGTAAAACCATAGTTACTACAAAATCAACCATTGTTTTACTACTAATAATGATTTAAATGAGGTTTTACAACAGTAAACATGGTTAAACACTGAGTTTAGGAAACATCTACTGGAATTTCAAAATTAATTTGTGCAGGTAACCCTGTTTAACTATGATTTTGGTTTAACCATGCTTATTTAAGTAAAACCATAGTAACTACTCAATTAACCATGATTTTACTAGTAAAAAAATATTTAAACAAAGTTTCACAACAGTAACCATGATTTAAAAATACATTTAGTAATAAAACAACTGGAACTGCAAAAGTAATTTATGCAGTTACCTCTGTTTAAATATGATTTTGGTTTAAGTGTGCTTAAGTAAAATATTAACTACAAAATTAACCATGATTTTACTAATAATAATGATTTAAATAAGGTTTTACAGCATTTACCATGGTTAAATACTGAGTTCAGGAATACAACTTTAAATGCTAAATTAAGTTAGGCAGTTATACCTGTAGGTGTCTCACTGTCGCATCACAGCAAGAAGGTTACTGGGTTGAGTCCCGGCTCATTCTCCCTGTGTTCGCATGGGTTTCCTCCAGGTCCTCAGTCCAAAAACATGCATTATAGATGAATTGAATAAACTAAATTTCAGCTGGAAGGGCATCCACTTTGTAAAACATACGGTAGAATGGTTGGTGGTTCATTCAGCTGTGGCAATCTCTAAAATCGAGACTACGCTTAGGAAAATAACTACATGGATGAGTTACCCCTGTTTAAATATGATTTTGCTTTAAACTGTGCCTAAATTAGTAAAAACATAGTAACTACAAAATTAACCATGATTTACTAATAACAATCATTTAAATGAGCTTTTGCAATATTAACAGTAATGATGTAGTACATTAGCCATAGTTAAATACAATACCTACAACACTGACCTTGAAATTCTTACATGGTATACCTACAGGGTATGGTCAATTTTCACAGAATCCATACTAAAGTAATGGCGGCTACAGTTTTACTAAACTTCAATAACATAGCCTTCCTTCATATGTTCTGTATTTATGTGTCTAAATATCATTTTCACACCCACAGCTCAGTGAATCATATTTATTTAATGCTAACAAGTGGTGCTAATGCCCACCGTTCATACACTTCAGAATCTCCCCATGGACTGCTGAAAGAATTAGCCTAACTTGTATCCAAGCTCTTGCACGTTAATCCAGAGCCCTTGACCTTCTTAATGAATAGCGCCATAGAGACTCGAGGGTCAGTGGCTATAGGCAGATATTTTTAGCATATTTTTAACTTTCCTGATAGACTAGCCTAGCAACTTCAAAATGAATATATTTTTTCAGTCGTTTAAACGAACATAAAAGACATGTCTTAAAACTGATCTGCTCTTTTAATCAACTCGTCTGTAAAGCACAAAGCCACAAAAGGCATAGATGACTGTGTCACATATTAGAGAATTTCACATTTGTGTGAAATGGCTCTTTTTGTCTGTGCAATCGACAGAGAATAGGTCTTATATAAAGGAAGATTATCTAAATCATCGCAGTAAGTATACTCGTTCGATCGCATGGACTGACAAGCCTCCTTTACTTATATCTCTGAATGTGTCATCAGTAGGTTTTTAACGATTTGTCCAATTGTCTGAACAGTTTGGAGCTTAAAATTAAATGGGTTATGATTGCTCTGCAAAAAAAGGATGAAAGTGACTTTGTCAATACAGATCAATCCGAGCAAAAATGTTTCATGTGGGTCGCAGGCAATCTGAATGTAAGAGTGCTGGAGACAATTTCCGAGGACATTCTGTGAAGCATTATTCCAAAGATAATTACAAAAGTGAGTGCTCATATTCAGTTTTAGCAAAATCTTCCTGGATTTCCCCTTTAGTAATGGTGCCTTCACACATCCTCTTATATAAGCAGAGCATATGCACCAGAACTGTGTGTTGTGCTCAAAATTGTCAGGTGTTTCTAGAAGTGTCATGTTAGCAAATTCTAACTTAGACACCAGCCCTGTACTCCATGGTTATAATAGTTTTGGATTTTTTATTAATTTTAGGTTTATTTTGACTTTGTTTTCAAACTCAGTTTTATTTAGATTTTAAATATAGATTTATTTATTCATTCATTTTCTTTTAGGCTTAGTCCATTTATTAATCTGGGATCGCCACAGTGGGTTGAACCGCCAACTTATCTAGTATATGTTTTACGCAGCGGATGCCCTTTTAGTCGCAACCCATCACTGGGAAACATCCACACACACACACACACACACACACGCACGCACGCACGCATGCACGCACGCACACACACACACACACACACACACACACACACACACACACACACACACACACACACACACACACACACACACACACACACACACTCATACATTATGGTCAATTTTAGCATACCCAATTCACCTGTACTACATTACTTTGGACTTGTGGGGAAAACCGGAGCACCCGAAGGAAACCCATGTGAACACGAAGAGAATATGCAAACTCGACACAAAAATGTCAACCGACCCAGCCAAAGCTTAAACCAGCAACCTTCTTGCTGTGAAGTGAACGTGCTACCCACTGTTTTATTTATTTATTTATTTATTAAATTATTTGTTAATATTTGTTACAAAATCGTCAAAATATTATAAAATAATTCTACCAAAGATGTATTTTTTAAACCTGTATTCAGAGTACACATGAGCACTACCATCTACACATACTCAAACTCAAATACAGCAACCCACAAGGTACCAGGCCTAAGTACCATTCAATATGCTTCTGGTGGTTGATACATACACAGTAGTGATAGAAAGTTCAGATCTTTTCCGTGAACTGGATCTTTTGAGACAGTCCTCCCATGTTAGGGCTCAATATATAAAAAAATATCATCAATCGGTTGTCAGTTGTCAATTTTAGTCAGTTAAAACATCAGCATGATCTGAAAAGTTTTTTTTTACAATCAGGTTTGCAATCCAACTGATGCATGACTGACCTATTTACATTCCATTACGACCTAATAAATTAACTTACATTTAGCCAGATCCTCTCATTTAAGCCCTCGGTTTACCCGCACTGCAGCTGTTCAGGTCTGCTTCAGTCACAGCAGGCTGTCATGTACTGTTTGTGCTTGGTTCAGTGAATCAAACATGCACAAATATATCTAATAACTGAATAATTTAGGCTAACTAAATTAATAACTAAAGGCTGATTTATACTTTTGCGTCAAACGCACTCGTATACTATGGCGCTGACGCATAACCCTATGCCATGGCCGTCGGCATCGCTGACGTGCACCTCTGAAAAAATGTAACTACACGTCGGAATGACGCGTATCGCAAGCTCTGTGGTTGGTCGGCTTGGTAGCGCTGACGAGTCTGGGCGGGACCGAGAACCGCGTGAGCGACGCAAGCCCAATGGAGTAATCGTTTATAAGTGTGGAGTCCAGCGAAGGAGCTCCAGATGGAAAGTTTTGTTTTTTGTTTACCTCATAGTTAAAGCTGTTGCAGGCCCGCCGGTTCCTGCCTCAAAATGAGCGAGTTTGAGCCTCTTGTACATCCTGGAAGCGTTCAGAAAGAACAAAACACAAGCAAAGTATTTAGAAGTATAAATGCACAGCTGCGCGCATTGCGTGCACCGTTGGTTACGCCTTTCACTTGGTGCAGAAGTATAAACCAGGCTTAAGTAGATGTAGTGATAACTGGAGACGCAAATAAATTCAAATGATTCAATTCGATTTGGTTAACTATTTCAACCGGTTCACTTAGAAGATTAGGTTAAAAAGAATGTTTCATTTGTTGCCAGGATCACTAATACGAAAATTTAACCCATTATTGCACACAAATGTGTTAATTCAATACTTTTAAGCATCTACTTGGGTCGTATTTAATGCTGTCACTGTGTTGCTGTCATGTCCAGTAAGAGTTTGTGTCGCAGGAGCAACAGCGAGGACTGACTGGAGGAGGACTGGCTTAAATTGGCCAATAGCAGCAGGATTACAGTCTCTTATGTGATGTATGGCTCAAATATGGCGTAAAACTGGCATCACGAAGTAAATAGATTTCTAAAAGGAACAATACAGTTTCAGTTAGTTCTAGTTAAAAAAAAATCGTTTATATTTTTATTTCAGTTAACAAAAATGTTTTTTTTTTTTTTCAATTTTAGTTTTCGTTTTTTATTCAATTTCATTAACTAAAATAACCTGGCTGTACACTCACCGACCATCTGTTCAACTGCTCTTAAAATAAATGCTATTAATAAGTCAATCACATGGACACAACTCAGTGCTTTTAACCCTCTGGGGTCGAAGATTGCGTATACGCGTTTTGACCTGTGGTGTCGTCAAACAGCTGAAATGAACTTAAATTACACTTTCAGTTTTGATCGTTCAGATAAGATCAATACATCAATCGAATCTGTTATGTGTCTACTTTTTGATGTGTACACTCACAACAACAACAAACTTGTGTGCTTTTGCAAAATAAAGAAAACAGTGTAGGCATTCTGTCTTTTCTCTCTCCGTGAACTGCTTTTGGAAATGCGTCTGTAAAATGCGCTGAAACTCTGCGAATACAAAACGCACACAGATGAGACATGTATTTCTAGAAAGGTTAAAGTGTCTGCTTTTAAATGCAGCTATGCATGTTGAAAACAGACATGGCATGATAAAGTAATCAGTACCCCTCCTCATCACAAGAACCTGTCTGCAAGGCTACATTTGTAAGTGTCCTTTGTAAGTTTATCTTTTAAATAATTTCTGTGTATACTGAATGAGAGGATGATAACTTGCAACAAAAGGTGCTGTGATGCGCGCAACTGTTTAAAAGATTTCATTATCGCACATGGTGTGTTTTTCACCTGCTTTCTTTTGCTCAGTTATTTGGCAGATTTGGTCAAGATGATCTTTTGAATAATAATAATATTTTAACCCATATTAACAATTATAAAGCATTTATTAAAATATTAGTTAACTATTATTATATGCCTGAATGATAAGATATGTAAATGTTGATTTCAATAGTTTATTAATCATTTACTGACTCATTCTGAATTATCCTTAAAACTCCTGAAAACTACTCTTAAATACAACTGGTTTGAAAATAATATGGTACTTAGTAATGAAAAATAAATCATTAACTAAGAATGAAAATACAATTAATAAACACATAATATAGGTGCTTATAAGTCAGGAATAGAGCAATTGTAGCTGCAGTTATAAACTGCTTACTAAAGTTTATTAATGTAGAGTTAATGCTTAACAAATAATGAATTCACTAGATGCTAATGCTTAGTAAATGATTTTAAGTGTGTTATTATTAAGTGTCACAGAGCTTTTTTATCTGAGATTTAAAATTGGAAATAGTGTCCTCCTGGCGTATGTGCAAAAGCAGGAGTTCCATAATTTTAGTGCTGTCCTGCCACCAGATGACTTTCCCTTAATGTTTGGAACAGATAATAATTTTGCAGAAAATCATCTCATTGAAAACAAAGGAGTGCACAAATGAAGAAGATTGGAAAAATGGTTAGGTGCCAAGTTATGAACAGTTTTGTATGTTGAGAGGTGGATTTTGTATTGTATACAATTGTGAAAAGGGAGCTAGTGCAGGGGAAAGAGAATTGGAGCTATGTGATCAGAAGCACGCAAGCAGGTATCCTAGCTGAATTTCAAATCTAGCATCACAAGAAAAGGGGGGATTTAAGAAACTTCGAGTGTGCCATTGTTACTGATGTCAGATGGGTTGATCAGAAGTTTCAGAATCTACTGGAATTTTCATGCACGACCATCTAAAGAGGGTCTGAAGACAAAAAGGTTTGCTTTTATTAAATGTTTGGATCTTTTTGGAGTTTGCCACCCCTAGACACTAAGTAAACTTTGATTAAATGTGTAAATGTCATTACATTTTACATATATTGTTTTCGAAGTTGCTTTTTGTTAGTTTAGGTTGTTCTTTTACAATAGAATCACACTCAAAATGATGTAATCTATGCAAGTTAACAGCAGGCAATTTCAAAACACAAAACACCTTTGCATTAGGATGATGAAATCAACGTGGCACAGCACTGCATACTCTAACATCTTGAAAGACTAGAAACGAGGATCCTTTTGTGAAATTCTTCTCGGTTTTCAACACCATCAAGCCTACTCCGCTCTAGAGTAAACTAACCCAACTGTCTGTCCTTATCTGTCAATGGTTTATCACCTACCTGAGACAGGCAGCAATGAGTGTGGCGAAATCTATATACTGTACAGTACAGCAGCTGTACAGTCAGAACAGGTGCCCCCTCTGGGCTTGTGTGCTGTCCCAACAGTGCTTCTCCTTCTGCATAAGAAAACTAGAAGGGAATTATTCCTACTCCCTGTTCAAACCACTATTCTCTGGTTTATGCAGTAAAGCACCAAGTACCAGAACAGCAAGGTTAAAGAAAGAAGTAAGAAGTTTTTTTTTTTTTTCCCACCTCATCAGCCTCTCAATATATGATAACTGCATAGTCATCTTGGCTAAAATAAGGCTAAATTTGGGCGGTCAGTTAAAAACTAATAGACGTCCAAGAATAATCTAGTTTTGGGCTATTTTGTCTTTTAGATTTTTACTGACAGCCCAAGTTTGGCTTTGTTTTAGCCAAGCTGTTTTCATTTAAATGTCTATTAGACGTCTATTAAACACAAAATTGTTTGCTGGGATAACATAGCTTTAATTTGTATTTTGTTAGAAATTTTGTGAACAGCTTCTCTGTAAATGCATTTGATCTTGTGTTCACTAGGTTATCTTGTCATAACCACAGTTTACCCCAAACACCAAGCCCTAATCATTACCTGTTATAATTACCAATTTCTCTCAGCATAAAAGCATACATCATTCAAGGTCTGGTCTTGTCTAAAGCTGGGCTCAGTCTACTGGATTTCTAGCCTGATTTATCCCCAATTTTCACCTCTCAAAAATCTAGGATATAATCTTTTTGAGAACCTCAATCAGTTCCAATTTTCAGTGCAGATTATGTGGTAATGTGATGCTTTAAAGATCGAATCTTGCACCTTCTGATCTTCTTGCATACAAATCGGAGCCTCTCCAATCATATCAAACATGTTTGATATCCAGGACTTTAAATACGGCTGATGAAGGCTACGATAACATGTCCTCCAACTTACTATAGCCTATGGAGCTGGGGAGAAATTGCTGAAGTTTTAATAAATAAACATTTATTCACTCACATTCCTTCGGCTTATTCTCTCCTTAGTCAGGGGTTGCCACAGCAGAGTGAACTGCCAATAACTCTGGAAATTGTTTTACTCAGCATATGCCCTTCCCGCTGCAGGGTTGTACTCTCTGTGCTAAACACAGACACTTTTCCATTTACATGCTACGGCCAATTTAGTTTACCCAATTAACCTATTCTGGATGTCTCTGAACTGTGGGGGAAACCCATGTAGACACAGGAAGAACCTGTAAACTCCAAACAGAAAGGCTTCTGGTCCAGACCGAACTTGAGCCAGCAACCTTCTTGCTCTGAAGCAACTAACCACTTAGCCACCATGTCGTCATAAATAAGCCATTGTGGGCCTGTTTTAGAAAGGAGGTTAAGTGAAAACTCAGAGTATTTTAACCCTGAAATGAGAGAAATTCTGGGTTTTCCGTTTCAAAATGGCAGGTTTGACAAATTCGAGAAAGCAGGGTAAGTTAAGCCTGTTCCTGAAAGAGAGGTAACTTTAACTCAGAGTCAGTTACTGTGGTAACTTACTCTGTGAACCTAACCTGGTCAGGGGCAGGTATTATTCTCTAAACTCAGAGTTTCTCTCGGTCTCCTCCCCTTTTTTTAAAGACAAAGTGCTATTTCTCCCCTTAGCCTTACGTTTCCACCCATTTTAATGCTCATTTTGGATATGTGCATGAAAATTATTGATTGAAATGTCATGATGTACATAACTAAATATGCATATAAAACATGCGCATAACTGAGTAGGATAAACTTTTTTTCAATAGAAAATATGCACATAAACTATGATGGAAACACTTTTACGAAACAAATGACAGTATGTACAATAAAAAATGTCATCATATGATGATGAAAATGTGTGTGAATGGACAAACCAGCAGGCTGAGCACATTGTAACACATGTCAGTATTAGTGTATATAATTAACTCCGAGCGTCTGGAGCGTATCAAGAGTGTTTGTTCTCCACGTCTCATGGCTTCAAACGCCCCCACGTGTTCATTGTGTGTCAGCATTGTCTTCTGAGGCGCAAGTACATTTAATAAATAAAGAAATAATTGGCGCAGCTGCTTCTACTGCAGTAAATTCTGTTTTTACTGTGATGTTTGGCGCCAGTTAATCAAGAGGTGACTATTTTGTTCTCTTTAATTTGTTGGATGGAAACGCTACTTTATTCGCATCTTTTATGCAATATTTCAGTTTTGCACATAAATTTATGTGATATATTTGGATGGAAACATAGATATTGCCTACATTTTAGTCACACAGAACAAAGTCATGTACGAGAATGGTTTGTCCTTTTTTAATAAACAATTATCTTAAATTCACTGACCTTCGACGTGTACTACTTGATCAATGGGATTATTATTCTTTCTTAAAATTATTTTTAGTACTGCTTACCTTCTAAATGCTATATCAACCTCTATCACTTGGTCAATAAAAAAGGCAGACACACAAGTGCACAATTAAATCTATTAAAACTGATAAACGTGTATAAAAAAATGTAAACATCACACATAACATTACTTATTTTATTGTATTTTATTTTATTAAATGTTAAATTACGCATTAACTTGAGCAGCTGTTTTCCCAGACTAACTGTCGCTGTTTCACTGATGGTTGCTTCTTTTTAAATATATATGCTCATTTGCTATAACTTTGCATGATCATGTCAAGTTCAGCTGGAGAAAGAAATGGTAATCTCTTTTTTTAAGATGTTGCCATGGTCACTCGTAATATCTGCGCTCCATTGATAATGCCTTTTTATAGTCGTGGTGTGCGCGCTTAACTCTGAGTTTTAGTTTTTAATCTCTCGCTAAATCAACTCAGAGTTCAAGTTTAAACTCGGAGTTGTTTGAACCTCCTTACTGAAACAGGCCCCATATCTTTACTGTGTAACCCTTTAATCATCATATTTTTTAATTATGTGCGTGTCGGTTCAATTTCATAGTCAAACTTAAAATATCAAAATGTCATCAGGGTGTTTTTGTTATTTATGCCTTAGCAATTTTATATCTGGTGGGCAAATAGCATATACCATGTGCACTCTCACGTCCATTTTTTTTACATTTAAGGAGATATAAAATTACGTATGTGGTTTCAAATGATCTGTCCCAGACCACCAAGTGTGCATCGCATCCAGATACTATTGGCCTTCAATCAGTTAGCTATTTGATCAGGAAAAAAGCGAAAAAGTGACCAGGTGTAAACAGCCCCTTGCGTATACGTGATGTCAATATGCAACATCTGTCCCATTTGGTGCAGCTAAACCATTTTCCTATGTTTTTATGGCCAACCACAGCCTAGTATGTCCCACTGCATTATTACTTAAAGTGTTTTCAGTGGCTTGGTTGAGTTGGTTCACAGCTGATCCTGAGAACTCTGTTCACATTTTAGTTACTGTCAAATGAAAAATTCAAGTGGAAAAAGACATGAAATAGAGCACGCTACTTGAATACTGCTGTGAATACTGACTGCACACTACTTGAATACTGAGCTTCTGCAGTCCTTGTGCTTGAACAGATTATTATATTCCAATTATATTCCAAAAACACTGAACAACCCTACTTGGCAGGTATACTTGTAAACAGTCGGGTATGTATTAAGTGTGGAGGAAATTGTATGTGCAATAACAGTACACTCGATCCATGCCTTAAACTAACAGCAGCCTAATATAGCTGCTGTGGTCTTCCATTAGCCCCTTTTACACACACAGGTTTTTCTGGAGAACTGTCAGTAAATTGGCGTGAAGAGATTACATGTGAACCGTTTAACATGTTTCGGAATGAGAAGTTACTTGTAAATTGGCAGAATTCTGCTGTGTATGAACAGCCCTTTTTTTATTTTTATTTACCTGTATATTTATTTCAGAAATGTTATGGCAATTTACTGATTTACTGTGTGAAAGGGACTAAGGTTAAAAAAGAAAAGGCAACAAGAAAATCACTGATTAATTGAGCTTTCTTTTGCTTATTTGCTCTGTGTTTATTTGTCACTTTATTAGGTATGCACCAATCCCCATACTTGGGTTGGATATTGGTTCGATACTGCATATTTTTGCTGGAACGGGTATCGGCCAGCTGGCATCAATCCAAACCCGATCTTGCACGTGCGCTATATTCTGTCTAAATTATGAGCCAACAAAAGCCACGAAGGTAACCTATTACAAGGCACTGGAAATGTGTCATGTAGGCCTATTATATGGCAAATGTTCTGAAGTCATTCTATAGTTTAATGAGATGAATATTCACATGCTTAAATTCACGTTCAGTTCAACGCCTTCTGCCGCTGCACTTGTCAATCTTTCTCCATTCAAAATTCAAAAACGAAAAACTCACAGACTATTTGTTCCTGCAGTTTTAATTATCAGTGAAGAAATGCATTTAGCTCTGCCTTAAATGGGTTCATTTTGACCCGTAACATGGAGCTTAATGCTGTTTCTACATCATGTTGTGCTGTGTCTCAACACTGGAGTAACATTAGATAGGGTTATGACCTGCTCTTCGCACACAAAGTAGGCCTACCTCAGTTTAAATTAGAAAAGCCTCAATAAAACATTGGACAGATCCTCAACGCACTGATTTCTTCTCTTTGTGCTGCTGTTGTGAAAGTGATTGAGTGATTGACTCCCGACTGAGTTTATTCTTTCAAGGTGAATGCGTTATATGCTGCTAATAGTTTGTAAAACCTGCGGCTCATTGTGGTCAAAGTAGTTGATTTAAAATAATAAAAGTGAAGCTGGCGGCCCGGCGCATATAAATTGTCATTAACAGAAAATAATTTAGCCTAATATAGGGTACTTTGAAACTGTGAATATTTCACTGTCATTTTATTTAAATTAACATTTTATTTAACAGACTTGTTGGTCAGTTTGTGTGCTGAAGCATATAAGCTGCCCTTGTTTTAAACTTCACCTCAAATATTTTTGTTTATTTTGTAGACAACTGACCAATAAAAATACGTTAAAATAACCAACAAATTATACCAAACACAGTTTTAAAAATAACTTTTCAAACAAAAAATGTATTTAGACATGCCATCTCACTCTCGGCGAGTTTAGGAGAGGGAATGTTAATAAAACTATAAAAGAGTTTAGTTTAGTTTAGTCTGCTTCAAAGCTGCAGAAAAATATCAGGCTTTGCTAAAAGACAGGTTATTTTATCAACGATTAGGTTCAATAGTGGTAGCCTAGTACAAATCTCAAAGAAAAATCCTAATATTGAAAGAGCAAACATAAGCTGGACCCCAAAAGATCAGATCAATGTCATAATTATAGCTCAAATAAATGTAGCCTGCAGTTTATATCAAGCATCATGTTTTTAGCTAGATTGTGCCATCTGTTACATACAGTCGATCTATAGGTCTGCTATTTTTACTAAAGAAGATATACTATTTGAGCAGCAGAACTATAGAAACTGTATTAGCTAAAAAAAAAAAAAAAACCCGGCACAGTCAGATCGCATCCGTATCAATCGATACTCAGAATTTTAGTATCAGAATCGGATCGGTTTTTAAAAAAATGGTATCGGTGCATCCCTAGACTTTATTTATTAGAATAACTTCATTTTAACCTACAAAATTGTCAATTTTAACATACAAAACATCATAACAACTTTATACCCTCAATTTCTAGCCAACATTTCCCAGTGTTAACAAAAATGTTATCAAGCTCCAACATGCTTTTGGGATTATAATAAAAATAGAAACTTTAGTTAGCACTACTTTTGAAGATTCAACAGATGAAAGGTATTGTTTAGCATTGGGATGATGATACAGTTGAAGTCAGAATTATTAACCCCCCTTTGATTTTTCTTTTTTTTTTCTTTTTTAAATAGTTCCCAAACAATGTTTAACAGAGCAGGACATTTTCACAGTGTTTTTCTTCTGGGGAAAGTCTTATTTGTTTACTTAGGCTAGGATAAAAGCAGTTTTTAATAAAAAAGAAACATTTTAGGGTCAAAATTATTAGCCCCTTTAAGCTAACTTTTTTTATTGTCTGCAGAACAAACCATCATTATACAGTAACTTGCCTAATTACCTTAACTTGCCTAGTTTACCTAATTTACCTAGTTAAGCCTTTAAAGTTCACTTTAAGCTGCATAGAAGTGTTGAAAAATATCTAGTCAAATATTATTTACTGTCATCATGGAAGAGATAAAATAAATCAGTTATTAGAAATTAGTTATTAAAACTATTATGTTTAGGAATGTGTTGAAGAAATTTTCTCTCCTTAAAGCAAAAATTGGTAAAAAAAAACAAAAAACGGGGGCTAATAATTTAGGGGGACTAATAATTCTAACTTTAACTGTTTACAGTAATGTCTATTGACATTTCGATATCTTATAATATTGTAATACATATAACTACTATAATTAATTATCAAATATGTTTTCAGTAAGTATTTTGAAAACATGTATTTTGTCAGAATAGCTATTTATTAATAGTTGTAAGGTTCATACCACATTGCAATATTGTTTGCTACCACTGTTGAGCTGCCTAGTTTAAAAAATGTTGTGTCGACTATGCTCATTATTGCTATATTTGCTTGCTCTGCATTACAGTGTAATATCAGCACAATTATTTTGCAAGAAACAAGCAGTGTTGGACATTGTAAACCAGGAACCTGATTTACAAAAACAGCACTGATAACCATATCCTGCTGCTCTGTTGAAAAGGCCAAGAAATATCAAATCCTAGAATGACTTTACATTGTGTTGTCTATCCCCTGAGGTTAAAGTTACATTATCTTAGATTTCTATAAGAACCAAACCATATATTATTAAAAACCATAGAGGCCAGACTTTTTTTTTTACAGTTTCCTCCAGAAAAATAAATTTAGACAGCAGTTGAATCAGAAAGACTGTTGCAGGCTATTGATAAAGCCTTTATCCAGACTTGACAATATGAATGAAAGTTGAACAGCTACAATATTCACATACACATCTGAACATCAAGACTTGTCAGAAACATGGACAGGCACCAGGTTATACACAAACTAACAAGTTGACAAGGTGCAGGTGTGCAAAACTGACAGGTGATAGAGCAGCCCCCCAAAAAAGAGAAAAAAGAAAGAAAGAAAAAAGACAAAGGAGCAACCCATGTGCATGCTGGAAATGTCTATGGCTGTTTTATTCGCTGTAGTCTACAAGTTTACAGTGCCCTTGTTAATTTGGCAACACTTTATATTGTTCCTGTTAGTAAATATGTTAACTTACATTAAGGGAACCTTAGTGCTAGTATCTGTAAGACAAATAACTTATTCTGTACTGAATTATCTCAATACGTTTCATCATGAAATCGTTTTTTATGGATTATTGCAGTATTTGTCAAAAATGTGCCCTCATAATGCAAACAACTCCCCCTTCCTCTCACAAAGACCTCTCTACTTTCTTCCAACTGGGATGAAACAATCATGGCCACTATTTTGAATTTGCTCAAACGTACTAAGTTTTCTTCAGCTTAGTCCCTGATTTATCAGGGGTTGCCACAGTGGAATGAACTGCTAATTACTGCAGATGCTTTTCCAGCTCCATCTCAGCACTCGTAAACACCCAGTGCAGAAGAGCACCTTGAAATAAAGGATCTCAAAGCGTACAAGTGACAGACATTTTTGTGGTCCCATGATTCCTTACACATTTTAGTTGTGAGCGGGAGTTAGGGGAGAGTGGGCCTGATGGAGAAAAGCTGGAGATAAAAGGAGAGAGAGCAACTGTGATCTATCAGTGGCCCATACTTACTCTGTGCGTGTACCTAATTTCTTTTAGAACTCACACACACACACACACACACACACTTACATTTGCTTTGAAAGGAACATAAAACTCCTCACACACTAGTGCTTTTGAATGCCCTGTCAATCCACTGATCAGCTGATATATGCATATTTTAAATGCTTGAATGTCTTTGTGAGTTCTGTTGTAAACCGGTGATCATTAGAGTCTATCACAGTCATTTCTGCTATGTTATCTGTTATATGCGAACATGATGGCCAATCAGAAGAGTTCAATACTCCACTCGGCAGCGCTCCAAAGGCAAGCGGAAAATGCTGCTATTGTCTAATTTCTGTACACTTCAGTACAGACTCATGGAAGTTGGTACTTCTGACAACCAGCACCACGACCCATCATGAACGTGACCTATCATTACTACTGCTCGGTCTTAGGGCTTAACTGAATAATTCAAAGCAGCTCAGTGTCATGAATGATAACTAGAAATCAACACGTCATCACAAACCTTGGAGTCCTGTTCTACGTCACCACCAGTGATGCTGCCCCGCTATATACTTCAAACCTGGAAGATAAAAATAGGTAAGAAAAGCTAAAAAAAAAATAATAATAATAACTACAACTAAAGCTAGCAGATGGTAATGCTGTCTTAATTGATGTTCCATACATACAAATCTGTAAAAAATCTCAGAATTTTGTCTATTAGGTTTTCCTGACCCTTTAAAGCCTTTTCTCTCAGAAAGCAGCAAGTGACAATATTGCCATGTTCAGGTGCCTGTAGTTTGGTCTCATCGAGTGAGATGCATGATCTGCAGTTCCAGGTCAGCCAATCACATGGCAGCAATTTAATCAATTTAGGCATATAGCCATGGTTAAGACAATCTGATACTGCAGTTCAAACAGAGTATGAGAATGGGGAAGAAAGGTGATTTAAATGACTTTGAATGTGGCATGGTTGAGGGTGCCAGCTGGTCTGAGTATTTCAGAAACTTCTGATCTACTGGGATTTTCATGCACAACCATCTCTAGGGTTTACAGAGAATGGTCTGAAAAAGATAAAATGTCCAGTGAGCGGCAGTTCTATGGGCGCAAATGCCTTGTTGATGCCAGAGGTCAGAGAAAAATGGCCAGACTGGTTCAAGTTGATAGAAGGGCTACAGTAACTCAAATAACCTCTCGTTACAACCGAGGTATGCAGAAGAGCATCTCTGAATGCACAAAACGCCGAACCTTGAGGCAAATGGACAGCAGAAGACAGTGGCGCCCCCAGAAAATTTTCATAGGGGTGGCCAGAGGAGGCCACACCAAATCTTGGGGTGGCACACAAAAAATAATGAATTCAGTGTAATGTTATATTTTTATTTCTGGTAAATTAAATAATGTAATTTTACTTAATTTAATTAATTAGTCTTAAAATATCGCAATTTATTCCTTGAAATAATTCAGCAAGTACATGTGCAAACCAAATAAAAATCAATATTTAGTTTAAAACACTTCTCATATAAAGAAATAACTTTTCAGTTATTTTTCACATACATTTATTGTATACCATACAGTATATGCCATGTCTAAAATTAATGGAGATTAATGAGTTAAATAATAAAACAAACAAATGAACAAACTGAACAAAAGGCATTGCTACACACACACACACACACACACACACACACACACACACACACACACACACACACACACACACACACACACACACACACACACACACACTCACTTTACAGACCCCAATAAAATCATTTATCCATATCCCTTTTTGAGCCACTTTATTAATGTGGCGTCTTCTATTGATGTACCTTAATGTAAATATTACATAGCCATTACTGTCTATTGAGAGAGTGTGTGTGTGCTGTCAACGACGATCAGGGAGGGCAGTGGTGGTTCTTGTTTGGTTGACACCCTGGGCGAACCACCCCATATACCCACCCTCCTTAATTAGTTATTTTTCAATAAATATAAAAAAATATATTTATTCTAAATAAATACAATTAATGTTAAGATTATTATACAATTATTATTCTAAAGAAATGACAGACATCAATCCTAAATGTTACTGGAAAACAATGTAAAAGAGTGATATGCTAAGATCACTTAGGAAACCCTTTGCACGAATATTAGTTATGACAATTCTATAGAATACAAAAATGTGTTTTATAGTATTATCTGTGGTCTGAGACCCGAATTATGGCCGAGAATTACGTCCCTGACTCTTTATCCCTCCTTTCTGCTTTATAGCCATGCTTAGTGAAAGTATCATCATCATCATCATCAACATCATCATATTATTACATAAACTTTAGTTTTGTCGACTTTTAAAACTGCGTGCTGACACCTCTTCACAAAAGGCTTACTCCGGTTTCACGGCGCATGAGCGGCACGTTTTTTATCAGCTTGCATGTAAACAACCGGGATTCACACACGAGTGCGTGAGGCGCACGGGAATGGTTTTCTGCGCGCATGCGTCAGTTTGCTTTCACCAGCATTGTTTCGGTTGCACATAGAGAACGCGTGAAAAAGATGTGAACGGCCCTTAATGTCTTTATTCTGGGATTGCCACTCTAAGTTAACTCGCGTGCATAAAGTAAATGGTATCCCAATGCTTTTACTTGGGGATGTTTTTTGTTGAACCATCACCGTGTGCCGCCCCCAGCAAGATACTTGCGACGCTGCCCTGGCATTTGGCATATTGCCCAAATCCGCCACTGGGGAAGAGAGGTGCAATGAATCAGCTACGTTAGTGGAACAAACAATAACTGCATGTTATTTATTTATATATATAGAAACATTGGGAATTTACATAAGTACATTTAAGTTAATAATATCAACAGAAAAATCATATTGGGGTGGCCACAGGGGTGGCCAGAGTTTACCCAGGGGTGGCCGTGGCTCACCAAAATTAGACAGTAGAAGATTGAAAAAACGTTGTCTGGTCGGATAAATCACTTTTTCTGTTGCGACATTCGGATGGTAGAGTCAGAATTTGGTATCAACAACATGAAAACATGGATCCATCCTAAATTGTATCAACAGTTTAGCCTGGTGGCGGTAGTGTAATGGTGTAAGGGATATTTTCTTGACACAATTTAGGCCCATTAGTACCGATTGGGCATTGTGTCAATGCTACAGCCTACCTGAGTATTGTTGCTGACCATGTTTATCGCTTTTTGACCACAGAGTAAGGTGTACCTAATAAAATGGCTGGTGAGTGTACTTTGCCATATAGTTTTAATATATCAATATTGAAGAAAATGGAAAATCTGTTCCACACAGGTCTAGTCTAAACCCACTCTGCCTGTTCCCTGATTGCTCTGCTCATGATCTACCCACCAATGTTGACATCTACATAGATTTTAGTGTTCCCACATCTTTAAAAAGTCTCAGCCTGAATCTACCTGGGCTTGGTGACCTGTTATGTTTATGCAAATCACCAGTTGGCAGTTTATTCAGTACAAATAAGACTTACAAATAAGTTACTAACCCGCCACAAATAGCAGGTTTAATTGTGTGGGCTGACAGTTAAAAAAAGGTTGGGAACCACTGGCCTATTAAATACTGTACAGTTTCCACATATACTGGCTTTTTTTTACTCCTGCATATGTTTAATATACTATCTAATAAATTCCATTTCAGAGATGAGTCACAGACATCCCACATCTTCCATCAGTGAGGTCAGAGAGTCATATTCATATTGATAGCAGCCTGCTAAATATATGCAGTGTCCCAGAAATCAAACCGAGCTGGAAAATTTAGTTCTTTGAGTCTCTAGCTGGTTCCTAGTTCTCTAAAATGTTAACGACCACTATACATTTCATACTTAAATCAAACAAGACCATTTACTGTACACAACTGTGCACCGTGTTCAAAAAAAGCTTGGTTGTCTATTTGTATGTCATCCATAAAAATTCTGTTTCATCCTTCAAATAAGAAATAAATGAAAAAGCCATGCTCAAAGGCAAACAAGTGTTATCAACATAATTTTGGAGTCAGTAGGAAGATAATTGACCCCAACAAGCAGCACAATGAGTTGACTCATATTATTTCAGCCTGGTGAAGCGCTTTATAGATAATCACATTGAGGCTGTCTAATCTTAGCATTAATGAAAAATGACAATGAAAAAGAAGCAACCCAAGAGGAAAGCCTTGGACAATTTATCTGATGTCTCAATCGGCAAACCTATTCTAACTATGCATGTCTTGTTTAGCATGAACTTTGATCAGAGATGTTAAATTATTTATAATAGAAGCTGTTTCTAAACATTCTTGCTTTTTTGAGCCTTCACATTTTAGATCACAGAAAATTATGAGTCCATTGTAATCATTTTAGCTCCAAAAGAAAAACAACCACATATGGTATGTTGTTTAGCAGAAAGAGCTTTTACATAAAGCCTTTAAAAAAATAAAATAAATAAATAAATAAAGAGGGAAACAATGATTTATAAGATATTCCTCTGTCTTTGACCTTTAACTCACAACATAATAGAGTAGAAATGTTTGCATGTTCACCAATGGCTTTGTCTGTTGCTTGATTAATTGTCATTCCTACCTACTTTGCCATTTTGCTAACATTAGTTTCCTTGTCTATGCATTAGAGGATAAATTAAGTGCACTAAACCAGCCTATTTTCCATCTTCATGCCTTTGTTATTTGTTTCAATGTCACGTTATGACTTTCACTACAGGATTAATACTGATGAAGTATCGACTGCTCACATTCTAAGTATCCCTTAATAGCTTGACCTTGGTTTCTGATTTCCAGTGTTGAAAAAGGTATCCTGAGTGGAGATGATGGTGTCAGAGAGGGGTGTTAAAAAAAGAAAATCTTTAGATTTAGATTCTTTGACAGAGAAGCAAATAAAAATAAATAAATACTGCATAGATTTCATAAAAACAGTGAAACATTGACATTTATTTTTAGTAGCTGACCTTGTTCCACAGCAGGTACTGTATTTGTAGACATTTCTCTTTCATATGCAAACATTATGATAAGAGAGTATTAAATAAATCAAGCAATGTGAGTTTATCAAATTGCACTATTTGGTAGATCTGGCCCATAACTAATTAGCATTAGCTGCTAGCAGAAATCTAACCAGCTCAAAATTGTTGCTGTTTCACACATTAAGGACTTTTCAAGAGTTATAATACTGCAAATCAGACTTTATGACTACAAATGTCAGCTGATGTCATAATTTCCACATTAACTTTAGTAAACTGAATGAAAAATAATTATCCATACTAGAAGTTTATAAGAGTTAGCTTTAATGACTACATAGTTACATAGGCCAACACTTTTTTTTTTTTAGAGATTGTTAGCTTTGAGTATTATCTTTTTTTATTATTATTGTAACACTTTGCTCAATATTTTCATTTCTCCTTTTGTGCTATATTTAACAACACTCGTCCATGCAGCATGACTGTATGACACCATAATTTTGACTTTGATACAATACCTAAATTAAATATCATGATACCAATACTAAAACGATACTTAACCATATATTTTTCTTTCAGAATATTATTTATTAATAAACAGTGTTCGCTGTCAGCTGAAACAGAGTAGAACCATTAAAAAAAAAAAACTAAAACAAAGATAGAAATAAAAACAAAATTGTCGACACTCTATTTAACAAAAATACTTTGCTTTTTAAAAAAAGCAATGCATTATAGACAGAAGTGCACATCACTTTTTGGTGGGGTTCTCAAAGGATCAGGAGATGTTGCTTGATCCTTACTTTCAGGTAACAGCGTTTTTCAATGAATCTACACATTTAAAGCGCGAGATGTTCTAACGTTATTTAGTCGTTCATTTAGGATGTGTCATGCGACTGACACCGTGTTCACCATTGCTAAAGCGCATGCGTCCACAGAGATGAAACTAATATTGCAGCTCATGAAAAGACTGTTATTGCTATTAAGATGACGTATGCAAATAATAAGTTATTTGTCAAAATCATCTGTGCAATATCAGACACCACCTGTGACAACAGCACAGTTATTTGTTATTGTTCATTCAGTTTATCTCATTCACGTCAAGCAGTGCGAGCAGGGCCAGTGAGGACATGCAGCTGTTTATTAATTTGTTAGTTTTGATAAAATTGTTTATATATAATATAATCTATATATAAATAACATGTAGTAACAGTTCTCATAATTTTTGGTGTGTGTGACTACATTTTGTCCGGTGCGCCTACATTTGTGAAGTTGCTATCAAGAAAAGAAGTTAATTTCAAGCCCTTTACCGGTACAAAAAATTGCAAAAATTGTTTGGTTTTGAGATCCAGGGTATCACAATGCCTTTTTGGTATCAGTATATTGTGCAACACCTGCATGGTATTAGACTTATTGTTATTCACACAACCATGTTTAGGGTTTACCTGTTTGGCTGTGATTGGTTAGCCCTAGGTAAGATCTGTAATTACACAATTATCTGCTTCCAAATATTTTATACATTGAAGAAGACTAAACACTTTCAGCTGAGTAATGAATCCATTATTATATAAAGCATACTGCATTCAAAAGAATCAAAATCTGTTTTTGTTTTGTTAGTTTGTCCATTTAAAATATTTTTTAAAACCAATTTAACACTCAATCAATTTATTATATTGTGTTTTATTTCTAGAACACCAATCCTACGTAACTGCAAGAAATGTCTTTTATTTAAAAGATCCTGTAGAAGTTTTACATACTGTAGTCACAGTGTGATTACTCTTTAGCGTGGCAGTATATCAAAATGAATTAGCGGCTGCACTAAAACATCTGCATGAGACTTCTTTTTTAAAGTGAACAGGGAGTAACTTCAAAGCTCCCAAAAAAGTCAAAAGGTACCATTAAAGTATTATATATGTCATTCATAACGATTGTGAAGAATCCAAACTCTTCGGAAAGCATTTAACAGCACTGCGTGAGGCACAGACTGAAGTGTAAGTCACTTCTCATTGAGGTCTTTTTGTAAATTTAGTTTGACAGCCATAATTCCCACTCAATCTCATTGAAAGAAAAAAATGACAAGTATTCATAATTCAAGACGTTGTTTATCCTGAATGTTTTTTTCATATACTGTTGAAGAGCTGCAAGATGATGTAAGAGTATGACGGCACTGCCACATTCAAACTTTCTCTAATAACAATGATTGGGTTCATGTAAGTAGAAAAGCATCCTTGAGAGTATTCTTTGTGTTCATGCAATTTAAACAGCATTTGAGATGATGAGCTCTAATGTATGATGAAATTACATTCCTAAAGGCACACTAACCTTGTTATTTTGAGCTGTATCATAACAAAAAAAGTACAATAATAAGATCAGATTTCTACAGCTGAACAGTGTACATTCATCAATAATCGACAGTTCAGGTGGTAGTTTCCATAATGTCATCCCAAGCTTTCAATTTTGGTAGGGCTGCATTTTCTTGGGTAATTTCTTCAATATATATATATATATATATATATATATATATATATATATATATATATATATATATATATATATATATATATATATATATATATATTATTTATTTATTTTTTTTTTTTCAGTCAAATTTTAAATATATATCTCATTCTGTTCTGTCTCTGATGGGTCTAATAGTTCTGTATGTGTGCCATTCCTTCTTACTGTTGGGGATTATTCATTGTGTTTTATTTACACTGCTTCTCCAGCATTGTACTTTTACCCAAATCCACCAATGTGGGTATATTTAACTAGAAATAATAATAATAATTTTATATTTAATTTTGATTATTTCTAGTCATTAACTATATTTTTGTTATGTTGTTTTAGTTTGGGGTTTGGGTAAGTCTCCTGACAAAGTAAGTTTTATATTAAGATATAAGATGTAATTTACCTGACTAAAATAGGCTGTAGACAATAATGAACAATACTAATTTGCCACACTGCATATGATGTATGATGAGAAATTCAAGTGTGCAGCTTCACCTAATTAATTATTCATTTGTTTTGTTTTATAATGTATAGTTTAAATAAGAGAAAAACACCAATAAAGTGTGAACGCGAGTAGACTAAAACATCTAAATTTGCATTGTGTCTCTTAGACACCTGAGAGAATTATTTCCTCACCATGATCATTCATATTTTGTGCTTCTAATACCTCTACAGATTGCCTTCTTTTACTTATTGTGACTTTATTTGTTTATGTATGATAACCACTTATTCAGTGAGTGAAAGTTATTGCTTAGCAGCATACATTTAATGCATAATACATGCATTATATAATGCATTTAATAAATTTGATCCATGCTGGGTCCCATTTTTTATTTGGATTAATATAAACATTTTTAACTTAGAATTGTAAAATGAGACAATCTTAGTAAAAGTCAATGACTGAACGCTTGAATGTCTGTATTAAATTACAGACATTAAAATTAAATTAAAAAGAGATGGGTAAAATGTACCCAATGGCAGTTGTACTTTAAATTTTTTTAAATGTACTTTAATTTTTTTTTTTTAAATGGGTAACACTTGGAAACAATGGTCCATTGGTTATTGTATTAACTAACGTAAACAATAAGTAATGCATTTATTACTGTATTTATTATTCCTTGTTAATGTTAGTTAATGTAATTTAAGTTAAAGTTAGATCATGTTAACTCACTGTGTATTAGCTCATGCTAACAATCTTTCAGTTTTAATATTGCATTGGTTAATTTTGAACTATGATTAATAAATACTTTACAAGATTATTCATATTCAGTTAATGTTAGTAAACATATTAATTAGCATTAACTAATGGTCCATGAAGACTGGTTTATACTTCTGCGTCGAGTGATCGGTGTAATGCCTCCTTCTCTGTGACTTTTCAGCGACTGCCTACTTCTGCGAGCTGTTTGTGTTGCTCTGCAATAACACCTCCGAAATGCTAAATGCTTAAATGTTCTTCTATGTTGAGTTTCTTTGGAGGTGTTTTGTTTTTTCTGATTGCTACGCTATGCTTAATATGCTTAGCTCAAACACACTCATTTTGAGGCAGGAACTGGTGGACATGCAACTTTAATCACAAGGTAAACACCAAACAAAAGTTTCCATCTCTTTTACGGGACTCGACACTTGTAAACACTCGCTCCATCAGGCTCATGGCTCTCAGCACCGCCCACACTTGTCAAAGCTATCCATGCCACCTAATCACAGAGCTTGTGATACGCGTCGTTGCGATGTGTAATTATATTTTTTTTGAGAGCTGCGAATCAGCGTCAGCCACGGCGAGGGCTATGCGACCGTGCATAGGCTGAGCTAAAGAATACACGTGCGCTTGACGCAGAAGTATAAATCAGCCTTTATTTTAAGGTGTTACAGATAAATTGACATAAGAGCATCAAATACAATACAGATGACATTAGAAAAAAAAATTGTACTGTAATGTACATTATATGTACATAATTACTTACATAAGTACATAAAGTACTTTCATTGATTAAAAATAGACTAATTAATTTGTTTATACATACACAAGCACACAAACCCCGTTTACACATATACAGCTTAGTGTTAAAATGGCATTTTAGAACAAAAATTATCCACATCCAAACTGTTTTACCAAGCGATTCTGAACAGCCCTCAGTCCACTGAAAACGCACATCTCGTGACCACACACACACTTACAGACACAAGTGGTGCTCACTCCAGAGCCACACACACACAGACACACAGCCACACGCTCCTCTGAGCTCCAGAGACAGAGAGCAGTGCACTTCGGACAGTTTATCAAGGATGTATTGCTGGATCGCGTCTCACTGTAGTTGTTAAATGTGATATTCAGACATCCCAAGTCTTCCGGAAGTTCCGAGAGTCTCTATGCATTTGCGGGACTCATAATGCCTGTAAACGAGTGATAATCTCCCGGAAATCGTGCGTCTCCCTCCTGGAACTCAATAAAGTCGCGCACCCTTCTCACCCCCGGATCCCTCCTTGCTCTTCAGACACATCGCGCGCAGTCTATCTAGCAGTCTAGAATTTACATAAAAAAATAGTACATAATACATACATAAACATATTTAAAACATTTTATTTAGCTGAAAAATATTTTTGTTTCTGTCATCATGTCTCATCCCGCTACCATTTTTAATTTATGATTCCATATCTCAAAACAACAATGCACTATACAGACAATTATTAAGTTGTATAAATGATTTGCATACTACAATTTAAATGTTAAAAGTGGCTTCCAAATATCTGTAGTGGACAGTATGCCTGATTACAAATGCAGATTTATTTTGAGGTGAAAGAATTGTTCTGTATGGCCAGTTCTGCACGCCTGGAGAGGTGTTACTCCTGCGCTGCTCCGCTGGAGTGTGTTCTGGCTCCTATGACTCAATGCCATCTGTTAGCAGCTCGTGTTTCATCACACTTTTGTGCTCCTGCCTATAAACACAAAGGTGAAGATTGGCTTTTTAAAGGTGTTTTATGGTTCTAAATGAGTTTGGATTCCAGATGGTTTTCAGCTTGATTCACTGTTAACAAAGTAACGTGTTTATGGATTTGAGTTGGTTCTGATCAGTGTCTCATTCTAAAACAGTGACATTTTGCTCTCAGTCATCCTAAGGTGTATACAGCCAAACTCACTGCGACAAAATAACAACAACAACAACAACAACAGCAACAACAGCAGCAGCAGCATCTATACATTCTGAAATCAAAACATAATTTATTAAAAAGCAAATTGCAACTGGTTAAGGCCTCAAAATTGAGTTTTTGAGTAAAACTCAATAAAACAAATTGCCAGTGGGATGGAACAATACTTTAAAGACCTAGATTAATTTTTATAGCACTGTAAATTAGGGTTGGGTCGATAGACTATGCCATCTTCCATTGCAGATGGCCGATAGACATCATGATGCTGAGCCGACATCGCTATCCTCCCGCACTGCCCCTGTCACAGCAGCAACCCACTCACAAAAAATACACACTTAGGCCCCCTTTGCACTAATACATCTTAGATTTAAAATGGCATTTTAGAACAAAAAAGATCCACGTCCAAACTGGCGCTATAGGGGAGTTAAATAAACTAAATTGGCTGTAGTGTAATGTGAATGAGTGTGTATGGATGTTTCCCAGTACTGGGTTGCAGCTGGATAGGCATCCACTGAGTAAAACATATACTGGAATAGTTGACGGGTCATTCCGCTGTGGCGACCCCTGAATAAGTAAAGCCAAAAAGAAAACGAGTGAATGAATGAGAATGATCTGTTGTCTTTTAGACCCGACTCATACATGTTTTTTAGGCCTAATCTTAACTCCATGAATTTTCATCCCTCCTTCCTGCTTCATAGCATGTTTAGTTAAAATAAGATAAGGTTTCACAGTGCAAGAGTGCTAGGTATTTTTTCGAAGTGCATGTTAACAACTAGGATTCCTCTTCTGTCTTCAGATGAGCTGATGAGGTTTCTCAGTCCCACAGTTGCAAAGACTTCTTTTTACGTATTTTGAATGTACAATTGCTTTGTTTACATAAAATATTGTCCAAGACAAAGCTAATATATTTCTTATATGTACACTAGCTGTGGAATTTACTGTGATGCGACAGGGCATCACCTGAAATCTTGCCTAGGGTGCCAAATTGGTTAGGGCCGGCCCTGACAGCGTCAGTCCACTGCTTCAATCTTTCGCTCTTACGCTTGTACTTAGTAATTTTAACGAAAACTTTAGATACTGTTGGTTTTGCACTTTTTTCATCAAGCAAATTTGTCGACGCCATTATAACAACAAAGATCACTGCCTTTTCATGCCAGAGTCCCGCGGAAAAAGTGATTTAAAGGTGGTAGTTTGTGTGTAATTTATCATTATTTATTTATGATTTGGTTGGGTAAATCAAAGACCATGCGAGTCAGGTTGTTGAAATGTTAGGATACAAATAATTAATTTGTTATAAATTAGTTAATTATTCATAAAAAATTATTTCACCGCCGCCTACAATGACGATGCCATCGTCCTTCGCGATGTTTCACATTAGACATTGTGCAATTCTAAATTGATCGCTGTAGTGGTTTTCTTGGTTTTTCTCTTACTCAATCAAACTCAGTCTGGAGGTTATGAATATCAGAAGAATATACTTTATTGTCGACAACAAAGGAGAACTTTCAGGAGACCCCCAGTAGCATCTCTGTCTGAAAAATTCTGCCTCCCTAATCTCCTGGCCTGTTTAAATACACTTTGACAACAATTATTTTCCTTTGTTCTCCATACATTACACAAGATTAAATAGGAGATTACATGCAAGGGTCGACCCAATAGTATTTCATGCAATGTTAGTTGCTTGTTTCTGTCAGTTTTCATGCAATCACTTATTAATGCAAAAGGTATATTATTTTAACACATCTTGTTAAACTAGGCCTTGATGAATCATCTTTAGCTCTTTCAATCATTCCTTACAATTATGTATAATTTCTCAATTTTCTTTATTTCCAATACTTTATCAATTCATTTATTTATCTATTCACTGAATTATATATCTACTTAATTATCTACTTGATTACCTTCATTTACTTTAATTGACTTTATTTACTCTAATTTATTTATAAATGCAGACACATTAAACTTATTTCTGAAGGTATTCCAAATCTGAGACTTCTCTTGTCTTAAATGTAATAACTGTTTCTTCTTCCCTGCTCTGCTAATGGAATTGCCTTCACTCATCTACCAAAACTGTCATGCCCAAAAGTTTGTATCTCTTGCCCTAAGCTAGTTTCATTATTTCACAACATCCACAATCAAGTTCTTGAATATCCCCTTAAGCCTATTGCTGATCTTTTACTCACATTCTACTTTACACATATGTCACATGTGTACAACAATTCACCAATCACTGCATTCAAAAAGGAGATTATTATCCTTGCTGCTTAATCTTCCTTACCACTTCATCCTTGATTCTAACCATGTACATCGCCAATGACAATATCTAGAAATGCTGTTGCCTCAACAATCTGTACTTTGTATGTATTACATAAATCTTATTTGTCTTTTTCGTTCACCTTTAATGCTACATATGTTCATAAAGACTAGTACGTTGTTTATTTGTACTATAATCTAATTACGGTTGTGACTCTATACTATTGTTAGACCTGCTACCCTATTTTCTTTAATGAAAAATCAATTTTCTTATTTATCATCTTATCAGTTATTATTGCATCTGGAATAGATACAGAATCTTGTTAACACTAAACCCGTCATCCCTAAAAAATGTTATTTATGTGTTTTACTTAGCTTGAACTAGATGTACCTGCAGATAACTAAATTCTACACGTCTTTTTTACTTTAAGTGTAACCAAGTGTCTACCCTCCTCTGATAATTAACTGAACAGAAATCAATTACTTTAAAATATTTGGTATCTAAACAAAAAAATTAAATACAGTGCGTGTTAGGACCTCTGCTAAGAAATTCTCTATCACTGACTGTTCTTAAATCATAAATTTTACAACATCTAGTTTTGCCTGTTTTGACTAATGCCATCATCAAGAATTAAATTTTAATCAAATTAAAATAAAATCCATTTTATTAGTTACCTACACAATCACAACCAAATTAGAAATGCCTTAACATATTTAAATGTTTCTCTTATTGCTATGTTCTCAAAAGTTTCAATAATGCCTATTCCAGCATATAACAGACCTGCATCTGGTTTAATTTTTTATTAATCCTCCCTATGCTGGCTAATTTTGTTTTCCCTTAATGTCCTGAACTGTTAATCATTATTAAAACTTGCCACCTAAGTAATTTCTTATTTCTGAGCTATTTCTTATTTTGCATTTTCTATTAATTAACATTTTTCACTTTTCAGCATTTTCAGCTCCTAATTCCTTCCTGTTCTCACATCAAACTGGTTATTCATAAACTTTTGTTGTAATTTTCTACAAGTTGACTGAAAAATCACTGGATTTCTTTATAGGTTCCTCTCTATCTGATCTGATTATTCATCTTTAATCCTTAATCCTTTTTGCTTTTAATTATTTCTTCACATATGTAAAACAACCTATTTTCTGTTTTTAAACACTTTTCTCTTTCAAATATTCTTTTAGTACATTTAGTATTGTTACTTTTTGACCTATTCAGTACTGTGAGTTCATTTCACTTTTTTTTTTTTTTTTTTCATTCCCTTCAAATATAAATTACTTTTCTGTCTTAATCTCTGACATAATTTTTCTCTCAAATCTTGGTTTAGTTTACACAAAATAAGTTTTCCCTAATTTTTGACTTAAATATTTAATTCCATCCACTTCTAACCCAAATTATTTTTTGTGTTATAAAAGCTGTCTCTTTTTCTTTTATTAGTAACCACCATGCATTATAATTTGTCCTCCTATGTTCAATAATCTCTATGAATTAACCTATGAAAATGAACCATAATAATTTAACATTCTTCATAATTTATCATTTCAACCTTACACATTTAAAGTTTCATTGTACATTATCATTTAAGACTTTTCTTAAAGTTTACATGATACTTTTCTTTTATTCAAATTGATAGGAGTCTGATTTGATACAAGAATGGGTAGCTACACTTTTGCTCTTATTTTGCCCTCTGAGTGGTCACATTGTACTCAATTTGGACTATAGGTCGACTGCTTTGAGATGGACTGCCAGACTCCCCCTCCTCACACCCTGAGAAGACAACTGGTTCATAGATTGGTGTAGTCTTTTCTGTTGTGTCCATATCAGGGCACAGTGTTTCCCCCTTCTTTCTTAGTGCTGGCTTCTTTCATTGAGCTGTTGTAAAGTTCTGGTGGAGCGCTTTTTCTCTTTGATCAGTTCATCATTAGCTTGTTTGCCTCTTTTTAGTGTCTCTGAACATAAGTAGCCTTTCCAGTCCTCAGTAATTCCTGGGCATGCAGTGTCTGCCTCACTGCTTTCACAAATGTCCACAGCCAACAGTTTGTCCATTGTGTTTTTCAAACACCTTTTCCATTTGCCAATGCACTCAGAAATGTCTGGTAGGTAAGAGACCACAGTCCCCCAAAGTCCATCCCTATGTCCTCTTAATTAATATATGGAATTTAGCTCATGACCTATAAAAGTCTTTCCTTCTTTCCCATTTTTTTTTTCCATCAAATGGAGACTCCTCTCATCTATTTTCTCCTCTTTACGGTTTAACAGTTTATTTTTCTCTAATTCACAATCATTTTATCATATGTAAATGTTTAATTTTCTATTTCTTTAGTGTTTTTCTAAATAATTTCTTTAGCTTCAGATTATGCTTTACTTTACATTTCTCCTCATCTATGCTATTGTTCCTTGACTAGCCACTCATTTTTACATCAAATTTTAATTTCCCTAACATTTTCTATACTCAGTTTCTATTTTCTCACTGCTTGCATCAAATGTTTCTTCTGTTTGCCATTTGTCATTATCTTATCTTTTATTTTCTCTGTCACATATTTTAGTATTGCATTTTTTATTTCCATATCTGTTTTTCCATACCTGATTTAATTCAACAATACTACATGGTGGCCCAATATCTGGAATAACTTTTCAAAATCATTACTGCTATAGCTCAAAGTTAATATTATTAATTAAATTCACATATTTATTTACTAAAAGTATTTTTCATTTTTAAAGTGCAATGCATACTTATCAATTTAGCTTCTTACTGCATAAACTTTAAAATTTATTTTTTAACTCACTCTAACGCATTCTTTAACATTTACCTAGCTTCTATGATTTTCATCTGAATCACTTTACTTCACTACAAATAAATGACATAGCTGATTTTGAGAAAGATGAAACAAACATTTGTATTGCCCTTAAATACAAACAAATTCTCTAAAGTCAATTATTTCTTCAAACTGTTACTGCTTTTTACTTTTTATCTTATCTGTTCAATGTGCCTATATTGTAAGTATTTTTTAAACATCTAATTTTATCTATGAAACAGTGGACTTATTTTTCTATTTCTATTTTATTCTTTTTCCTTTCCGTAATTTGAGTTTTTAGCTCTTAGGTTTTCTTATACATTTCTTATACATTTTAAAGCTTACACATTTTCTAATTAAATCTTCAGTTAATCAATATTAATTTTTCAAGTTTTCTTTTTCTATTTTATTCTCAATCAAAGACCTAACTTATATGTTATTCATTCATATTTATTTAGTAAATCTATTTGTTTATTAATACATTCTTTTACTCCATACTTCCTTTATCTCTATATATATTGATCACTATGGCTTCATTTATTCTTTTTCATTAGTAAAGTTTCAAACTCTTTTCTATATAATATAACTCTATTATTAGTACTTTCTCAGTTCATTTATCTTACTATACTACTTTATAATTTGTCTATTCATTAATAACTTATATTCTATCCAAATTATGTTAAAGTCTATGTCATTATTTTATCTATAGTTTGATCTCCTCTCATTAACTCTCCTCTTCTCTGTTTTCCTAGTGCTGTAAATAGGCAATCTATTGTTCACACATGGACACCATAAATCTCTCTCTTACCCCCATCCTGGAGCAGACTGTCTTTCACTCATTGCTATGTCAGGAATTTCAGTTCACTCTGCCTATTGTTCTTTTTTTTAACATATTCAAACTTAAAACACAAAGATAATTTCAGAAAAATGTTTATTCTTCTGCTTTTTACTCTGTGTTTTTTAAATGCACATGTTCCATTAGTTTTAATTTAGGAGACTCCTTTCTTTCTATCATAATCTCTTCTCTTAAACTGCATCAATCACTTTCCTTCTCGCTCTTTAATTCACACCACAACTATGCAGCCCTCCTTTTATATAATCTACTACAATCAATCTTTTAACCAACTCTTTTTTGAAAACAAACTTTTTAACACATTCACACTTCTAATCTTATTACTTTCCCTCTTCTCATTCACTCCTCTCCTCCACTCAGTGTAACAGGAGCTGCATCCCCCCATCCTCATTCCATTCAAGGAGGAGGAAGGCAGTCTTCTCTGCACACCAATGTGGACTATTTTGCCACAATCTGAAGCAGCAAATACACAAACACTTCAATTAAATAAATACTCTACACTACACTCCTCTTGAGTGACCTGTCCGAGCAGCCCTCTAACCTTAGAGCGGTAACTACAGGCTTTCGCCTACCCATGCAGCCCTTTGTTTATCTCATTTAACAAAGCGGTATCGTAGGTCTTAGCGCGCATCTCTCTACTTTAATCTGCTTTAATCTCTTAACTGTTACCACACATTAAGGACTCTCTCTTAAAACTTATAAATGCTCTATGCATTTCTTACATCATTATTAATTTCCCAAATCTGGGTAACAGTTACTAGTGATTGTTTATCCTATCCATCAAGGCCCACTTAGGAAAACACAGATCATTTGCATACCTTACTCTGCTTTAATCTCTTAACTGTCACCACACATTGAAGACTCTCTCTTAAAACCTATAAATGCTCTATGCATATCTTATATCATTAATAATTTCCCAAATCTGAGTAACAGTTACTAGTTAATGTTTATCCTATCCATCAAGGCCCTCTTAGGAAAACACAGATCATTTGCATGCAAATTATTTTTCTTCTGTTATTCAAAACCCCTTTTTTCTTTAATATCTTTTTTACATTTACTTTTAATTCTTTAAAGCTGGAGAAACAGTTCAAGTGTATTTACCTGTACAAGCAGGTCCTGGCAGAAAAAACACAAACTAATAAGCATAAAATCGCTTACCGTTTTTTATTGTGGCCACATATTTGTGTTTTCTCTCCAGTCCAGCATGCACAGCAACACCAGTCCTGCTCCTTTCCAGCCCACCCAGGGACGCCAAATGTAGTGGTTTTCTTGGTTTTTCTCTTACTCAATCAAACTCAGTCTGGAGGTTATGAATATCAGAAGAATATACTTTATTGTCGACAACAAAGGAGAACTTTCAGGAGACCCCCAGTAGCATCTCTGTCTGAAAAATTCTGCCTCCCTAATCTCCTGGCCTGTTTAAATACACTTTGACAACAATTATTTTCCTTTGTTCTCCATACATTACACAAGATCCCTCCCCTAACCCCAAATTCCACCTCTGACATCTGTTTCCTGAGACACCTCAGGCTCTTTTACCACTCTCTTTTCATCCCTTCTTTTATGACCCCTAGTTGTTTCCTCAAGCCATTTCCCATGTCCAATTGTTTTAATGGTATGCAAGTCTACAAGCAGATTATACACATATAACCTGCATATATAGATTAACTTCACACTCCAAAGAGCACAAAATCCACCTCATCGCCCACCTCTACTATAAATATCTGTTTATCAAAGGGGTGGTCCACTACGATATCATATTTCAAACTTTAGTTGATGTATAAACATAAGCAACATCTCTGAATGTAATACTCTCAAAATTCAATGCAAAGGGAAACTTTGGTTTTACAGAGTTAGCTTATTAAAGTCTACAGCGAACGAAGTTTGGGGACTACAAAAAATTACGCATGAGCACACATTGCTTTGCATCTTATAAAAACAGCCAAGCCTTAAAAATACACACTGGACCGCCCCTTTAAAAGTTTACTGCAGTTTTGATGTTGTGACTCTTTACTCAGCAAATCTCTTAAATTATTACCAAGAATGCATAAAACGGGATATTTTGAAGCTGAAAGACTGAAACTGTATTTTCCTGCAAAAAACAAAAAAACAAAAAACACTCAAATTAGCATTATTTACAAATACAATATACAGTTAAAGTCAAAATTATTAGCCTGTGATTTTTTTTATCTCCTTTTTAAAATAATTCCCAAATGATGTTGAACAGAACAATATATTTTTTTACAGTATTTCCTATAATATTTTTTTTCTTCTGCAGAAAGTCTTATTCATTTTATTTTGGCTTGAAAAAGTAGAAAAAGCAGTTTTTTTTTTTTTTTATAAAATTAAAACATGTCAAGGTCAATATTATTAGCCCCTAATAAGCACTATATAATTTGATTGATACAGAGCAAACTATCGATATGCATTGATTTGCCTAATTTCCCAAACTTTTGTAATTAACCCAATTAACCTATTTAAGCTTTTAAATATCACTTTAAGCTGAATACTTGTGTCTTGAAAAATATCAAGTCAAATATTATTCACTATCATCATGGCAAAGATAAAAGAAGTTAATCATTAAAAAATTCTTATTAAAACTATTATGTTTTAGAAATGTGTTGAACAAATTTTTTAATATAGATGTATCTAGCTAATGCAGCCATATTGTAAAATGTTTTCTTAAAAAAAAAAACTCCCCCTCACAACTAATTTTCATAAATTCTTCTGATATGATATGAAATCATAAAGCTGCTTATTGATGTGATGCAATTTATCTCTTTATGTTCTGGCTTGATAATCACACAGATTATTGTGCTGGGTGATTCAACCAAATAGATGAAAGACAATCAGGGGAATGCTGCAGTTTAAGCCTAAATGAGCTTTCATCTGTCTGGGTTGGATATTAAATGTATATGCAAATCAAGGAAAGATTACTAAACCTATCGGATCTACTTTTATCTGGGGTTTAATTCTTGCGTCCAATTTGTTGTTCTTTATTTAAAATTAATGTTATTAAATAAACCTCTTTTTGTTTACATTTTTAGGACACAAAGTTTATTTTTAATGTCGCATGCAGCTCAAGTGATAATACAGCGATGCTTCTAATTCAGATGAACCCTGAGAAGAATCTACCCCAGTGTTCAATACTGTAGGTGAGTTCTCTCTGAATATTTCAGTGTTAAGCCATGTCAGGCTATTATACAATATATATTAGCACTATTAAAACTTTAAATAAATGAAGTGTGAAATGCAGTTTTAAATAGGCTATAGTGGATATCAAAAGGTTCTTTTACTGTTTTCTGCAGGAGGCTTGAATCATATTTTTGAAGCTCCTATAAAATTCAGCATTCAAATTCACGTTTTTTTTAAATTGTGTTTTGTTTTGCTGTTTTTTTGTTTTTGTTTTTCATTTTGTTAAGTTTTGCTTATTTTCATTTTGTTTTGTTTTTTGCATATGTTATCATTTCATTCTTATGTTATATGTTTTGTTCATATATTATCATTTTGTTTTTTGTTCATATGTTATCACTAATATGTTTCATTATGCTAATTAATTTGTTCGCAAAAAAATGTGTAGAATTGTTTTAGGAAAAGAAACAAAAAACAAAGTACAACAAAAAACAAGCATGAAAACCCAGTCCTAAAAGCAACTTGGTGAATAAGATTATGTGAATTCACATGAATAAGCCACTCTCTTTGGCTGTTGGAGGTATCTCATTGGAGGCAGACTAATCAAGAGTCATTAATGTCAAACATATTTTAATGTCAAACATGTTTTACTCTAAAATGAGAGGTAGTTGCTGGTGAAACAAAATATCCAAGGTGTAGTAAGGAAAACAAACTCTTGCATTTTGCAAGTGATGTTTTTCTTTATTCAATTTGTTTTCTATCCACTTTTCTGATGGTGTATAGTTTTTAAGATAAGCAAAAGCATTTTTTCTATGGGATTTCAGATTGCATTCTTCTCTCTAGCAATATTCTGACATACTGTAGTCTACATGCCAGATAGCTTTTACTCCGAGTCTGCAAAAGGCGGCATCTTGTCTAAGAATTCAGATGAGAGAATAATAAATGAAAATATGAAGAGTCAAGCATGAGTTTTGAAACTTTGTAATAGCCAAATTTGAGATCCACTTTCAAGGCACCTGATTTCCTACTGTAAGATATATTAAGAAAATACATATTTAGGCACATTCACATTGTATGAGCAAAACAGTAAGTTTAGATTAGATTAGATTCAACTTTATTGTCATTACACATGTATAAGTACAAGGTAACGTAATGCAGTTTAGGTCTAACCAGTAGTGCAAGCAGCAAGTGCAGGAAACAGGTATAAGTTATAAAGTGCAGTTATAGAAAAACTATGGTGATATTTACAGATGGATGTACAATCAACATTATATACAGGTTGTATTAGCTTTGAACAGAGATTTACAATAAATGAATTTATGCACTGGTTGCTATTAATAATCAGAAGTGTGCAGATAGATAAACATAATTACAAATGTGTATGTACAGTGGGTGTGTACATAATTACAAATGTCCATGTGCAGTGGGTATGTACAGTTCAAATAAATGAGTCAGTGCAATGTAGTGCAATAAATATATATAATTTTTAAATTTGCAAATGTTAAACAGTGCAGTGATTGTGAGGAGTATAAATTAGAGGAGAGTGGGGGTGTATTAGGGGGGCAAAAGAGACGGAAGGCAGGAGAGAAAACAGTCTGTGAGCAGGGTGAGAGGAATCCTTAAAGGGCCTTGAAACCCCCCTGTGTCAGCAGGGTGTTTTCACACCTTTAGTTTTTTAATAAGTTAGGAAAGTGGGTGTGTCTAGCTCTGTTTAGGTGGGAGTGTCGGAGGAGGGAAAAGCGGGAAGGATTTGAATAAAAATGAAAGTTTCCATTTGGGCACGCGCTGATTTTCACAGAGATAAAACAAAACACACAGGCACAGGGGAGAAAGACAGTGACTGTGTTTAATGACAGTGGAATGTTTGATACCGCACATCGTATAAGAGAAAAAACCTCTGCGTTTCTCTGTAACTCAGATGCATTTGGTAGATGCTTGCAGTGTTTACATGTTTTCACTCAAGAGCAGCAAGTACAGCGGATCTTTCAGCCCATAATATTGTTGTGATAATAATGTACTGTAGACTAAGTAGTAAATCATTTTCACTAAGGTCCGTCTTTAAACACTGTAAGAGTGCTGCTGACGATATGAACTATATCTTTGCCATCTGAATGAACAAAGAAAGGGCACTGATCGCACACACACACAAATCTGTAGAGACAGGTCTATCAACACCAACTGGAGCTGCGTCTTTTTTAAAAGGAAACGAGCAGCAAATCCAGATTTCACAATTTCCAGATGCGAAAAGCTCTTGGGTAAAATTGTTTCGTACAAACGTATTTCTGCTGCGTGTCGTAAGCACTGATCCACACACGAGTCCAGTTGCGCTCTCATAACTGGAAAATGAAAACAAAACCTTTGTTGCAGCACATTATAAAAGCAATACTGACGACCTGTATCTCAGGTACAGACATCCACTCTACACGCTGGAATACATGCTAAGATCTCATGGCCATGACGCAGCTTCAAAATTTTGTTTCAAACTGGAAGTACAAATTTGCTAGAAATAGCGCAAAAACAACCAATTTCCACTCATAGTGAAATATGTGTCCTAATAGTTTTTTTTAGCAGTGTGGGACACATTTACGACTGTCAACAGTTTAAAAAATATGTGTTTTGGTGTTTCATGATCCTTTAAGAACTCTGCATACTCGGTGCAGAAAGTAGTTTCTTCTCAATGTCCTCAATGGCTGGCAGTGTGGTCCCTTTGATGCGTTGGGCAGTTTTCACCACCCACTGCAGTGCCTTATGCTCAGCAACAGAGTAGCTTCCATACCAGACTGTGACGCAGTTGTGCAGCGGTTGAAGTTTACCAAGACAGCTGATGAAAGCTGGTTCTTCTTAAGTTGCCCTAAGAAAAATAGGCGCTTTACAAGGCTGGAGGTGTTGTTGGTCCATGAAAGGTCCTTTGAGATGTGGGTCCCCACAAAATTAAAGGATGAGACAGGCTCAACGGCCATCCCATTGATGTGGATGGGATCCTGTCAGCCTGTTCGTCCCTTTCTGAAGTCCACAATGAGCTCATTGGTCTTGTTGGTGTTAAGGCGCAGATTATTGTCAGTAAACCAAGTGGCCAGATGCTGTATCTCCTTCCTGTAAGCCGTCTCATCATTTTTGCTGATTAGAACAATCACTGTGGTGTCATCTGCAAATTTGATGATGGTGTTGGACCTGTACTGTAAGTTTACTGTAGTTAAAAGAGAATGTGTTCCCTAAAATTATTGATACAGAGATTCAAATGATTATGCTAAAAGAAAAACACATTATATAAAATGTTATAGGACATAATATCTGCTTTGTACAAAATTGTAATGATTTTTTATTCAATATATTGTGTAGAATACTGTAAAAGAAATAGCATTCCATTAATCCATAAAAAAACCGTGAAAGCTGCAATCAGAGCATAAATACACTTTGGACTAAAAAAAATGGACATTCTGCCTCGACATTTCCATAACACACTACACGCTTTGCTTATATACACATTTGTTTTGTGCATAATGACAAATTGTCTTTTTAAAGGTTTCGCTGTTTGGGTCAAAACTCTTACCCCGCAGAAGCGGAAACAGTCTAGCTTTTCTATTGATCTCCCAAGTTAACAAATCTCATTATCTGTGAAAATGATCTCTGAGATACACAGAGGAGAAAAAAAAGAGCTGTGAGCCTTTCTTTCAACATTAGAGGGCTGTTTCAAGTGCTCTGTCTGGCTCTGATGAAAACCATTAGACACAGGCCTTGTTAAGAGAAGACGTAGTGTTCTGATCATTTATACCATAACGGTATGCGGTCTGCACATATTTAACTAGATTTCCGGACAAGTGCTCTGTTTTCTAATACAAAGATTAAGGATTTAACTCATTTGGGCTTTGATGATCTTTCTTGCATTATAACTCCTACGGACTTATTCTTCTTAGTTTTTTTTAATAAAAAGTGACTATTTGTTACTCAAATACGCAAGGCTGCTGGTGCCATTCAGTGTTGTAATTAACTTTTATTTAATGGAATTAAGGAGGATTTATGAGGGGAAAACCAGTAATAAAGCTAGATTGTTTTGAAAGCAGTTTCAGCTCTATTCAGCTGTTGGAAATATTAAATGGAAAGGTGTTACTAATAATTAGTGTTATTAATTTGAGTAGTTTTCAAAACGACAGGAAAATTCAACACTCAAATATACACGCTCCGGCCACTTTATTAGGTACACGTTACTAGTGTCGAGTTGGACCCACTTTTGCCTTCGGAACTGCCTTAACCCTTCATGGCATAGATTCAACAAGGTACTGGAAATATTTCCCAGAGATTTTGGTACATATTGACATGATAGCATCAGTTGCTGTAAATTTGACGGCTGCACATCCATGATGTGAATCTCTCCGCCACATCCCAAAGGATCTCTATTAGATTCCATAAACATATGTATGAATAATACAAAAGAATATATACAAATAAAATATATTGAGTAAAAGATATTTTAGAAAAAATGTACTCTTCTAAAATAACTGAATGGTTCATCATCTTTATGTGATCTAAAACAGGTTGCCAAGTGATAAAAAAGTTCACTGATTTTAACCATTTTAAATGACTCTGAATCTGCTTTTAGCCCTGTAAATTCAGAGAGTTATGTACTGTTCTGACGAGCCATATGTAGCAAGTAATGTCTTCTAAATGTAAATGTACTATTTTACAAATCATGTGCATTTGTTCTGAGATCATAATATACTGTGTGTAAAGGAATACAAATAAATGTTTTTTTATTATTATTATTAGCTGCCTTGTATTCATAGTTTGTTTCAAAAGGAATTAACAGTTGTTGTCATTTTGCTACTACTGTTGGTAATTGCAGTAAATTAAATATATTTGGAAACAGTACATTTCATATGATTTAGCATGATGTTCTAATGAGCTTACTGGGTATTGGAACATTATTTATATTTAATTAAGTGTTTATTTATTTATTTATTTATTTACTTATACGTATGTATGTATATAAGTATGTATTAATCCAAACTTCAGAAAAAAAAATACTAAAGGATTTTATTGAATAACCAATTACAACAAGGAACAAAATAGGATAAAACTAAAGAACAAAAATGTTTAATTTAAATTTAAATGGGACAGGATGCTTTGTTTTGAAATAGAACTAACACCATAAAATATGACAGAAAATAAAACGATACACTGAAAATAAATGTTCATTAATTGGTTCATTCATTTTCCTTTAGTTTAGTCCCTTATTTATCAGGGGGTTGCCACAGCGGAATGAACCGCCAACTGTTCCAGCGTATGTTTTATGCAGTGGATGCCCTTGCAGCCACAACCCAGTTAAATGAATCACCTATACTCTCTTATTCACTATGGCCAATTTTAGTTCATCCAATTCACTTATACTGCATGTCTTGGACTGTGGGGGAAACCGGTGCACTCGGAGGAAACCCACACGAAAATTCCACACAGAAATGCCAACTGACTCACCTGGTACTCGAACCAGTGGCCTTCTTGCTATGAGGCGACAGTGCTAACCGCTGAGCCACTCTAGGTATAGTAAAAATAACAATAAATAACACAAATTATTGTCTCACCACCACCAGTATAGTGTCACTATGTTGAGTATTTTTGGTAGACACAAGATGAACCTATAGTTACATATTATATATATATATATATATATATATATATATATATATATATATATATATATATATATATATATATATATATATATATATATATATATATATATATATAGTTACATATAGTTACATATAGTTACAACAATATTTTCAACGAAACACATTTTTTAAAAATTAAATAAATTATAAAGATTAATAATATGGAAGTCGATATTTAATTTTGAAAATATCTTTTGTTTTAAACACAAGGTCAAACGTAAAACATGTTTAATATTATATTGCAATATTTTGGTAACACTTTAGAAGGTCACACTGTACAATAAGGTTTCGTTAGGTAATGTATTTACCAACATGAACTAAGTATGACCAATGCTTGTAGAGCATTTATTGATCGTTTCAACATTCATTAATGCTTTATTAAAATTAAAGTTCATGTTTTTTTAACATTATTGCGTCGTGGATTTACATGAACTAACAACAAGCAAGTATTTTTATTAACTAACATGAACAAATACTGGAATAAATGTATAGTTCATTGTTTGTTCATTTTAGTATTGCGTATAAAATTAACTAATACAACCTTATTGTAGTGTGACCCTTTATAATAACTGCACACTATAAATCATTTATCAAGCATTAGCAAATAGTTAATTCATCATTTGTTTCTTTTTTTTTTCATTAAGTTAAATGACAGTGTAAATGAAACCTGACTTAACTACCAATTGAGTTCTCATTACTAGAGGTAATGGGTGTTGCCTTCTTCCTTCATCCTTCAATGTTTATCTCAAAGATTTGGGGGATTTTCTAAGTCAACCTGTGTGTGTTTTCACCAGAATCTCAAATACTTCTGTTTCAACTTCTGTAGACAACTTGATCCCCTAAGTGACCTCAAACAGGTTGCTTTTTAATCCTATTTCCGGATCACAGTGTGAACACACACACACACACACACACACACACACACACACACACACACACACACAAACACATGAATGCTTGTGCAGTATATTTTGACTGCAATATTGCAATTGATTCTTTTTGACCTACAGGAATGAATGAACTTTCAAAACACACCCCCACTAAAGTTGTTGGAAGCTTAAAAGAACAATTATATGGCTGATTTAATTTAATTAAACTCCAGCAAGGTTAAAAAGGGTCAGCTCCAGCCCTCGCTCAAATAAATACATTGCAGCATAGCCGTGCTAATCTAATCTAGCAAGGCGGCAGCTCAATGCCACTACTAAAACCACTGTGTTGCTCTTTTCACTACACACGTTTTACCCATAATTAAGCTTTTTTTAAGTTCTTCTCTCTGCCAGAACACCTCATCTCCTTTTGCCACCCTCTCGGACGTCTCTCTTTTCCCTTGTCTTGTCTCTTCTTTGCTCCGGTCAGATGGAAGCAGCTGTCAGTGCCTAACTGGGAAACTCATTACCTGGCAGCTCTCATTGAGCCGGTGCAAAACGCTGCCTGGATTTCTAAAGGCTGACTAAAGGTTATATCAGACTGTAACATGATAATTTGAGCTGTACGGCGTGTGTCAGACACATCAAGACTAATTAATGTTGACAGCAAGGTCAAGTGCTCTCCTTCATTGACAACAACATGCTGAAGGGGTGTTAATGCAGGCAGCGTTTATAAAATATAAGAATGATCATTGTGCATATGAGCAGTGAAAGTGACTGTGTTTGCACATTAGCAGATTATATTAAACCTTAAAATAATTCTTTGTATTTCTTAGAACTCAGTAATGTCTTTGTTGGAATGCTATCACCTTGCAGGATCCTTTACCCTGTATAGGGGCATGGATAAGTTTTAAATGTGAACCACTGTAAAGCACGTGGTTTTTAATGTGGAATTTTTATTGGGCAACTTTTCATACTTTGTTGAACTGTAGGTGGAAGTACAAGTTATTTAAGCCCAATCCCAATGACAAATTTATACCCCTATCCTTAAGCCTACCCCTACGTCTTCCCTTTGGCCATTGAAACAGAGTATGAAGGTGCAAATATGGAAATATTCCCCTAAAAATGTGACACCACTATTACACACACTCACATCATCATCACGTCACGAGATCATATGGCTTGTCATCTGCGATGGCCATTCTACAAACCGCAAGCACATGTAACTGTCAGGGTTGAGGAAGGATGAGGGAGCGAGGACTCAAGTGCAAACAGGATGATTTATTGATAATAAAAATAAAAAAAAACAAGAACAAAAACCACCCCGAGGGGGAAAAACATAACTATGACACTAACAAACAAACTTGGCTGGCATGATAAGAGCAGGAACACATGGGGAGTTTAGATGACGAACTGGCGCAGGACTGAAAACATGAGGGGATTTTAAAGCAAAAGTAAATTGACACAAACAGGTGAACATGACAAACTAATAATGAGTTGACAAGGAGGGTGGGACTAGACAATAGACGGGAGAGCGCATGACACAGAGAGACAACACAAGCCATGCGCTCACATAAAACAGGACAAGAACATGCAGCCAATGAGAGAACTCATTAACCGCATGTTCATGACAAGACAAGCACAACACTGAAGCACACGACAAAAGCATGTGACCACAATGTAAACACGTAGCCACGTGCTTTGACAACAGACGCAAGACACGAGCACACGATGACTGAAAACACTCACCGTGCGCTCACACACGCAGCGTGCATGCTTCATCCCAGCGCCGACCAAAACCGAAACCAACTAGACTGAGACGCTGGGAATGAAACACCACGCTGCAGACAGACAAAAACACAAACACGAGTACAAGAGCGCGCGCGTCTGAGACACGCAAAGCCCACGCGGCCGCGTCAAGCGGGAGTGCGCACACTCTGCGTACACTAACGACACACAATGACAGGACCAGTAACAGGAACAGACACAGCTAGTGTCAGAGCTCTGCCACCAAAACAAGAATTTCCAAGACCAGAGTGGCAGAACCCTGACAGTAACAGCCCAGCAAGCAGTTTTTGCTTTTAAAAGATGTCTAATAGATGTCTAATCAACATCTAAACATAGTCATCTTGGCTAAAGGCTTACAAGGTATTTGGGCTGTCAGTGAAAATCTAATAGACATCTAAAAATAGGCCAAAACTAGACTAATCATCAAATAAACATAAATGAATGACTACACATATAAAGTCTGTCTATTCTATTTGACGATTCGTCTAGTTTTGGGCTATTCTTAGATGTCTATTAGATTTTTACTGACAACTTAAGTTTACTGTAGCCTTGTTTTAGCCAAGCTGTCTACATTTAGATGTCTATTAAACTCAACATTGTTAACTGGGTTTTACTCACTCTTAAAGAGGTTTTGTGCTGTATTTGGTTGAACAGTATTTGTTTTCATCTTAAAATTGTACTAGACTCTGAGTTTACGCAGGCATCCTTGATATGATTGGTGGATCCTGTTGCAAAAGCTGTACTGTGTGTTTAACCAGTGGTCATATTCATAGACCTAGCCACAAGAAACTAGATCAATGTTATACCAGACATGCTGTAAAAAGCTAATTCCAGGTTGCTTTTTCTGACAGACTGGCCTTTTCTGTCATGTAATTAGCTAATGTTACAATTGAAAACATGTTGTGCAATATATGCATGATCGTAACACATTATTGCCATTATAAATTCAATAAATCAGATGCTTGATGGTAGTAAAAAAATACTTAAGTAATGTGTATATACAATCATTTGATTATGATTTTTTTTTTGTTTTTTTTCATTTGAGGTTTTTTCTTGTTTGCCTTTTCTGCCATATTGCTGCTTTATTTACAGAAATTTCCCATACACCTTTGGTTGTGGTGTGGCCCTGAAAAATCTTTGTTTGAATGGCTACTGTATATGGCATTTCCTCTACCCCTACACCCCCAAGCAAAAGAAAATTGGGACACCAAAAAAGTAGGACTAAAAGCTGGTTTATACTTCTGCAAACTTCTGGGATCGTGGTGGCCCACAGCGCCTGCCTTGCACGTAGCCGTGTATTTACTTCTGCATTCTGAAACGCTAGCTGGAAGTTTCTTTGTGGCTGTTTTTTCTGAATGCTACTTTTAATGTGCTAGTAGCTAAATTAGCTTATTCAGAGGCGGAATTCAGCACACGTGCAGCAACTTTAAACATAAGGTAAACACCACACAAAACAAAAGTTCCTTCACGGGACTCGACTCTTGTAAAGACCCTCTCTCACTACCGCCCACACTCATTCGTGCTACCAAGGCGAACAATCACAAAGCTTGCACTACACAGTGTTGTGACATGTAGGTACATTTTTTTGAGAGTTATTTTTCAACATAAGTGTCAGCAGTGGCAAGGGGTATGCAACCGCACAAAGGCTGCGCCGGACCATATGTGTGCAATTGGCACAGAAGTAAAAATCAGCCTCAAGGCCCACTCCCTCTTCTACCACTTAGCCCAAGGATGGGTGAACTTGGACCTGTACGTCCGGTGTCCTGCAGAGTTTTGCTCCAGCACCAGTCAAACACACGTGAACATGCTAATCAGTGTCTTCACAATCACTAGAAAGCTATAGTCAGGTGTGTTTGATTAGGATTGAAGCTGAACACCGCAGGGACACCGGCCCTCCAGTACCGAGTTTACCTATCCCTGCCTCATGTCGCAGTCATATTAGTGTTTGAGCATGCAAAATTCTGTCGTATGGTGCTGCGAAAAGGAGTGGGATTAGACAAGATGGACATTTTATAAAGCATGCAATTGCTTCATATTTTAAATTTCTGTACAGAGAGGTCATGTTTTGATCTTCTATTGGTCTCACACAGTCACATGATGCAATTTTGGAGGTCAGAGTTTACCAAGCTCAAACTTTGCAATGCAGCAAACTGCAAAACTTGTACAAGCTGGTGTTTCCGGTCTGACACATTCATTTGCATATGAATGGAAGTCTATAGGGGCAAAAACTGCTATGTGACCTCAACTATAGCCCTTCCTCTTACATAAAGGTCACATGTTCACAGGTAGGACAAACCACCAGCAACCAGCTATTTTGAATATATCTTTGCATGCGTTTAAAAGAAGAAAGAAACTCCTAAAGGTTTAAAACCACATGATAGAGAATAAATGTTTATGCAATTTAGATTTTTTTTGGGTGAACTTTCCCTTTTAGTTTCGCTGATGTGACATTTAGCTTACTATTGGTGCGGATCCAGGATCACACAAAGGCACTATATTACTTTTATTTGATTTAATAATGCATCCTTTTCACTCCATTTTGACATTTTGTGGTAAAGCAAAGATTCATTTTTTTAATATATTCATATGATGCTGTCTTTTTATCTAAAAGATCCCAAAGAAAGTTCCACATCAACCGCCATTGCTTTGTCTACACTGTTAAAATTTGGTGTCAGTTTGTATAGGTCATGCTTCAGATTGGATTTCTTCAATGGATATTGAATGTCTGCTCACAGTTGTTCAGTGCAGAACACAAAGTGAGCTTTATCCACACGCAATATAAAACTTTTATAAAATGCTTTAGAGTTTTAATGTGGAGGGGGAGTCATTTAAAACAAAAACAGTTTGGAAAATATCCAATCTAGTGTAGTGTAAACATAGCCATAGATCATAGTTATTGGTGCCATAATATTTGCAGTCTAAATTAATTCCTGCAACAAAGCTTTGTGTAGATTCAACATGATGTCTCTCATAAGACATAAATAAAACAGCTTTTACTATTATTTTTGTCTAAAATGTTTTTGTGAACATCAAAATACTGTGCACTCAGTTAAAAGCACACTTTAATACAATTTAATAACTTGAATGCAAATGGCTGCCTTAATTTTTCATCTAATTACACGTTTTCCCAGTGTAAAATGCTTTATTTTATGACTTTATATGTTAATTCTAATGAGCTCAATGTGTTACTAGCAGCGCTGTATCCAAGCAATGACCCTTCTGGTTATGCTGCTTACAAGCACAACATGTTTGTTGACTAACTTCCGAGAAGCAGACATCCAAGCCTGGTTAACTCTATCTGTCAAGACTTTTAGCCCAGAGAATTAGAACTACTTTGCCCCAGCAGTAGTGTTGGCATGACAAAATCTTTTTTTTTTTTTTGCAGGATGAACCAGGCCAAGAATGATCTTGTCCTTATGCGTACTTGGTAAATTATTCATCTCAGCTTAGCATCATTCACATTCATGGCTGCTGATTACTCTAAATGCTTTAGCCCTGGGGGCTGAACAGTCCCCTGACTGCTCACATTAATAAAAGCTAATTAATGAAAGGGTTAGGAGAGCAGTATTGGAATGATGAATGATGGTTAAAGCTCTGATCAAATACTCAGCCATTAATTGGCTTTACAAAGTCATCCTCCACGATCACGGTGTCTGCCATGTCGTTGCTTGAAGATATGAAGACTAAAGCATAATGAGAGAAAGCAAAATTTGGTAGCTTTACTTTTAGTATGAGCATTACACTAGACAATTTATATGATGTAAAAATTCATTAGATGTAAAAAATATACAGTAGTATACTTATTAAATTATTGTTATTGCACATTAAAGTACCAATTCACGCTGTTAATTATTGCCTATTAGGGTGTTTGCTGTTTATCAGTACTTAATAATGATGACATCTGTAATCCTAGCTAGTAACTAAACCAGTCTTACTAACTATTATAAAGCAGCTAATTAGTTGTTAATTGAACTAAAAGTCTTAGTTAATGCTTAGCTGTTAGTGAAAAGGTAAGTAAAATAAAGTGTGACTAAATTATTTAATAGAGCAAGAGATCATATCCAATTTTGCTATACTTCAAACAATGATTTAACAAATATGCTGGTAAATGGGCAAAGCCTAGTGGTTTAGTGAAGTTTAGTGACAACGTTTAAAGTTTTATAAAGCCTTGAGATGAAGATGAAATCCATATTTTCAAATTTTGGGTAATACGTTTTTTGTCATTTAGATTGTATTTCATTATATATTTTTATTTTACTTAAAGATAGACAACAAAAGCTTCTTAATTAATACATAAAAAAATGTGTCAGTGTTAAAAATACAAAGTTATTGTGATTTTTAAATTTCTCAAATGTGGAAGAACGGTATACAGTCCTGTATGTCCAGTTAGTGTGAAAAAACAGTATAACTCCAATTTATCATATCACTTTAAACCACTTAAGATCTGATTCCTTAGTTTTAATACAGTAACAGAAACTTCAGGTTAATATTAAGCATTTCTTTCAAATGTATTATTATGATTAATATTATTATGATTATTATTAATATTTTTATTATTATACAACGCAGTGGTGCAGTAGGTAGTGCTGTCGCCTTACAGCAAGAAGTTCACTGTGTATGTATGTATGTTTGTGAATGAGAGTGTATGAGTTTCTTTCCCAGTGATGGGTTGCAGCTGGAAGGGTATCTGCTTTGTAAAACATGTGCTGGATAAGTTGGCGGTTCATTGTACTGTGTAAACTTCAGATAAATAAAGGGACAAAGCCGAAAAGAAAATGAATGAATGATTATTATTATTATTATTATTATTATTATTATTGTTATTATTATTATTGTTGTTGTTGTTGTTGTTTAAAAACAAAATAGACATTTTTACAGTACAGGCAGTAACAATCAATTATTAAGAAAAAGATAAAAAAATAAATAAACAACAATTAATAATAACAATTAATACTTTCAATGCAGACATACATTGTAAGTAAATATTGTCGTTTATTTAGAAAAGCTGGCACAGCACACCTTTGTAAAACTTCAAACTGTTCTCGTGCTTCGACATCTCACTATATAAATAAATACAAAAATAAACTTTGCTTGTCTTAGTTTACACAGGAAATATGCATTGATAAAGCTTTATTATATACTGTATATGTGGTTTAGTTTGACTGTTTTTGTGGCGTTTAGCGCTCCTCTGTGTGTTCAGAGAGAGAGAGCACATCACATACTGTTCTTCTACTCACCTCTTTCGGTGGGTTTTTCCCTGCTTTTTGTTCACCTGTTCGATTCAAATATGCTTTCCCAGCATCCCTCAAAGCCTTCCTTACTCTGTCCTTCTATTTGTTCATGTTGGCTGTCCTTTTTTTTGCACAGGATTTGCCTTTTAATGTCCAAAGCAGATATGACAGCAAGCTGCATCTCCATTCTTTATAGTTTTCCGCGTGAAGCTAAGCTTAATGTTGAAAATGCAGACTCTTGATTACACGAAAATATGCCCAAACTGTTTCTGTTTAATTGTTCACACATACAATTAATGTCACATTTTTCTTTTTTTTTTTGAACTTGTATGGTTTTCATTGCACTCAAATGTAATCTATAAATTAATTCAACCATTCAGTCATTTTTTCTTGCTTGGTCCCTCATTTAACAGGGGTCGCCACAGCAGAATGAACTGCCAAATATTCCGGCATATGTTTTACATAGACGAAGCAATGGCGCAGTAGGTAGTGCTGTCGCCTCACAGCAAGAAGGTCGCTGGGTCGCTGGTTCGAGCCTCAGCTCAGTTGCCGTTTCTGTGTGGAGTTTGCATGTTCTCCCTGCATTCGCGTGGGTTTTCTTCGGGTGCTCCGGTTACCCCCACAGTCCAAAGACATGCGGTACAGGTGAATTGGGTAGGCTAAATTGTCTGTAGTGTTTGAGTGTGTGTGAATGTGTGTATGTTTCCCAGAGATGGGTTGCGGCTGGAAGGGCATCCGCTGCGTAAAACCTGCTGGATAAGTTGGTGGTTCATTCTGCTGTGGTGACCCCGGATTGATAAAGGGACTAAGCCGACAAGAAAATTAATGAATGAATGTTTTACACAATGGATGCTCTTCTATAGCTGCAACCCAGTACTTGGTATAATCTGAAAATTAAGACTTTTAATATGTCATCCAATGATTCATTTTTGTTGTTAATATGCAATAATTAATTCATTATTATGTTTTTAACTATAAATTGCTTAGGATAAATAGTTAAACATGGCACACTCTTGAGTATACACACTCAAGGCATAATACATTTTTTTTACTGACTGTAACATTCTATTTAATATACAATAAGTCTGCATTCCAGTTTTGTTGCCTAAATAAAAACACTTAAAAATAAATGTGATATTTCAAACTTAATAGCTGATAAATGCATCGACATAAAATATGGGCTTCTTTTTTACGTCACATTTTCTCAACATCCACTTGGGAACTAAAGACCTTATGACTCAGCATATGTGCACAAGCCATTAGAGCATTTGGCAGTGAGAAGTCAAGTCACAACCTGAACCGGTGCATTTCAGTATAGCTTATGTGTGTCATACGTATGACGTACAGCCTTTAAAATGTGATCTGAACAGCCAGTCGAGCGTAGCTGTTTTATTGCTAATGAATGCGCAACCCAAGGGTCATGAACGAAGGCAAATGTGTCATGTTTTAGCCATTCTCAGACAGTCCATTGCTTTTCTTTTATATTCCGGACTAAAGTGAGCGTATCAGACCTCTCTTTCAGCCAATCCTTTTATATTCTTTCAGTCGACACTTCCTTTTGTGAAGATTGCTGCCGTTTGGCGCCGCTCCAAGGTTGAGACCCTCTTTTTCGTCAAGATCTTTCTTGACATATCCATCTCCGCTATAAAACGGTGCCGTGATGATAATTACCGCCGTCATCCCCCGAAGGCACCTTTTGGTCGCCTGGTTCACTACTAGAGATGAGCTTTTACTGACCTGTCAGTGCAATGTGCATATCTCTGTCATGCAGACGGCATATCTCTATCATGCACTATTTTAGCATTTTCCCACCCACCTGCGCAGATAATGTTTGCTCTTGTGTTTGTGTATGTCGTCCTTCCCCCCGGGGACTGCGAACCTGTCAGCTGTTGATTTGATTTTCTGCTCTTTTTTTTTCTTTTCTCGCTGTACTTTTGCCTATTCTGGTCCACCCATTTCAGACTCAATATTTCTGTCAAAAGCCCATCTGCCCACTGAGCTGGGTAATTTCCAGCCTATTGAGTTCTTCCTCAATGTCACCTTTTTGTATCAGCTTTATTAACCGCGTGCATGTTTCACGTCTCCATAATAGAGCACCTAATATAATATTGTTCAAGAATTCAGCACTGAGGGACTTTAATTTAAAAGTGACAGAAATGTTCGTGTAGTTATTTAAATGGGGTGCTTTTATTGAAATATGCCGCAATTTTGACCAAATGCCAGACTACGACGCTCGCCCGGTGACTGGTGAGCCTCGCTGCCTAAAAATGTTTGTTGAATGCTCATGGTTATGAAATCAGTGCACTCTGTTGATTTAGTGTAGAAGCTCAGCATTTGCTGTCATGAGAGCACAGGTCAGCATTTCTGATGAGTGCTTCTGGAAAAGAAAATGGATGAGCTCATGAAAACAGAATACAAAAAAACAGATTACAAAAAAAAAAATGTAAATAGTTTGGATAATGATTATATAATTTGACCCCATGCACCCAGTGTCAGTAGCCCTGAGGTCTGGCATTAGTTTACACCATATCTTAGCCTCGGTGCATATATCCTCTAATCAGCCACTTTTGTCTTTCTGAACTCCCTCAGGTTTTCAAGATGGAGCTATTGCATGGATTAGACAATTACTATAATCCCTGTGTTCTTGTTGCTTAGCAATATGAAGTGAAATTGAATTTTCCCTTACGACAAGAGTGTAGGCAGTGCTAAATTAGCAGTATATCTAAATGGTCAGCATTTAAGCAACAAAACATGTTTTTGTGTATTTTTAATATGTAGTGTTAAAAGGAAATTTAAGCTGGCATTTTAATTAATATCAGAATTAACAGGTTAACTTAATCTTTTGAGTTACAGAAAAAAGCCCCCACCACTTTTTTCCAAAAGTAAATAGATATATTTTTTAATTAAAATATTTAAAGCTCTAAATTCAGTAGCTCTAAATTCCCTCTTAAGAATGCTTCAGCACACACTTTTAATAATACTAATAATACTAATAATAATAATAATAACAATAATGATAATAGTCATCATCATCATCAATGTAGCGCTTTTCTAGACACTCAAAGCGCTTTACACATTTTTGGGGGAAATCTCCTCATCCCAGTAGTGTGTAGCATCCACCTGCATGACACGTCGGCAGCCATATTGTGCCTGACCTCACACCACACAACAGCCGATTGTTGGAGAGGAGGCAGAGTGATGATGCCAATTATGATATGGGGATGGTCAAACTTGGTCAGGATGCCGGGGTTGAACCCTACTCTTTTTCAAATGGACACCCAAGGATTTTTAACGACGACAGAGAGTCAGGACCTCGGTTTAAAGTTGCATTTGAAAGACAGCACTCACTAAACAGTATAGAGTCCCAATTAATATACACTACCTGACAAAAGTCTTGTCACCTATCCAAGTTTTAGGAAAAACAAATAATCATTTGACTTCTAGTTGATCATATGGTATCAGAAGTGGCTTATATGAAAGGCAAAGGCCTCTAGATTACGCTTATTTTTACCAAATAAAAGGATCATGCCTTGATTTTTGATTATTTAATTAAGAAAATAAGGTCTGACTTTGCTAAGACAAAGATTTTGTCACTTAACAGAAATTATGTATTGTATAGAAATTAAAGTCATGGTGCAGTGGAAAAATAATTAGTATTGTGTATGACTCCCATGAGCTTAGAGGACTGCATCCATACATCTCTGCACTAACTAAAGTAATCTGGAATGGCAAAGGAAGCGATTGTGCAGGGCTCACAGAATTCATCAAGATTCCTCAAATTCATCTTCAATGCCTCCTCCTTAATCTTACATTACATGCTCAATAATAGTCATGTCTAGTGACTGGGCTGGCCAATCCTGGAGCACCTTAAACTTTTTTGCCTTCAGGAATTTTGAGGTGGAGGCTGAAGTATAAGAAGAATTTGCCCTCTGCTGTGGTTTGTATTGTAATGGGCAGCACAAATGTCTTCATACCTCAGGCTGTTGATGTTGCCATCCACTCTGCAGATCTCTTGCATGTCCCCATGCTAAATTTAACCCCAAACCATGATTTGTCCTTCACCAAACATGACTGATTTCTGTGAGAATCTTGGGTCCATGAGGGTTCCAACAGGTCTTCTGCAGTTGTTGTGATGATTGGGATGCAGTTCAACAGATGATTCATTGGAAAAATGTACCTTCTGTCACTTTTCCAAATGATCAACTAGAAGTAAAGTTAATATGTATTACTCTTACAACTGGGATTAACAACAAGACTTTTGTCGGGTAGTGTACAGGGGCGTTAGGACCCACACAGACTGCAGGTTGAACATTACTTCCGACAGCAACCTAGCTTTCCCATGTGCTCTCCCTGCTTAGCTTCAGTGAGCTACCGTATGAGAGGAAAACAGCTCTTTTATATTAGGTGAGCTCTTTTACACTCTCTTTCCTGAGTCACTATGAATGATGTCAGTTTTTTTATATTTTTATATTGTCAATATAGTCAAAATGCCCCAGCCAACAGGTATAAATAGATACATTTTTTGTCATTTTATTTGCAATGCTTCATGGGATTTTTTCTTTACCCCTTAAAAAGTTGTTAAACACAGTCTTGTATTTTATTTATTTTTTTCATAATTTGAATTACTGACATTTCAGACACAATTGGTTTGTATAGAGAAAACTGAAAAAAAAAAACTAAAGCACTGTGCAGCCTCAAACAGGTTGGAAACAGCAGTTGGTAACCAAACAATCTTGAAGACTATTGACTTCCTATAAAACACACCTTAGACATTTCTCATAATATGTAATTAGCAAATCAAAAAAGTTCCCAACAACTGGGGTGATGACACGAATTTGATGACAGAACGGGTGAACTGACTCAAGAATCAACACTTAGAAGAAGCACTTAGGAACGTCATGCTGAGTTGACACATCCATAATTTACTCTGTCTCTCTTTTTAATGTCAAGCTGGCAATTTTGTATCTTTTTTTTCTACTATAAGAGAAGTTTTCCCCTAAAATAAACTGTTAATGAAAAGGCACTGACTATGTTACTTTAGAAAAAGTTTAGGCTGTAGCAAATACACTGACATCAGTTTCGGCCATATACATTAACCCTTTAATTAGCACTCTAAGAAAAAGAAATTGACAGATTTCTTTGGTTAAATTGTTCTTGACACCACCATAAGCAAATTTTGAGTTTTTTTGTTTTAATGATTTTCTGTAGACAAAAGGTCAACCGGGCAGTTCCGATGATTGCTGTACTTGGTCAGAATCTATGGTAGATATTTAACACTTACAGTACTGTGCTCTCATTCATTCATTCATTCATTCTTTCATTTTTGTTTTCGGCTTAGTGCCTTTATTAATCAAGGGTCGCAACAATGGAATGAACCAGCACATGTTTTAGGCAGCGGATGCCCTTCCAGCCGAACACTGGGAAAAACACCCATACACTCTTGCATTTACAGACACACTACAGCCAATTTAGCTCATTCAATTCACCTGTACCGCATGTCTTTGGACTATGGGGGAAACTGGAGAACCCAGAAGAAACCCACGCGAAGACAGGGAGAACATGCAAACTCCACACAGAAATACCAACTGACCCAGCCAGGGCTCAAACCAGCGACCTTCTTTCTGGGAGGCAGTTGTTCTACCCATTGCACCACCATGACGCCTTAAAAATCTTAACTTAACAATTAAATGTATTTTGCAGCTTACACCAATAGAATTTGGCTGCAGATGATCAGTAGGACATATTGTGGTCAGACGCAGAAATCTATTTGGCGAGAACTCTCACAGTGCATTATGGCTATTCTCTTGCCTTTTATTGTACACTTGTTATTGTGGTGCATTGTGGGATTGATTGAGTGTCCACTGTTCCGTCAAATAGTGAACTATACAATGGTATGAGGGGCGGTTTTTGGATACAGTCTTGCTGCTGCCAGATGGGCTGTATTGAGTATTTTGGAAAATGCTGTATCAATGGTTGTGCGAGTGGGCAGTCTTTTGGTTGTGTGAGTGGATCATGGATGTGCAGCCAACAAATCTTCAGCAAAAATGTGATGCTATCATTTTAAGAATATTTTTAGGACGTAGCAAAATATAAATACCCCTATAGGAGATTTTTTCCTCTCCATATGCACCCGACAAAAACATGCATGTTTCCTGCAAAACACTTTGCAATTTTGAGTGTGCTTCACGCAGGTAAATGATCTGAACAAATCACCTGTTGGAAAAACAATCTTTACTACATTTCTCTTTTCACTAAAAACTGTTACAAATATATAATAATATTATTAATATTAAATGACTTCTTTTATCCTCATTTGTAAGTCGTTTTGGATAAATGAAAAGTTTATATCACAAGATATACACTGATATGTCCGTAAAGACATGTCACGTCATCCATCATTGCATTCTCAAATGATATCTCACAGGCAACAAAAAACAAATATGTAATGTTAATTTTGTTCATAACATGCCTTGATTAAAAAGCATACATTGTGATATTTCCTCGAAGTGGTTTGAAGTTGTCGAGCTGATCGCATCATCATATTCTGTGCTCTGTTGCTTCATAGTTTGACAATTGTTGTATCTGCAGTCATACTGCAGGAGAGTGTCTGAAATCTGCTGACATCCGTTGATCGGCCATCTGTAAGCATGTCAAATCATCAATCGAAGGCCACAGATTTAACCTAGGATTAAAGGCAGTTCTTAATTGGTAAATGAATAATTTCCAGAACAAAGCCAGGAAATAAAAGTTACCATTACTGACATCCACCACGCAATTTCATTTTTCCCGGAACATGATGTTACTAATCGATTATAGTAAAAAAAAAAAATGCATAAAATTTCTAAACAGTATTTAATTATTTCTGCAATATAACGTTATGGGTCAGCCATGGATAAAAAACAAACAAACAAATATGTAGCTACAAACATAAATTGCACGAAACCTCACTATTCAGTTTACTTACACCACTGACATTGAGTTCTGTCATCTTTTCTGATTGACTTGACTCGCTTTGATTCAGGGGCGCAGTTTCATTCTCTCAAGATCTTTTTTGATCAGGCTCATAATCAGATTTACTCACGGTTAATATATTTATATATTTATATATATATATATATATATATATATATATATATATATATATATATATGTGTGAGTGTGTGTGTGTGTGTGTGCGCGCATGTTTAACTGCCTGGGTGGCATTTTGAAAATACAAATATTATTTAGGGAGGCCACTTTCTCTCACACAAACCAATGCAGGTAATCACCACGCAAAAGTTAATGCCAGATCAGTTAATGATCGGGCAAAAGTTAATGCCATGAGTATCTGACATTTGTTCAAATTAAGCTGATTATATATTTAAATTATTCCCTGATTAAAGGAATCTTTTAGGATTTCCTAAATTTTCCTCAGACAACTTAATCATGTCTGAAATCTCAGACATCGTGTGAACAGAGCTAATGACGGCCATACATTAGTTCTAATGTATCCATAATCATGGTATGAGATCTTGCATAAACACCACAGAGCTATTATTTGACATGCTCGTCATTCTTTTACATAAGCTCTTCTTTATTTGGGCACCTCATTATGCAGTGCAATGCAATTCTCAGCAGATGTTAACCAGCAGGTATGATGAACCCCCAGAAGGCCGCAGGCAGTCCTTGTGGCTGAATGGAAGCTAAATGGATGAGCACCTGCATATGACTATGCATATATAATCACAACCAATAAGGGCAGATTTGCTCAGGAAGTCCACATATATTGGGAGTGTTCATTTCCCATGCAAATCAAGTCTTTATGACTGTATTTGCACCAGAAAGCTTACTGGACTGTCAAAAATGAGTAATTACTGTAATATTCATTTTGTAAGACCGTATAAACTTTTTTTTTAAGGAGTTTAATGGTTCATTATTAAATGCGCATTGTTGATTAGATGCAGCCGAGTTCACAAATACTCTGTCTGTGATGTAATAAGGAGTCATATAAGAGGATAAAGTAGTGTTGTTTTGGCTTGTAGATCTAGTTATAAACTAGCCCTGTAGTTGAACAGCAGATGCAGGCATATATAACATATTAATTAGCTGTCATGTTTTGAGACAAATTAGTGAAGAGAGTGAAGATAGACACATGATGGGTGGATGTTGGAGGAAATGGAGCAGATGGAGAATCACTGATGAAGGACATCAAGATGGCAAACAGGAAACAGCTAAATATGTGCAGAGTCTCATGAGAATATATACAGTACTTTACCCAAAATTCAAAGTTTGCTGTTATTTATTTAATTATTTGTTTTACTCTCAAGCCATCCAAACTGAGATGTTAAAGATGATTTGAAGCTGTAACTGTTGTTATTGGGGAGTCAACTGCACTTTGAAAGTAAAAAAAACAAACATTTGAAGGCAAAAGAAAATGAATATCTGTGGCTGCTGAGAATTTAATAGGTTGTGAGGGGATGTTGTTCAACAAGATGATGTGGTTTTGCTAGTATTTATTTTTTACTTAAGATAAAAAGTGTCATTTAAATGACAAATGACTAGTTAAAATGTTCAAATGCATTAATGATCTTAGAGAAAAATTACACGTGGAACTCCAGCAGCAGATAGGCCAAAGCATCGTAACATAATGGAAGCAGCTGAACTGTTACAGCTGCCAGGCACTTTGGCAGCAAACATCTGACAGCGACTGTGCTCATGTGTTTGTGTGTTGATTTCATTCGCAAAAGCAAAGGATTATCATCAAACCTTGAGCTGATCTCTGTAGGGCAGTGCTGCTTTTTTACAACTGTTTGCTGGATTTTACAGTCTTTTGGTAAACATGCAGTTGATTATTGACTCAAAAAAGTAATTAAATTAATAGACAAACAAACTAAAATTAAAAAGATTAAACCTTTGTTTGTGATGGGAGCTCTTTTTTGAAGAACCAGATTTTCTCAGTTTGCCTCAGTACTAGGAGGTGTTGTTGATTTAAAATCCTGTATTAAACAAAATCTAAAAAAGAAGAAAGTGATTTTTAATATTTCATAATGTCACAAAAGTGCCATTTTTAAACAATTTTTTGTTTTAAATCAAAGTTAATATGGTGATTTGCTTTCAGGTTTATTGATAGTTTAATGCAGGGGTCTCAAACTCACGGCCCGTGGGCCATTTGCGGCCCTCATTGCAATATTTTGTGGACGGCGCCGACCGCTTTACTCTGACAGAATTACTTTTACATATACGCCTTTTTTTTAGGTGAGGGAATGAAAGTTTTGAGTGAGTTCCCCCACTTTTTTCCCTAGGACTTCAATAAGTCAAAGTACAGGTCTAGACTTAATGATGATCATCTTCAAGCCATACTGAGGGTCTCAACTGCTTCCGCTCTAAAGCCAAATGTGGTTCAGATTTGTGAGAAGAAGCGCTGTCAAGTCTCTGACAGCAAGAAGTAGGCAAAAGATGCCATGTTCAGAAGAACTGTTCATAATCTTCACTCAATGTTCTGTTAATGTTCAGGACACTTCATGTTCAGAAGAAATAATTAAAACTGTTAATAATGACATTTGAGGACTTTTTTTTTGTGAAATCCCTTATGCGGCCCAACCTCACCCAGACTTTGCCTCCTGCGGCCCCCAGGTAAATTGAGTTTGAGACCCCTGGTTTAATGTTTTAAGAAAGACTTTTTAATCACTATATGTCTATCAGTATAGGGATGCACGATTAATCGACTAAAGATCACGATCTCGATTCGACCCAACACACGATCCCAACTCGGCTTTTTCTACGATTCAGCCAATTATATTTACTGGGTCAGGAGAGAAGAAAAGACAGCCGCACATGTCTTCACTGCAACATTGACACCTTCAAATGGCTTAAAAAGTGTCACATACTGTATTTATAAGGTATAATTCACCCAAAATGTAATTTCCGTCCTCATGTAATGATGTGTTCATGGTCACGAAATCGTTTGTTTACTACAGACAACGCGCGCATGCACGTATGACGCCTACTTTAGTGAACAGAACATGCATATGCTGTGAATAACAGGTAATAAAGTTGTAAATAACGTTCAGTTTGTTGCACAGAGCGATCGTTTGAGGGTCATGCGGGAGGTTTGATTTGCATGCATGTATTTTTTTCTCACAGTTACAGCAGCCATGAGCCGCACTCGGAAGTGAAAGTAAAACCTGTGCGCACATCATTTAAATGATCATATCGCATTTTAGATTTATGATTATGACAAGCATTTGATATGATTTTTTTTTTCTTTTATAGCAAGTACAAAGTGTTGTGCATGAAAATAAAGTATTACTGTGTCAGTGTAACAATCCTAGCCTATATATAATGGAAATATAATGGTCTAATAATGTTGTCAATGACAGATGACAAGCACATCTCTTTAACATAATAAATTAACTTCAGAATTATGGATAGTTGTACTCTGATGTCATCATTTTACTGTGAATTAACAAACAGGACATATTGAAAGTCTGTTCAAGTCCACCATAATTTTATGTGCTACTGTGCATTTTAAGCAACAGTAGAGCTACACATAGGCTTAATATGATTATTGTTGTTTTACCATATGTTTGAGAATTAACAATAATTATAGTCTAATCATATTAACCTTTATTTTACATTTACAGAATCGTGAGAAAGAATCGTGATCTTTCTTTTTAAGCAAAAAAATCATGATTCACATTTTTGCCAGAATCGTGCAGCCCATATAAAATAAAGGGGGGAAAAAACAGTCAGTGCCAAACCTGACTGGTTAGATTTAGGTTGTGACATCAGGTGACCAAGATTCAATGTCCTAGCCAGCGTCAAAGGACATGTTAATTTTAGGTTATGTTGGAAGTGACCAAAATCCAACGTTGAGCCAACATCTTAAACCAACGTCATATTGACGTCAAATACTGATATTTATTAGTCAGATATAGCAACCAAAATGACGTTTCGACATAAACCCGATTTTTATTGGCAAAAAAATGCAACATCCCCACAATGTTGGGGTACAACATCAATTTGACGTCATGTTAATGTCCTCGCCGGCAGGGAAAGTTGCATGCAATGTTGCACTTTGTCGCAAATTGCTGAATCAAATCCCTGATCAAACAAAGTTGAATAGTAGATTTTAATTGAATGTTGCCTTTAACACTAGAGCTACATGTTTGTCAAGTTTGTATTGTAATAACTTTAATAAATTTGACACATAACTATAGTTCCCTGACTTTTCCTAATTGTCTAAGTATGTCATTCTAACATTTATTCCTTGAATAGGCACAATGGTCAAATTGAACTTTTCTGTGCCTTTGAAAATTAGTTCCCATATGTTGCCTAGCAACATTTTGCTAACAAAAACTTACTGATAGTAAAACTTTTCTCTTCTGCTTTCTGTACAATATGAGATTTTAACCTTCAGGGGTGGTCTAGAAACATTTATCCACCTATATTTTTTGCTATATTTAAAAAATATATAGTATTTTTGCATAATGACTCCATAAATATTACAACATTTGAAGCTTAAATACAAAAAAATGTGACTAGGGTTGTCATGATTCTGGCATACGGTACCAATCTATACTGTAAGTTTAAAAGTGTTCATTTCCTGCTAGGATTTGAGCACTGTTGAGCACGTTCTTAAACACTGCTGATTTGCCATTGTGTTCACGTTCACAATAGAAATGACTGGCTGTGAAGGTCATGAGTTCACCAAACTCACCGCCGTTTCCTGAGTGTACCCACAGATATAGGGACACTGAAACATTTTAAAGCCGCGATTCCTTAGTGGATTTCCTCATATGTCAGCTTAAAGACAAACCAGCTGATCGACGTGACCTTGAAACGCTCCAGTGTATTTGGTGAACTGATGCCCTTTACGGCCAATCACAGTAATTTCTGCTGAGCAGGGGAACACAATGGCAAATTAGCGTTGTTTAAGAATGTGCTTAACAGCGCTCAAATATTAGCAGGAAATTGACGTTTTTGAACTTTCAGTACAGATTGGTACCAAATTCCAGTATCGTGACAACCATGACACAGTCAAATTAATTCAACACAGTTTATAATGAATGGTCCAAATGACTAATGCTATTACAATTCTAGTAACTCCAGTGTTAAATATCAGCCGATTCGAATGTCACCACTGGATTGAATGGGTGCTATCAGTGGTTATCAGCTGATAGATATGGGCCAGTAGAGGCCTTCTTTGCCCACTAGTAGGCTTAGAAGGTTTTTATCATCCATCCACATAGTTAATCAGCCATGGATCACATATGGTTGCAACTGGAAGTTAACAAAATTATTTATATTATTTATTAAATTTCCCATTAATTGTCTAGTCTTTTCAGTATTGCTGATTGACCATGTGTATGAATGAATGGCTCAGAAGGCTCCTACTGGCCCATATCTATCAGCTGATAACCACTGATAATGATTATTCAATAGAGTGATAACATTCGAAGGGGGTGTAAATATCTACTTAAAATTTTCAGAACTTATTCCAAGATAATCACTCGGACTTCTTCAACATTACTAGGATGTTTTTATTCAGATTTAAACAAATATCTCTGACACATTCTTGAGCCTCTGTCTTGCCCCCTTTTAAAGCATCACAAATGAACCAAGACTTTTATTTATTTATTTATATATATATATTTTAAGTCGAAGGAGCTGTTATTTTTGATCATTCGAAATCATCTCTGTCTGTCTTGGCGTTACTCTGCGAGTGTTATGGTCTGAAACCATTACATAAGAGAGAGGAACAGAGCGAAGACAAAAAAAGTAAGGCCACACGATAGATTGCACACTATAAAATACACCAACAATTGACCCTCTCTGCAAATGGATCTTTTGTTCCGCTCTCCCGGAGCACTTTTCTTTGAATATAATCCAAGTCTTTTGGCGAGAAAGAAATGATTACACATAATAACAGCCTAAGACGAACATCATTGGCACTGACGGCTCTCCATGGTGATACGTTTCACATGGCTCTCCGCTTTTGTTCTGGTTCCCCACGTCTTCGGCTTTCCAGCACATGCTAAAGGTTCTTTTAGAGATAAAACAGGAAAAAAAAGCTTGACATTTTCTTAAAGAATCCCATATACTTACAAACATCATTATACACATTGTACACAGGGCAGTATGGTCCGAGTCGTTTCAGCCGGATTGTAGCTTAAAAATGTGTCGCTGATGAATCCTTGAAAAACAGACTCAGGAAATGATTAAAAAGGGCACAATTTTTTTTCTTTTCAAACTAAAGAAACATTTACATGGAATCGTTGGTTATGATTGAGGCAGTGAGCACTACTGTACTGATGTGCGTGGGGAGATAGCAAAGAGTTTGTTTGACGAATGCTCTATTTCTCTAGGTAAATATACAGCGAGAGTTTGTCGATGATTGGCCGGCTGTTCTTAATCAAAGTTCTTCATCAAATGTCCATCAGCTTTAAAACTATTGTGGACTTCTTTCCTCAAAAGATGACGTTTCTCAGAAGTTCTCTGCCAGTGGTTCCTTTCTTTCTCTTGAATGGGGCAGTGGTGTTTCGAGTCTGTTACGAGCTCTTTTTTTCTTTTGTTTTGACTGTTTTTTTTTTAAAGATGGCGTGTGAGACACACATACACACACACTTAGAGAGAGAGAAAGATCAATGTCACTTTAGAGAAGTTCTTTGATTGAGGTCAGAAGAATCCATCAGATGCTTCCTGGTGCTGTAGAGTCAGGCTGTGTTTACAGACCCTGATTGACCAGTGCAAAGGCCAGTGTCAGTGTGGCGGCAGAAACACTGATTGAAGTCACAGATGAGTGTCTGGCTCTGTTGTTGTCGGCCTGGTGAGAGCCCACCGAGTCAATGGAACCCTCCATATTGCGGTTTAGCACATTCTGTGGACATATTATAAAGATTTTTAGTTATCTTCTTTGTTTCAAGGATTAGTTCACCCAAAGTCAGGACTGTCATTATTTACTTATCCTCATGTCATCCGACTAAGAATTCAAACTTTACTTCATCACACATATATGAGTCATATGAGAACATCAGATTTCAGAACTAAAAACTTCCTTTATCTATAAACAGTGTATAATTAACGGCAGCACAGATCGTGGAATGAGTTACTTTGTTACATAATAGTGTGGCTAAACTCCACCTCTGCAGAAGTTCAACGCTTAAGCCTGGTTTATACTTCTGCGTCAAGTGACCGGCGTAACCCACGGCGCATGCAACGCATGTAGCTGTGCATTTATACTTCTGCGCGCTGTCTCTGTTGGTCTGCATTAACACTTCCGAAACGCTAGTTGGCAGTGAGGTGTAAATGTTCCTCTGTGTCGAGTTTCTTCGCTGCTGTTTTGCTTTTCCAGAACACTTCCGGGATGTACAAGTGGCTCAAACTCGCTTATTTTGAGGCAGGAACCGGCGGACGTGCAACAACTTTAACTATGAGGTAAACACAAAACAAAACTTTCCATCCGGAGCTCCTTCACGGGACTCCACACTTGTAAACAATCGCTCCATCAGGCTCGCACCATTCACGCAGCTCTCGGTCCCGCCCAGACTCATCAGCGCTACCAAGCTGACCAATCACAGAGCTTGCGCTACACATTGTTGCGGCGTGTAGTTACATTTTTTTAAGAGGTGCACGTCAGCGACGCCGATGGCCACGGCGAAGGGCTATGCGTAAGCGCCGAAGCATACACCGGCGTTTGACGCAGAAGTATAAATCAGCCTTTACTTTTACATTACTGTCTGTTTAACTCCTCTTACCGATTCACAACGCATTAGGTAAATTACATTAGGAGTCAAATGAAGGTCTTAATACTAAACAAGTGTAACAGGATTTATGCTTAAAAACATTTATGACATTTGAAACTTTTCTCTATCGAACTATTACAAAAACAAAAACTCATTTGATCTGACAACCCCAAATCACCACCTATGCATCGAGTGCACAGAAAAAAACACATTTATTATTAACATAACAGGTTATATGTCAGAAATTAGAGGTACACGTTTCTTAAAGTTAATAAAGATATTAGCATTTAAAGTTAATCAATATTCATTCAAAAATAAAAAATAAAAATGCTTCATAATTTACTCACCCTTTACTTGTTCCAAATAAGTTGTATAACCTGTAACTAGGGTTCAGAGTCTGCGGACATTTTTTGCTGTTTCTGCTAAGAATTTTGTAAAAGATCAGCGGATTTATGCAGAATCGTTTTAGGAGTATCATAACTAAAATCTTAATATATGAAATAAAAAATACGACCTTTTTAACTTTTATTTAATGTTTACAATGGAAATTCAATTAGATCCACTTGTTTGGTAAACAAAGCAAGTCTCTTATATATCTACTAAAAGACTTAAAATATTATCTACAAACTGTATTGTAAATAAATCAAATGAAGATTTTCATTTTAGTCAATTTTACTGGGATTAATTTAAAAACTGAATAACTATAAATTTACAAACATTTACATAACTAAATAAATAGATTTAATAATGAACTAAAAATATGTGGCTTTCTCTGCGCGAAGATTCTGCGTGGGCCTACCTGTAACCATTAACATCTATAGTAAAAAAATAAATATGGATGTCAGTGGTTACATGTTTACAATATTTTTCAATGATTTTTTTTCATGTTTAATAATAATCATAATAATGATAAATACATATATAAAAATAAACAAAATATGGGTTGGAACATGTAATGGTTGAGTAAATGAATTAAGTAAATTTTTGGGTGAACTATCCTTTTAAACCATATATTTAGTCATCTATTTATGATATTGGGATGAAACTAATGGTTTTGATCTCCAGAAATGGTACATTTAGTCATTTAAGCAATATACACAAAAATATGTGAAGTGGGGACCAGGTTCATTTATTCATTCATTTTTTTCTTCGGCTTAGTCCCTTTATTAATCCAGGGTCGCCAGAATGAACGGCCAACTTATCCAGCACATGTTTTACGCAGCGGATGCCTTTCTAGCTGCAACCCTTCTCTGGAAAACATCCATACACACTCATTCACATACATACACAGACAATTTAGCCTACCCAATTCACATGTACTGTATGTCTTTGGACTGTGGGGGAAACCGGAGCACCCCGAGGAAACCCATGCGAATGCGGGCAGAACATGCAAACTCCATACAGAAATGTCAACTGATCCAGCCGAGGCCTGAACCAGCAAACGTTCTTGCTGTGAGGCGACAGCTCTACCTACTGCGCCACCGCGTCTCCCTGGGACCGGTTCATGCAATTTAATTTCAAAAGATAATTAGGGGCAGATTTATTAACAGTTTATGCAAACGCATGTCTTTTGCCATGAAAACAGTACTGTCTGTATTTACTAAACATGCACAGAGAAGCATAGCACGACAAAAGGAGTGAACACTTTCAAATTAGACTTTCACATTTAATTACAAGTAGGAAATGAAATGATCGTAATACTATTATATTATGTCGATATATTGTGTGGGTGAAATGCATCTTACCTCATCAGCACATTCAAAACTGTTAGAACATTTCTGCTCACTGTCCTGTGAAAACACATATCAATCATATTTTTAGCATTTTTTAGCAACATAATCCCGTTGTATAAATAACACCAGTTCTGGAATTTTAAAGTAAACCCAGTTGTAAAGGATCTGTGTAATAGGGATCTTAAAGGTGAGGTGTGTCATTTGGCTATTACAAAACTTGTGTTCTAGCTTAATATGAATAAATTGTAAGACATTTGTTGGTTGATTGCTCAGAAAAAAAAATTTGACGATGTTTAAATGCAAATAAATAATCTAGTAGTAAGATGATTGACGGCTTAATCAGACTGAAAAGCTTTTATGTAAACACCTTTATCTGTAGAAAATACAGCATTTATGCTTTTTAATGGAATGACTACATTTAGACTGAAACAAAAAGTGTGAATGCCATGTAAGGATAATGTGTGTTTTTGAGTCTCTAAACAACCCTGACAAACCAACACTGTCTTAACAAATTGGATGAGTTGGGGGTGGCACTGTCTGCATAGATGACTAATGACAGATGGGGGACAGACATTAGCAAATATGACAAAAAAAACAACAACAACAAAAAAAAACAACAACAGATATCTGCTGATTGTACTGAATATAGAAATTATTTGACCAGTCACATTTGCTTTGTTAGGTTTACATTGGTTTAGAATGCCAACTCAAATATCAACTCATGTTACCCTTAAAAGTTATGTCCCGTATAATGGGGATTTAAAAATGCTTGATAAAATGTTCTTGAATTTGTAATGAGAAACCTGTTGGCAACAAAAGAGAAATGTTTAAAAATAAAAGTCTTAATGTCAAACGTAGGGCCATGTAGTTTAACCTTTGGAGAAAAGAAAAAAAAAAGTTTTTATATTAAACACAACTACTACTACTATACAATGTAAGTTTTAGTCCCAGTTTTTCAAGAAAACGACAACTGCAGCCTCATTTATTTAAATCTATAATTAAGAAGTCTATGAAAAACTGCACAATGGTTTGCTTGATTGATTCTTTGAATTGCTTTTCCCACAAGAAACATGCAATTTTTAGAGCTGTTCTGCGGTTCAGGCAATGAAGTAAAATGTGAAAGAAAGAAAGAAAGAAAGAAAGAAAGAAAGAAAGAAAGAAAGAAAGAAAGAAAGAAAGAAAGAAAGAAAAATAAATCCCTGCTTAGTTATTTTTTTAAGATAAGCACTCAACTTCAAAGGGTGAAGCAGCTGCTTGAAACAAAAGCAAACAAACTGAAACCCAAGCAGAACTTCACAGACATCGAGACATTAATAAGCAAAATTAATAACTGATACTTTCACTGCCCTATTTAACAGCACGTTCAAATCCCTGACTTCATCAGGGAATGGATTCATCTCAGAAAACACAAATTTCTTTTTGTACTCATCTGTAAACATTCCATGGCAAATTCACTAAACAGTTGCAGCCAGTTTGCGCCCACAATATTTCATAGCAAAATCCTGCATCATATTCACCCACCATCTGTAATCCAGTTTAACTGAGATCTGTCTGCTCTTGTGTAGCAACATTAGCTACAAAATACCATTAAACTCATGTGCTTTTAGTCTTGTGTTCACCTCATTCCCAAAGGTGGCTGGCAATTTTGTCATGTTTAATAGAATTTTGAACAGTTCCAGTAATTTGTTGACTAATTCATTCATCTGTGTGGATAAAAGAAGATCTTGTGTTGCTGCATCTGTCCAATTAGATGAACCACTGCATGGAAAAGCACAGGTGCAGTTCAGTATGTCTCAATTTTGGGGGCTTTTCCACTATGTTCCATATCTAGTACCATATACTGTTTCTGTTTCAAAGTGAGGTTCCAATTGAAATGTACCAATATCAAAATGTGACCTATACACACTGCTAAGCACTGAAAGGTTAAAAAGGGAATATTTTTTTTCTCAAAGAGAATTGTCACTACCTGTCTCAACTAACCCATTTTTTATACCACCCAGAAAAAGAAATATGAAACGGAAGCATTATGGTCAGTAGAAAAGCTCTAGACATTCCTCTGGTAAGCAGATTTAGTGAGAGCTGGATGGGATGACCAATAATGAAAATAATGATGTCATGGGAGTAGAGGTGGTTCAACTATAGCAATAATCCCAGCCATTTTATGTGGCACTAAACTGCTATGAAAATTCAAATCGAGCCCAGCAAAAGTGAACCCAAGTGAGATGCGCTGTGCTGATGCGTACAGTAACACAGTGCAGTATCTGCTAATTTGCTGGGATATTTATGCACAACCATTTCTAGGGATTACCAGATACCAAAATATCCAGTGAGTGGCAGTTTTGTGGATGAATAGTTAATTTGATAGAAAGGTGACAGTAATTCAAAAAACCATTAGTTGCAACCAAGGTTTCCAGAAGAGTATCACTCAACACACAACACATTAAACCTTGAAGCAGATACATACAGCACAGAAAACTGAGACCACTATTCATACAAACTCGCCCAAATCGTGCAGCCAATAAATCTGCTTCAACTGCATCATGAAATCATATCAATATGGGCTAAATTTTCAGAGGAATATTTCCATCACCTTCTTGAATCTGTGCCAGAAACGGCTCTTAAGCCAATAGAGGTCCAACCCTGTCAGGGCTCAAAATGAACCTTTTTTTGATAGCACCGGTGCTCCTAACGTAATAGCTAAAATCTTAATAGCAAAAATGGTCTTTTCATGAGCTGCAATATTAGCTTTTTATCTCTGTGAATTCATGCACTTTAGCAATGGTGAATGTGGTGTCAGTCTCACGACTGACAGCATCGTGACGATTAAATGAAGGATTAAATAACGTTAGAACATCTCGTGCTTTAAATGTGTAGATTCAGTGTCAAACACTGGTACGTAAAAACTTCGTCCCACCGGCTTTACGGTGAATGGCTTTAGTCATTTTCATAGCAGACTTTAAACACTGGAAGTCTTTTATCCACTCTTCGAAAAGTGTAACTGCTGGATTGACATTCATTACATGATTACTAATAATACGTGCCATTATTTGTAACTTTAGGTGGTTTCTAAAACTAAATCTGCCAATGTTCTTTTTATTCTGTCAGATCCAGACCTTTACATTTTCGTGGCTGTAGCTCAATCTCATCGGACTGAGTGATTGACAGCTAATATTAACCTATCCATTCGTTTCCTTGTTTAACGCAGTGGGCCAATAAGAAGAGCTTGAAGGCAGGGCAAGCATTTTGGGCTTTGTTTACTACAGCAAGCTGACATGTCAACTGTTTTAAACCATTCCTGAGCACTGCGTTTGGTGTTTTTAGGTGCAAAGATGCTTAATGCGTGAATGCCTCCTAATTCTGCGCATGTGGTGAACATTTTGCTGTGAAAACTGGTCGCACGACATCAACTTTATGCACTTACACAAGTGCTCCCAAATATATTTTGAGGTTGGACAGATCAAGTTTTGGGCACATATGCAACCAGAACCCTCGCAATTTTGAGCCCTGCCTGTACTAGCTAGGCGTAGTTAATAAAGTAACCAGTGAGATGAAAATCCATCTTTTATAAAATGGATGTGCTTTTGCTCATTTTTATAAGGAGTTACTGCTTCAATGAGAAATTCTTCAGTGCATCTGCTTATTCAATCAACACATTTCATACTCAAATCCTTTACCGCCAGCACAAGTTCAACACATTCAACTTGTAAACTCACCAAGTAATCGAGCAGATATGAGCGGCAATGTCAGATAAGCACTTTTCCACAGATTGACTGTTGCCTCCTACGACAATTGCCAGAGACATAAATTAAAATAGTTATTTCCCGCGCGACTTTATGATATTTCTGTCTGCGGAGTTTTCATAATTTGTTTCAGCATGGATGAGAGAGTACAGTCATTTTCTCCAGTACCCAGGGGCTTATAAACTGAGTCCTCAGGACTTAGGACAGAACTGCGTGGCACGATATGATGGAAGTGGTCACACAAAGCCATATCTCTATAATGCAGCTTCTTTCAAACTCGGATTAGCTGACAAATTAGTGTTTATGATGACATCATTCATTTACATGGGATTACATGGCTTCCTGTAGGCAAGCCAAAACATGCAACCAAACCATGCTTAAAATCAATGCGACAGTCAACATGAAATAGATGACTACAGAGAGAGGATTTTCATTGGGTTCACACTTTAATCTTACATCTGAGCAGCCTCTCAGCACCAAGACACACAGCTTTCTCAAGTATTACACACCACACTAAATGAGTAGTTCACCTCGAAAACGGTCACATTTCATCAAAATTGAGTTTTCTAAGTACTAACAGCCACTTTTTAACTGTTGGGCTAAAAGTTCACCATTATTGTTTTGTTTTAACTAAGTGCCATACAAATCCTGGTTATTTGCCCCAGAGCAAAGCCCGGTTAAGACCTCGAAAGTGAGATACTAGACTGACCCAGGAATGCACGGGCACATTCACTATTGCCCTGACAGTCGAAGGGCAGCTAATGAGGTTTGTTCTTGCATGCCAAGCACGTTTGAAAGAGCTTCTGCTTTTGCTCACTGATCAATGTGTGTATGTGAATAAAAGATAAATTTAAATCTGCTCATCATATAAAGTGATCATGTCTCTTCAGAATTGCAATCCAACCACATGATGGATTGCATATGGATTTATTTTTTGACTTCTTTATCTTAAACATCCAACTTTTAAGGTAAACATGCCATTGATGAGATCCAGAATCTGATCTGAAGATGAATGCAAGTCTGATTGTTCTGAAATGACAAGGATGAGTACAGTAAAGGATGACAGAATATAGGTTTTAGGCTGAACAAACTCTTTAATGCGGACAGCCAAGCTGCAGGTCCACTTTGAACGGCCCCTGCATGAGCTGACAGTTGCTCTCAGTACTTGAATTATTCACCTGCGCACTGAATTATACAACCGTGTTTTTGCTTCCACTAGACACTCTGCATATCTTCAGGTAAAACAGGATTTTTTCCCCTTCATAGAGGGATTCTGCTTGCCTCAGTTATTTTAATGATTGTAAATGTTGATGTCCTCAAGGTTTGGCCTAGATTTAAGTGGGCTTTAATGGAATTTGTGTGTTTTGCTTTTGTACATGTATAAAGCCCCGATGCAAGTTTTAGCACTAATCTTGACATTCCGAGCAATTTGATGCTAGAACAGGACGTACAGGACTATCCAAATTTAATAGCATTTTTCCTCCAGTGAGGGCTAGCATGAATATCATTGTACATTACAATAACTGAAAACTAGGGTTTTCAGAAGATAGTGAAAGAATTTTATGATGTTATACATCAAATATGTATTTTTGTTTGCTATTTATCGCCAGATTTTTTTAATAATAAAAAAATAAATACCATAAATTGTAAAATATCATATTTCCACACCTAAAGTGCATCTGGAAAGTATTAATGGCGCTTCACTTTTTCAAAAAAAAAAAAAATTGTTACAGCCTTATTCCAAAATGATTTAAATTAATTTATTTCCTCAAAATTCTACACACAATAACCCCATAACGACAATGTATTTTTTTTTTTTGAAATTGTTGCAAATTTATTAAAAATAAAAAAACCTGAAATATCAAATGTACATAAGTGTTCACAGCCTTTGGCTAAAGCTCTAAATTGATCTCAGGTACATTCTGTTTTCTCTGATCATTCTTGAGATGTTTTAGCAGATTAATCGGAGTTCATCTGTAGTAAATTCAGTTAACTGGACGTTATTTGAAAAGCCATACACCTGTCTATATAAGGTCCCAGGATTTGACAGTGCATGTCAAAGCACAAACCGAGCATGAATACAAAGGAACTGTCAGCAAACCTCTGTAATAGGAGGCACTAGGCTAGGGAAGGTTACAGAAAAAATGCCTGCTGCTCTGAAAGTTCAAATGAGCACTGTGGCCTCAAGTTTTTTGGAACCACTAGGACTCTTCTTATAGATGGCCGGCCATTTAAGTTGTGTGATCGGGGGAGAAGGTCCTTAGTCAGGGAGGTGATCAATACCTCTGGTCACTCTGTCTGAGCTCCAGTGTTCTTCTGTGGAGAAAGGAGAACTTTACAGAAGAACAACCATCTGTGCAGCAATCCATCAATCAGGCCTGTATGGTAGAGTGGCCAGAAAGAAGCCACTCCTTGCCTGGAATTTGTCAAAAGGCATCTGAAGGACTCTCAGACCATAAGAAACAAAATTCTCTTGTCTGATAAGACTAAAATTGAACTCTTTGGAGGGAATGCCAGACGTTACTTTTGGAGAAAACCAGGCACCGCTCATCACCAGACTAGTTCCGTCCCTACAGTGAACCATGGTGGTGGCAACATCATGCAGTGGGGATGTTTTTCACCAGCAGGAACTGGAAGACTAGTTGGGAGCGAGGGAAAGATGAATACAGCAATGAACAGAGACATCCTGAATGAAAACCTGCTTCAGAGTGCTCTTGACCTCAGACTGGGGCGACGATTCATCTTTCAGCAGGACAATGACCTAAAGCATACTGCAAAAATATCAATAGAGTGCCTTTACAATAACTCGTTGAATGTCCTTGAGGGGTGAGCCAGAGCCCAGACCTAAATCCTATTAAACATCTCTGGAGAGATCTGAATATGGCTGTACATCGTCGCATCCCATCCAACCTGCTAGACCCTGAAAGGTACTGCAAAGAGGAATGGGTATAAATTCTTGACAGGTGTGCCAAGCTTGTGGCCTCATATTCAAAAAGACTTGAGGCTGTAATTGCTGCCGAAGGTGCATCAACAAAGTATTGAGCAAAGGCTGTAAATACCTATGTACATGTGATGCCAGAGATGCCTCAGTAGGACATACTCAGTTTGTCCAAATTAAGGTTTTTAAGTCAAGATCTCAGATTGTCACTACTGGTGTCCCACACAGTTCCGTACTTGTTCCACTCCTGTTTATCATATATCTATTGCCTCTTGGTCACATTTTCAGTACATACGACAAACAATTTTACTGCTATGCTGATAAAACTCAACTCGTAATATTACTCATCTCTACCTTTTTCTCACAACTAATAACACAGCAATTCTCATCCATGCATTAATTACTTCACATCTTGACTACTGTAATGCACTTCTCTCTGGGCTTCCTTCTATAAACTTCTACTATAAACTCCAACTGGTTCAGAACCACGCAGCTCGTGTCATCTCTAAGAGTTCATCTCATGAGCATGTCACACCACTTCTCTATCTGCTTCACTGGTTTTCGGTAAAGTTTCCTATGGATTTTAAAACATTACTCCAATTTTCAAGACACTTCATAATCTTGCTCCTCAATATCTCGCTTAACATTTTCCTATTTATACCCCTATTTGCACTCCTAGATCACCCAACTCTTGCTCCCTGGTGCCACCTCGCACTTGACTAGGCACAGTGGAAGACAGATCTTTTATCTTTATGGCTCTTCAGCTATGGAACTAGCTTCCCCTGGATCTAAGGAGCAGTGATAGTCTTTACACTTTTAAATCTCATGTAGAGACCCATCGATTTGGGCTTTTAATAAAGTAAACAACTTGAATAAAAATGACATGGAATATGGAATATATTATAAAATATTATAAGAGTATTATAAGAATATTGAATATATTATAAAAATAAACCCATAGCAACGGTTTAAAAGCATCCTAATACTGTGGTTAAAGCATAACACAAGGCAAAAGAATGTTATGATTGCAAAGTATAGTATGAATGAGTGAATGAAATTTGGATATTCAGCCATGTTGTTGCTGTCGTGTAGTTAACCGCTCATTTAGATACTCTTCGTCTACAGTTTTTGAATATATATCTTCAGGCAGCTGACTTTCATTATTTAGGCAGTTTTCAGAAGTGAATGCTTGATGTTTTTTCCTCTACACTGCCTGTTTTTTACATTTGGATAGACGATCAGAAAGCTCCGCCCGTCTCACCTCATTGGATGAGTTGTTACTGATCAGGCTGGCCTGATTAGCAAGCAAGAAAAGCTATGTTTTTGAAAAGACCTCACCATTTACATTTTGCAAGTGAAATCAACCAGCAAATAATTTACTTTTAAAGTAGTTTTTTTTAAATGTAGATTTTTTTTTTTGGTATGGAGTGACTCAATAGTAGTGCAAATCAATATAATGAACGATAAAGAAATTGCACACCCACCTGAAGGTTAGCACATGTGGAGAAAACACATGCACTGTCTATTTGCTTGACATCATTTGAGTTGATGACATGTTTGGTGATGATAGCCGGTTGCAGATTGGTCCGTACTGATGGGACTGCCGACTGAGACTCTGTGATGGGAACTAGACCTGCATCGGTGCCATAACCGAAAGCTTGGATAGCATTTCCTGCACACCGAAACACACACACACACACACACACACACATATGCAAATTAAGACATATGCACAGAAAGCCACAAAATGTTCATCTGGGAAAAATAAACCCTCTGCAAAAGAGACCACATATCCGTAAGACATAGCATGTCTCATTAATGTGCTATTTAGGTTAAGCCCAAAGGATGGCTATTGAGGCCGTGAACCGTGAGGTTACTCGAGGTTTTATCTGCACTTACTCAGGCAAGTGTTCTCTCTGAAGTCTCGGAGGAAGGCCTCGCACTCAGCTTCGTGATTTCCACTGCCTCGACAGCCACACCAAGGGGATATGGTGATGTTGGTGTGGCTCGCATCCACATAGTTTGGAGTCACATCTGATCCTGTAAGGGCCAAGGGTAGAGATCCTCGTAAATATTCATGAGATGGGAACATGTTGGTTTATAGATCCCACTGTCTGGAGTATAATGTGCTGTTTGGCTCAGTATAATGGCCAGAGGTTGTTGGTCTGCTCTCGTCTACAGATATATTTGTTCACTGCGTGACCCTGGATTTTCTAAGCCACTAGAAGGTAAAAGGCTAAAAAGATGCAATTAAATAATTTCTCTGATGATTTGCAGGCTTAATTTACACAGTAGAAGTAGTAATTGCTTAAAAAGGATGAATAAAATAATACATTTGTGCAAATTAAGAAGCATTTGGGTACAATACAGTTCTTGTTTCACTTGTAAACATGTGTGGTACTAATACTAAACTTTTTGCATTTTCAATGTTTATTCCATTTGCTCTGTTTTCTGTGTTTAAATAATTTTATATATACAATATAATTAGTTATAACATTATTTTCTGTTTATTTTTAGCTATGGAAAATTGGTGGTTATTTTTATTTTATATATTATAATATTATTATATTATTATATATATTTATATATATTTATATTTTATATTATATATATTTATATTGTACTCTATAGTCTTAAGTATTCATATTAGGGGGAAAAGGCATCATATTAGGGGATCCTTAGCTTCAAAACATTTTAATACCCCTTGCTTTCATCTTTTCCCCTGCCCTTTCTAATCTTTCTTAAAAGTAAAATCCCTGATGCATTTCTAATTAAAGCAGCTAAAGAAGACAAAATACATGTTCCAAACAGTCAGTCCATTAAAATGCAATTTCAAATTCTTATTATTTCCATGCAGCAGATTTTTCCCATAATCACTCACCAATGAGTCCAACGTAGGACACCAGACAACCGTGGTAGTTATCATTAGGACAGCTTGTTATTGAATGCGGTGTCGTCTGGCAATTCATGTGAAAGTCTGCCAGCCTGGATCTAGTCCAAGAAAACAAAACAAATTATAGAATTTAAGAGGCCTGAAACATTTTTAGCACATTTGACTGAATAGGATTTACATGCACGCTTGAATAACCCTACTAGTCTATCTATATTTATAAATCACAATTACGACACGCAGCGCTGTATGAAGCACCGATTGCCATAAACTCAAATAACCACCGTCTGTATTATCGCTGGAAAAGGTCCTCCAAGAGTCAAACGCCTTTTGATCAAGCTGTAAGTGAAGATTTATTCCCAGTTATTTACTGCCGGCATTGCATCCACTATCATCAGCGCGCAAATATGCAATACAGAAACAATATGCTGCAGTGAATGTGCAATATGAGACGCATTCTGTCAGGCCTAACTGGTGTCTAGTGGGGTTCCAATTCAAGGCCATTTTCTGCTCGACTCCGTGTGGTATTTCTCCAACTCAAGCAATCTGCCTCAAACAGCCTCTTCCTAGGGGGTTGTGTGCATTCAGAAGCAGATTGCTCCGAGCACTAGATCTGAGGTGGGCAGGGGGTCACATTAGTACTTATTCCTGAGTATGAACTCTCTCCCTAGCACTTTGCACACACATAGAGTCTGAATAATAGCATGCTACTGCCTTCCCTCAAATAACATGAGCGAGATGGAGATCTCAGATTCGGTGCCCTCTTCCGAGACCCTGATTAATAGTGAATCATCCTACACGGCTGCACGAACCCTTGGCTCACCGTCTCAGCTTTGGTGTGAATATTAACCGCAGCGTTCTTGCAGTAGGGTCCACAGGTGGTGCCTGCTGGGTGTTTACCTCTCAGAACAAAGAGTGGTATCTGCATTGTTCTCATGGGCACTGGCTGAAAAGGTCATCCTTTCTACTCGGCTTTATTGACATGGAAATGGATGTTCCTCTGATGCTTTTTGTGCAGTATTTTCACCCCGAGCTTTATCTCTAGATAAGAGCAACCGTGACTCACAGTAAAAAAGGCGAAAGCAGCAAGGTGTGTAAAATCAGCAATCAAGGAGTGGCGCCCGCTGATGAGACTGCAATTCAAAGTGGACCGCTCGGAAAGGGCGAACTGAAGTGCTTCTGTATTATGGCACTAGCAGTTCAAAGATATTACTCAATTATTTAAATTCCCAACTACAGTACATCATAGCTCCATTTTCCAGAGCTGGGGTATGAGACATTGCTAACATAGTGTAACTAGTGGAGAGAGCAGAGGACTGTCACATGGGGTCGGTTCTAACACCGCCAGTTTAGCATGTACAGGGAACAACAATTTCACAAAATTTGATATTTTATAAACCCGACCAATTCTGAACAGTTAAATTTAGGCATATGTAAGCCCTTTAGTTCTACTCAGTTCTACCCAGTTCTCACAGCATGTTTTAACTTCGAAGTGAAGGCATGGACACAAACAAGGTCACATACAGCCTCTAGCACAGAGATGTCCAAACCTGCTGCTGAAGGGCTACTGTCCTACAGATTTACCAGCTTCAAAACACTTGCCTGAAAGCTTCTAGTCAGTCTGAAGGCTTTGATTAGCTAGCCGGGTGTATTTAATTAGGGTAGGAGATAAACTCTGAGGGACACTGGTCCTGCAGGGACATATTTGGACACCCCTACTCTAGCATCTGTCACTAGTGAACCCCGAGGCCAGGCAAGTGTTGGTTTACATGCCAATTTCTCTAGCTGGCCTTACACTGATCCCACAAAATTCACTCCCATCCAGATCCCAGCACGTGTAACCCCTTCAATTCTACTCGACCCTCTCCAGAAGGGATTCAAACTGGCAGGTCTGGCATGAGAGGCAGGCACACCAACCAAAGCATTAAAAACTTCAGACCATCCTAGCATCTGTCACAACGTGCCTCTTAAGGCTAGGAAAGCTAAGTTTATTAACACAGAATAGCTGACCTCCATTATATTCAACAGGTCATGGGTCTAATGTAACTTCCCTGATTCAACTTGGTCTGCTGGATTCAAAGAGCTGGATTCAAACTGGTGATTCTGGCGTGGGAAGCAGGCACACTAACAAGGATGCTGAAGACCACAGCCTCTAGCGTCTGTCTTCTTGAGACCAGGGGTGTGAGGATTAATCACACAGCTCTTACTGGCTGACTTGTTTTACATATATGTTGAAGTTTAAAAGTGTCCAGTCAGTAACAATTATTTTTGTAGAAATTATGACTTTATTCATCACAAACAAAGATATTGTGTAATTAAAGCTTTATTAAAAATAGATCTTCTATGGGGGGGCCACATTTTTGTCCAGTCATTTCATTTCATTCGTTCGATCCTATATTTTCTAGTCAACTCTGATATCTGTGCACACAATAGTGAGAGTTTGGTATGTGATTTTTGTAGTAGACTAAGCCATAGAGTGTTTGGGTAGAAGAGGGAGACAAATTAAGATTCAGTTACATAAGTGCAAACCAAAAATCGAGCATTTGCCAAATTACAGAGACAGATAATGGGGTTGGCTGTGGTTTGTACAAGATTTCGATCAAAATTGGGTGTCACGATTTGCTGCCTTGATTGTTTGAATCAGGACCCCAAACAGGCAGTTAGTTCTCATCAGAAGTAAGGTAAACATCAAGTTAAAAGTAGTCCTGAGGTGTTGGACCTTGAATTGAAAGTGGTCTACTTTTACCCATTGAGGCATGCCTTCACTTTTATAGACTTGTAAGAGCTCTGTTTGTGATGTTCGAGCAAAAAACTTGACACCTAAAATGGATGTTCATAAAAGGTGGTTAAAAACCTATGCTTTAAAGCCCTGCTATTTTTGCAGGGCTGCTAAGTAATACTAGAAACTGGATCCTTCTTTCATCAAAGAACCCCACTCCTCCTTTTTTAACATGTATTGTTAAGCACAACTGTATTAAGCAGCACAACTATTTTCATTCATAAAACAGTAACGCTAATTTGTAATAATGGTTAAAGTATTGCATTTTGTGTCTTGTTAAGCGGAAAAAAAAACAACTTAAATGTTTTTGAAAATATGGTAACAAAAAATACAGACACAAAGACATAGAAAAAAGATTTCTGCCTTTTTTCCACTTTAAGTTTTTCCTCAGCTTCATATTTATTTCATATATTTTTTGTATAATTTTAAACTAGCATCTGTTTAAGTCATTTTAAGGGCACTAAAGAAAAGTTTAATGTGAATTCAGCATGTCACCTCACTTACTTTAAGCTCTATGCAGAGATCATGAATATTCTATCAGTCCACCATCATGATTCAACCCCATGAACTTAGACAGTCATGTCCCGAAGCAGATACGTGAAGCATGCAGACGTGACAGTAAATACACTTGAAAAAAAAAAGTGAATGTTCACTTTTTTTAATCCTTAATGACCTCTTTCTACTGCATTTAACTAAGAAAACAATTTAATTCCTGGAATCCAATATATTTAAGTCTGTTTACTGGCCATCCATTTGAATTAATTTGATTAAATTAATATTTTCTATACTACCAAGCATAAAATGATTTATCGGTTTTCAAAATACTTTGATTTCCCATAAGTCATTGTTCAAGCAAACAGAAACCCTTCCTTCAAACACACACTATTGGTTGAGTTTTTGCTGTGGCAAACTCAGAGAGTAACGTTGAAAGTAGAGCTGCACAATATATTTTTTGAGTATCAATGTCGCAATGTGTGTATTCGCAATAGTCACATCGTGGGATTTGATTATTTATTAAAAATTAAAATAACAATATCATTTTTATGTTATTGTACAAAATTGTTTGATTGTTGGATTTTTGTTTTTAAATACTGTTAGACTCTGCATCTTCATATTTTATGCAGATGCACTGCATAGAAAAACATATGATCACCCCAGTCAATCTAAATTATTTAAATATTTTTAAATAGAGCTATTCAAATTATCTGGTGAAATTATATTCATATTGCAATATCTATCGCAAAACAAAATATCACAATGTCAGATTTTTCCAATATCATGCAGCCCTAGTTGAAAACACACTACAGAGATACTTGTTTTATATACTACAATATTATATATTCACATCCAAACAACATCTCATGTCCTTTAATTTGGATGAAATATATTTTTTTAGGTTATATGACAACTTTTTAAGTGTTTAAATGATCCACTTGACACTGGCAATTGAACTAAAAACACTTCATATACACTATTTTTTATAGAAACTATTTTTTAACATATACAATATTTTTTATGGAAATGGGTGTATTTTCATAGAAAACAGCAAACAATATCCTCTAAAATACAAAGCTGCTTGAGCTCTTAAGAATTCCTACAAAATGACAAATATTCATTGTATGTCTGCATAGTAAGTTTATTTTAAAGGCAAACATGGGCTGTCTTCTTTTTTAGTTTTGGGTTTTATCAAACCAGGAACATAATAACGACTCTTGCCTAAATTAATGAATCCCTCAGTGGACCTGATGATTTACATTGTTAATTATATTCTGGCTGGCTGAATTAAGCAGAAGGGTGGTAGATGTGTAAATGAAATGCCCCTGGTAACAAGTTTGCAGGGCCGGGGTGTTAAACCGTCATCATCAGCATTAACTTTACCCGCTCCCCTCAGGAGACATCACAAGGCCTGGAATGTCATTTAGGGACATCTCTAAACAGATGTCACCGTATCGCTGCCAAACATCATGTGCAGAAATAAACCAATCACTTCATCACTTGAGTTAGTCAGACCAGTGGCCACTCTCAGATGATGAACATGAAGGGTTACAGAATAATAATAGCAGGGTTTAGTTTTTCAGTTCTCTTGGAAACCACTGACTTGAAAGCAACACTGCAATAAAAGTGTTTGTGTTTTGTCTTATTTCTAGGCCAAATATCTAAAAATTCTTGAATAATGAAACATTTTCTATTTAATTATCTTGTTTTAAAAAAAAAGTCAAAATTAAATGTGGAGTTCCTCAAAATAAACAAACTATCTGACTTAATATCACTTCATTTCGAATTTATCTTCTAGAAAACAAGACATTAATGATTACTTGTTTAGAAAATGCTCTTTGCTGTAATATTTTTAAGATATTTGGACTACAACCAAAGTCAAACAACAGAAAATAATTCTGCTGATTAAATTATTTTCTGTCATATATTATTTTATATTATATTAGATATCTGATATTAGATATGTCATATATTATTATTTTGCTGTCATATATTTGGTTAAATTTGTCTAGATAATGTACAGTAAGGCTGCACGATATAAAAAAAATTGACAATGCGATATTTTTCTTTTTCTCTGCGATATAATATAATATATTGCGATATAATTCCACCAGATGACTTAAATAACTCTTTTTGCAAAGGCTTTAGACTGATTGGGATGTTTTTATAGAGGAGTAAAATGTAAATATATATTTATGAAATCAGAAAGTCAGTTACAGAAATTGAATAATCAAATGTAAATTAACAACGTAGAGTCTTTATCATATAAATTATTCAATTAAATAAATCTTTATTAAACTTCTTAATACTCTATTAAAATGCTTTGAACTTTCTTAAATGCTTACATAGACAGAGGCCTTAAAAACAAACGCAGATATTTAACATTTATTGTGCTTAAATTCTGCAGAGCCTCCCCAAATCTCATGTGTTTTGACCTGTGGTTCCTGGTCATCTATCCTAACACAACACCGCATATCTTGCAATGTGACTATTGCGGACAAACACATTGCGATATTGATGCTCAATCGATGCCCTAATGTACAGTGTGTGTAAAAATGAATCATTTTATGGTATGTAGTAATTTATAGTGGACACCACACGCTTCACTATATCCCATCAAAAAGCAAGTTTAACATTTTTTTTTTTATCATAGTTCTCCACAGTAGGGTAACATTGAGAAATGTTATGAGTTATGGCTTTTCCATGACATCATGTATTTAACTAAAATGACAAGCAGTGATTAGTAGGGAAACAACATGTAGATATATAGCGTATGTTGATATATGATCAATAATGACATTAGAATTAAGGGGTCAAAATCATATAATCTGACCCAGTGACTCATAACAGACACTAATATTGTAGCCTGAAAATGCCAGCAGTCCTAAATGACCGTCGTTTATCTGACTGAAAAAAACGGTTCCGATTGTATGAACAAATTGTCTCTGCTAAATCCAGCTTATGCTAGCAGGTAAATTTGGAACAAGGTAGCTGGTATCTAGCTAGTCATTAGTAAGTGTAAGCTGCTCATTAGCTTGTTGACCATCGACATGGTCCAAAATCTTGGCAACCTTGAGCTGTTAGGGTTAGGGTTTGACAATTTGCTAGAGGGTTTGTTGATGGTCTTAGACAAACTTATACTATATAACACAAACATTTAGAGCAAATATGGGCAGATGTTTTAGTTATTTTCAGACACATGAGTAGTCTTTATGCAGACAGACATCTACTGTTGATGTCAGAAATATTAGCCCCCCCTTTGACTTTTATTTTCTTTTTTAAACATTTCCCAAATGATGTTTAACAGAGCAAGGAAATTTTCACAGTATGTCTGATAATATTTATGCTTCTGGAGAAAGTCTTATTTGTTTTATTCCGGCTTGAATAAAAACATTTTAATTTTTTTGAAACCATTTTAAGGTCAAACTTATTAGCCACTTTAAGCATTTTTTTCAATACAGAACAAACCTTCGTTATACAATAGCTTGCCTAATTAGCCTAACCTGCCTAGTTAACCTAATTAACCTAGTTAAGACTTTAAATGTCACTTTAAGATGTATAAAAGTGTCTTGAAAAAATATCTAGTCAAAAATTATTTACTGTCATCATGGCAAAGATAAAATAAATCTGTTATTAAAAATGAGTTATTAAAACTATTATGTTTAGAAATGTGCTGAAAAAATCTCTCCCTAAAACAGAAATTGGGGAAAAAATAAACATGGGGGCTTATAATTCAGGGGGCTAATAATCCTAACTTCAACTGTAAATTTGTAAAAAATGACATGATCAGTTAGTCATGACAACACATGTTTATAGTTCATTGTAACTTACTGTTCTAAATTAAATTAATCATGTTCTAACTTAACTTTTAGAAGTTACACAAACTGTTTTAAGTCAGTTTAATGCAAAAGGTCCAAAGAACTTGTTGATCTACCTTAAATAATTAAGGCAACCACAATTTTTGTATAGTGTGCAGTGGCCTGGATAATAAATCATACATTTCTACATTTCATACATCATTACTAATTGCAGCTAACTCACTAAAAATATTATATTTAAATGATTCTGTATATACCAATCAATACCATTATTATGGACTATCTAGTGCAGTGGTTCTCAAACTGTGGAACTTGTACTACTAGTGGCACGCAGGCTTCCTTCTAGTGGTACGTGGAGGAATCGCTGAATAATTAAAGTTAAAAATGAACACACCTTTAGCGCATACGATAACACCGTTGTGATCAGTAAATTGATTTTAATAGACTAAACTTTTTATTTTTTTTTTCAATTTTATAATGTTTGTTATGTATTCTATCATTTAAAACTAATTTCCTCCCCATATTTTTCACGGTTGTTGGGGGCATATCCTGTATTTTTTTTATCCCAATGTTGATAGGTATAACCCCTTGCTTTTTTGACACACATAGCCTACTCTAACGTGTAGTAAACAGATCTAATTTCTAATTTAAATATGTAAATCCAATGCATGTATCTAAAATACAAGTTAATTTTTAGATTTCAAAGATATGCAAATAAGTCGTATATACATATAATTTAAAATGTGTCAAAAAGAGTTTACATATGAATATGATGACATGGCCTATAATTATGAGGTTCAAGGAACATTTCTTCCCTTTAAATTATCTTTTCCTTTAAACTTTCCTGTAAATTATCATAAATTACTGTTTTACGATAATACTTTACATTTAATTACGGCATTTTTATTTTTTTACTTTTTAATAACAGTGCCATTTTTAATCAACTTTTAAAAGCACATTTCAATTTAAACATTGACGTTTGATTTATTTTTACCTGTCTGCACAGCACAGTGTTAATTTTTAAACTATTTATAATGTTTAAAGTTGCTAACAATAATAATTATTCATGATAATGAGAAATAGTCTGTAATTACACCTACTACGCTACTGTATTTCAATACCAGTCATTATGATGGTACTTTGAGAGACAATTTTTTTTCTGAAGTGGTACTTGGTGAAAAAAGTTTGAGAACCACTGATCTAGTGCACATATTGTACTACCTGTATACTGAATAATCTCTCTATATATATCTGGAATAAGCAAATTCGGTAGAGTTTAGATCCAACCCTAATCAAACACACCTGCCCATAGCTTTCTAGTGATTGTGAAGACAGTGATTACAAGAGCTCGTTCAGGTGTTTGATTAGTGTTGGAGCAAAACTCTGCAGGACACCGGCTCTCCACAACCGGAGTTTCCAATTTCTGATATATAATATCTTATTAGCAATTGTTTATTCCTGTATAAGAGCACTGACTTTAAGCTCTATGCAGGATTCCCATGCTTTCATCAACAGCATATTCAAAAACTTCCAAGGACTTTTAAAGGACCATTAATTTTAAATCAAGCACTTTTGCAAGCCATACCCCATATGTAGTGCCACTAAAGTTCTTACTGTGCCTAATATTTCACTTGCACTTAAAATTTACAATAAAAAATGTCTTTTTTTATTTTCAAAAAGGTTTACTCTTTTACAAATCCATGTTCAAAATGTGTTACTGGTGATATTCAAATGTGGTTTCTGAAATATTGTTAAAATGTGCATGATTTGTCAGTGTTATTGTGATAATGGAAAAATGAAAAAAAAAATGAAATAAACATTTTAATTTAATTTTGTTTTTGACAATTAAGATGAATTATTAAAATAAAACCAACAAATTTAATTTCAGATTTAATTAAAACAAATTTCAAGGACCTACCAATTCCAAGGACCAAAAAATTTCAAGGACCTACCCACCTGTATGTTTATTTTCCAGGCCTTGAACCCATCTATGCAATTAAACAATACTGTTATTTTGCTAGTTGTAGTAGTAGAATTATTAAAACTACAGTACCAAAATATCCAATAAATGTTTTCTCATTTAAAAAAAAAGGTAGTTAAGCATTCTCTATTGCAGTGTTTTCCAAAGTTGGCTTTGCAGGCCAATGAGGGGAGGGGAGGGTCGCGTAGGGATTTCCTAAAATCAAATAATTTTGACTAAATTATCAGAATTGACATATTTCATCTATAACCTACATAATATAAAAATAGCAGTTAATAATCACATTAAAAACAACATTTAAATAAAAAGCCATCAGCCTTTCAATTTTTTCCCCCATTAAATTGTGACCGCTGAGGAGATTATATTAAAGACACAGCAATAGTGTCAGAATTGGTTTTATGGCACCACATTAATCTTTACATTAAAACATTGAAAATAAATACAGGCCACAACTGAACGTGAAGGATGGTCTCCGAGTGGAGGTTTCTAAAATTACACCAGGATTAGACTTGGGCCTATTTGTGTGTGTGCACCATTGTTTGCAAGGTTTACTGTATAAGCACCAGTAATGCCGAGTTCAGACTGCATGATTTTCTAAGTTATCGTGTCATAGATGTTTTCACACTGCATGACTATCTGGGCTACCATTTTGTCGCTGCTTTGTTTACACTGCAGAATGGATCATCGACAGGGGCTGTCACATTGCATGACAACTACATCTCACAGCCAAAAACACGTAGTATATCTTTTGTCATTAACTACATAAGGAGAAAGAACCCTTTAAAGGGGTAGAAAATGTACATATTAACTCACCTGGATTTGAAGGGAATTAACAATTTCTCCTCAACTTTCTTTTTCAACTTTCTGTATGAAACGTCAAACAGACATGGGTGCTCTTGTCAAACCTCCACTAGTTTTTCCTCCATATCTTGGGTTCAAATAAACTGAGTGCTTTTAACTTCTTCCTCAACCTCCCGCTGGCCTTCAGGTACACACACAAGTGAATGCTGCTCTCTCATTGGCTGTAAGCGATCGGCGATGTTATTTTCAGTCAAAACTGGTTTCACAAGGCATGATTTGTATTACTGACAGCTCCAGATATTTAGCATGCCAAATATGTCACAGATATTGGCGACTCATCTGCGATTCTCTGAGATTGCGTCTTTGATTGTCACTCACGTGCACAAGCACCGATTTGCCTGTAATTTCAGGCATTTGTCGGCGATTTCTCAAAACCTGTCGGTGAGTCAAATCATGCAGTCTGAACTCGGCAAAAAAGGATAGTGGGGGTCTTGGCATTGTTATTCTGGGGATTGCGGGCTAAAAAGTTTCTAGTGAATGCAAAAACAATGACGGCATGATGTTGCTTGTTATCATTAAGTATATCTGGCATAACCAATCAAAATATGTTTATAAATGACACTTTATCCATTATTTTGCATATTTCACATTCACAAATGTTATAATTACATATAGGCATTTGGCAGAAGCTTTAGAAAATGATTTACAGTCCATTCAAGACATAGTTTACCAAAATGCGTTTTCTGGTATCAAACCCATGATTGTTGTGCTACAAAACATTGCTCAGCCAATCAAGCTACACAGCTCTGAAATTTTAGCACTGATGATAGTGCATTATGTCTTATTTGTGGTAGGGGCACTGTATTAGTAAAAATTATTTTACAAAAAAAAGCGACAGATATAATAAGCCCTTCCTCAGCTGCGATTCATGGCAGTCATTCCCCTCATTTCCTAATTGGAGTGTTTATGACTGATGATTTGGGAACAGATGGTTAGGGTGTTCGTCCTTTTCACACTCTGGCCTCAGCCCAGCATGGATATCCGCAAACAATAGACAGCACACATTTGGACAAGCAAAGTATCAAGGCCAAATATTTCAGGCAGTGATTTTTAATGCTGTGTCTCTTTTTGTACATGAACATGGTCCTTCAAATGTTAATGTTACATGTCCATTCTGATACTTTAAGATATCATTTCAAGAACAATCTGTGATGATTTTATTCCTTGTTTTTTCTAACATCGAACACCACTTTATTTTTCTTTTTGGGGGGGCTTTAGCTGTTTGCATTACGGCATTCGTTTTAGAACTCTCAACTTTGTACCTATTTTTAATGTGATTTATTCCCCGTGAGTGCATGTGTGTGCATTTTTTTTCTGCTTGTGTGGTTAAATTAGCATCTTTTAAGAAGTCCAGGAGTCCAGCGGGATTCAGGACCATGACCATGAAGTCTAAGCAACAAGACCATGAATCATTCAAGCTGCTCCTGAAGGCACACTGAATCTAATATCCATGTCACCTGACTCGAATAAGAGTCTACTGCAGGCTTTTCAACATTTAAGCTTAAGCCAAAGCTTCATCTGCATGGTAGCTTACTCAAAATGCTTTTGGACACTGTCAAAAGCTCAGATTAATCTTACTTGTGTTCAGGTTTGAGATGGGAAAGCATCAAAGATGTGCATAATATAATTCAAAATAAACTATAAACAATATTTAGCACTCTATACGAGACCCATAAATATATACAACATCAAATATCAAACAAATATTCATCTTTGTATGTACAGTTGAAGTCAGAATTATTAGCCCCCTTTTCATTTTTTTTTCTTTTTTAAATATTTCCCAAAAGATGTTTAACAGAGTAAGGTAATTTTCACAGTATTTCTGATAATTTTTTTTTCTTCTGGAGAAAGTTTTATTTGTTTTATTTCGTCTAGAATGAAAGTAGTTTTTTAATTAAAAAAAAAAAACATTTTAAGGTCTAAATGATTAGCCCGTTTGAGCTATTTTTTTCAGTAGTCTACAAAACGTTCGAGGTTACTAAAGTAACCCTTCGTTCCCCGAGGAGGGGAACGGAAGCACTATAAGTGGATTTGATTGTAAAATCCACGCATTGGGAGGTTCGGTTCAGAAGCTACTCGTCTGAAAGAGTATTGAACGGGCCAATTAAGAATGAATTGGCAGCGCAAGCCTGCGCAGGTGAGCGGCATAAGCAATCAACTGAGTATATAAGCTCACCTGGCGCCAGCAGACGCTATCCTTTTTAAGCTGAAGAGACTTTCAACAGCTAAGGGACAGTCATTATGGCGACGGAGTATAGTGCTTCCGTTCCCCTCCTCGGGGAACGAAGGGTTACTTTAGTAACCTCGAACGTTCCCCTTCGGGGGGAACTTCAGCACTATAAGTGGATTTGATTGTAAAATCCACGCATTGGGAGCCCATTGAAAGCGCCATAATGACTGCACCTTACCAACACCCCCGATGAGGAGATAGTCAAGCAAGCGTGACGCACCCACATCATGGGGGGCGCGGTCCTCCAACGTGTCCCTGGCCCTAATTTATCCTACTTCAACAGAAGTTTTACGGATTTATATATATTTTTTGGGAAGTCGTGAGCATCTAGATAATTCTAGGAAAATACGACAGTACGTTGGGAAGCGTGCAATCCCGATAGGGAGGACGCTGCGGAGGCCATCCGTTACCCAAGGGGGGATAGATGGCAGAATTTACATATGGACTAGCCCTAAAAAGGGGGAGTACGCATAGCAAAAGAGTGGTTAGCGGGGAGGGAAGACACGGGTCCGCCCAGGGGGGGGGGACTTAACCGTGGCTGAATAAGCATATGGGATCGCCTAGTGGGGACCACACATAGCAGGCACCTTTACCCAAAACGCGGGCTGACCAGCGGGCAGACCTACAACGTAGTGGGCCAGCAAGTGACTCCTCCGCTGAGTCAGTGCTGGGGGCCACGGAGGAATCTGCAGGGCTCACCTGACGGGGAACTTTACTGACAGATAAAAAGGCGCATGTATCTCCGTGTTAGGGAAAATGGCGCAGCAAGCGTGTTTCAACACCCTACCGAATTGTTCCCTCAATCACCAAGGGTTACCTAATACCCTTGAGGAAACCGGCTCCACTCGCAGATTGTAAAACCTTGCAAATGTGTTGGGTGTCACCCAGCCCGCAGCTCTACAGATGTCTGTTAGAGGGGCGCCGCGTGCGCGCGCTCGAGAGGATGCGAAGCTCCGAGTGGAGTGCGCACGCGCTCTCGGGGGACGCGGCTCATCTCGGCTCTGATAGTGAAAGAAAGGCATCCACAATCTAGTGGGAACTTATTTCGGTACGGCACTTCCCTGCTGCCGACCGCTATAACAGACGAAGAGCTGCTCAGATGATCTAAACTCTGAGTGCGGTCCGGATAATACGCAAAACGCGAACTGGACAATAAATAAGGGCTGGGTCTGCCTCCTCCGAGGGCAGCGCTTGCAGGCTCACTACCTCGTATTAAAACGGAGTGGTAGGAACCTTGGGCACATATCGCGGGCGGGGTCTCAGGACGTGAGAGAAGCCAGCCCAATTACAGGCACGAGTCACTGACCGAAAAATGCCTCCGGGTCCCCGACCCTCTAATCGATATCAACGCGACCAGCAGAGCTGTCTTCAGGGACAGAAATATACTGAGTCGAGGATCGAAGGGATCTGACGCGGCTTGTGTAGCGAGGGCGAGATCCTAAGAGGGCATGAGAGGGGGCGGGGTGGATTAATTCGCTTAACGCCCCTGAGGAACCGGATGATGAGGTTATGCGTTCCCACGGTGCTGCCAGCCACCGCGTTATGAGAGCGGAGATGGCAGCCACGTAACCTTGAGTGTGGAGGGCGACAGCCTGCTCTCCAACTTCTCTCGGCGTAAAGAAAGCACAACGCTGATCTGGCAAATTACGGGGGTCTTCTCAGCGAGAGACACACCATTCAGTGAATAGACTTCACGTCAGGGCATAGGCGCGCTCGGGGAGGGGGCTCTAGCCCGAGTGACGGTATTAGCCACCGCAATCGGAGGTTACCTAAGTCTTCCTCGCGTCTAAAAAATCTCCAAAGATCAGCGAGGGTGCCAGGTGGTGCCCTGTCCCTGAGAGAGTAGGTGCTCTCTCGAAGGGACTGCCAGGGGAGGGCTATCGCGAGGGAGAGCTCTGACATCCAGGTCCGGTTGAGCCAGAGGGGCGCAACCAGCAACCTGTTCCTCGTCCTCCCTGACCATGCACAGTAACTGCGCGAGCAGGCTCACTGGGGGAAACGCGTATTGCGCGTGCCCCGAGGCCAGCTGTAAGCCAGTGCATCCGTGCCGAGAGCACTCGGTCAGGGAAAGAACAACTGGCAATGAGCGATCTCGGGGGAAGCAACAGATCGATCTGGGCTTCCCCGAATCGCGCCCATATCAGCTGAACAGACTCGGGGTGGAGTCTCCATTCTCCAGGACGCAAGGCTGCCGTGTGAGCGCATCGGCTGCACGGTTGAGCTTGCCTGAATATGAATGGCGTGCAGCGATTTCAGCCGCGGATGACTCCAGAGGAGCAGACGGCGGGCGAGCTGAGACATGCGGCGAGAGCGCATACCCCCTACACGGCTGATATACGCCACCGCCGCCGTACTGTCCGTCCTGACCAGCACGTGTTGCCGCTCCAACACCGGAAAAAAACGGTGGAGAGCGAGGAACACTGCCAACAGCTCCAGGCGATATGCCAATGCAACTGGTTACCTTTCCACAGGTCCGCAGCCGCATGCCCGCAACGCACAGCCCCCCAGCCCGTGTTGGAAGCGTCTGCTGAAACGACAACAAGACTGGACGCCTGTTCTAGAGACACCCAGGCCTGTAGGAACGAGGGGTCGCTCCAAGGGCTGAGGGCGCGGCGACACAGCGCAGTAACAGAGACTCGGTGTGCGCGCGCGTGCCATGCGCGTCTGGGGACTCGATCGTGAAGCCAGTGCTGAAGTGGTCTCATATAGAATAATCCGAGCGGCATGAAGCGGCTGCGGATGCCATATGCCCCAGGAGCCTCTGAAATAGTTTCAGTGGGACCACTATTTTACTGTCGAGCTCTCTCAGACAGTACAGCATCAGCTGAGCGCGCTCTCCGGAGAGGCGCGCTGCCATGGTGACCGAGTCCAGCTCCAGCCCGAGAGAAGAGATCCTCTGCACGGGGGCGAGTTTGCTCTTTTCTCGGTTGACCTGAAACCCCCACAGGTGGAAGTGCCAGAGCACTTTGTCTCTGTGCATAATCAACTCTGTGCATAATCAAAAGAGAGGGCAATTCAGCCAGTCGTAAAGAAATTGAGTATGCAGATGCCCGCGAGCCGAAGGGGCGCTGAGGCACCCTCCGCGGGCTTGGTGAGGACCCGCGGAGACAGAGAGAGCCCGAAGGGGAGGGCTTTGTATTGCCAAGCTCGACCTTCAAACGCAAACCGCAGAAACTGTCGGTGGCGAGGAAGAGTGGAGACATGGAAATACGCGTCCATCAGGTCTAATGCTGCAGACCAACCCAGAGGACGAACGCACCGGAGGATGCGCTTCTGCGTGAGCATTCTGAACGGCAGCTTGTGCAGGCAGCGGTTCAAAACGCGCAGATCTAGGATTGGCCGTGACCCACCGCTCTTTTTGGGCACGATGAAGCGTGGGCTGTAAAACCCGCTCTCCATCTCGGCTGGAGGGAGCGGCTCGATTGCATCCTTCGCCAGGAGGACAGCAATCTCCTCTCGCAAGACAGGGGCGGACAGGGGGCTGACCCTGGTGAATACACACCCGTGACTTGGGGGGCTGTTTCGCGAACTGAATCGCATAGCCGAGTCTGATTGTGCATATGAGCCACCGCGAAGAGCTGGCCCGCGCTAACCAGGCAGGCAGAGCTCTCGCTAATGGACTCATCGCTACAATCGCTGACGTACCAGCAGTGGGGCAGCGCGGAGTGGGTGTGCTGATCCGGGAAGCTCGCGGGTCCCACGGAAAAGCTGGAGGTGAGATATTTGCTCTCACTCCAAACCCGAGCTCCGGAGGGGAGGCTCGAGGGGTGGGAGAAAGGAGACCGTCCTCCCAGCGCTCGTGAGCCACTGGCGAAACGCACCGAATCTGCAAGCTAGAAAGCATAGCGTCCCAGACTGGCAGATTTCGGGCTGTCACATCTGGGGAAGTGAAAAGTGCCCTTTCATAATGTTTTCATGGCAGTAAAAAGTGCCGTTGGAAATGGGGCCCCGCCCTCCAGCGGGGAAAGAGCAAGTTCCCTCTTCTCCAGATGGCCTGTCCCAGGGGCGCTTCGCGGTCCGTTGCCGGACTTAGCGGCGTTCTGGGCAGGGGGGCTGCCTGCTTCCGAGGTGCCCGACGCGCTCGCTTCGCCTGAGGAGTGTGCGGGGGCGGAGCAGCTCTCGTAGGCGGGCGCCTTCGGCGAGGAGCAGGTATGAATGGCACGGCGGGCGGAGCGGGCTACGGACCGCCGATAAGGCATCACCCACCAACTGCTCTCTCACCGCCTTGAATTCCTGGGTGAATTCACAGACAGTGTCGCCGAACCTGGCTGGGGATATGGGGAAGTCAAGAAAGCGGACTTTGTCAACTTTGCGCATATCAGCCAGGGGTGGCGCTCCTGGACCACTAATGTGGACATCGTCCTCCCCAACGCACACGCAGCGGACTCAGTAGTCCGAAGAGCTAAGTCGGTGGCGGTGCGAAGCTCGTAAGCCTGGGTTGGACCCACCCTCGTGCAGCTCGGCCAGCGCCTGCGCTTGGTAGCGCTGGTAGGTGGCTATCGCATGCAAGGCGGAAACAGCCTGGCCCGCAGCTATGTAAGCTCTAGCTCCGAGGGAGGTAGATAACTTACAGGCTTTGGATGGGAGACGAGGCGAACCCGCCAAGAAGAGGCGCCGCACGGATTTACCGCCATCGCGCACTCAACCTGAGGAAACGCCACATACCCCCTGGCTGTTTCACCGTCAAGAGTGGTTAGGGTGGAGGAACACGCAGCACGAGCAGAAAAAAGTGCTTTACAAGACCGCGTGAGCCTACTGTGCACCTCCGGGAAGAAGGGAACGCCCCTCTAGTCGGTCCGGCCGCGGAGCTGGGGGATAAACCATCTCCAACCCACAGCCGAAGCAGCCCGGGAAAGCACGGCTAACATGTCCGTTTCAGGATCCGTAGTGACAGCGCTCACCAGCCCGAAGGGGGCGAGCGGGTCTGGATCATCGGACAATGAAAGCCCACCCTCCGATGCCGCGGTGGACATCTGGTCTCCGGTGTCATCGGGCGTAAGGGCTACCATCTGTTAGACGGATCGCTTCCCCCGCCCGAAGCTTGGATGGAGCGCTTAGAGGAGCGGGAGGTCCGCGGGCCCGTGGGCGACGGATTATCTCTCGCTGAAACCCTCAGATCTTCCCGAGTGCCCGCTGCAGAGCAGGGGACAACTGGGGTGGTTCGCCCTTTGCAAAGGCTAACCGCGATCTTGCGCAACAGTCATGGCATCGCAATGACGACATGAACTGCCCGCGAGCAGCGCATTAACATGCTGGACCCCCAGACATGTAACACAGTGCCCGCGCCCATCATCCGAGGACAGGAAACCACCGCATCCAGAAACGCACAGACGGAGCGCCGTCCTGATAAGGACGTGCTGCACGACTGTGTTGCTCTTTCTGTGAAGTTTGCAACTTTATACGCACCGCTCTGGAGGACCGGACCCAAAGAACGCCAGGCAAGGGAGAAACCCAGCTCGACCGTCTGCCACTGCGTGTACACACTCTGGACCGGGAGAATGCTCTCGTTCGCTCAGAATCGCTGGTCACAGCAGGAGGAACCCTCATCGACTCGATCAGAAAGTCTCTGAAGCGAAAAGGATAGCGTCTGCTGGCGCCAGGTGAGCTTATATACTCAGTTGATTGCTTATGCCGCTCACCTGCGCAGGCTTGCGCTGCCAATTCATTCTTAATTGGCCCGTTCAATACTCTTTCAGACGAGTAGCTTCTGAACCGAACCTCCCAATGCGTGGATTTTACAATCAAATCCACTTATAGTGCTGAAGTTCCCCCCGAAGGGGAACAAACCGTTGTTATACAATAACTTGCCTAATTACTCTAACCTGCCTAACCTAATTAACCTAGGTAAGCCTTTAAATGTAACTTTAAGCTGTACAGAAGTGTCTTAAAAAAATCTAGTAAAATATTATTTACTGTCATCATGGCAAAGATAAAGGAAATCTGTTATTAGAAATGAGTTATTAAAATTATTATGCTTAGAAATGTGTTGAAAAAATCTTCTCTCAGTTAAACAGAAATTGGGGAAAAAATAAACGGAGGGCTAATAATTCTGACTTCAACTGTATACATACAACTCATTTTAATTTGATCATTGTTCATTATAGATTAAATTACTTCCTTATTAATGAATATGCATTTATCTGAAATTACAGAGGGCACTCACTAAAATACCATTCAGCATGCCAATAGATTATATACCAAGAAAGTACACTCACCGACCAATTGATTAGGTACACAAGACTAGTACAGGGTTGGACCCTCTTTTTGCCTTCAGAACTGCCTTAAACCAGAACTGCCTTAAACCTTCATGGCATAGATTCAACAAGATACTGGAAATATTCCTCAGAGATTTTGATCCATATTGACATGATAGCATCACACATCCATCACATCCCAAAGGTGCTCTATTGGACTGAGTTCTGGTGACTGTGGAGGCCATTGGAGTACAGTGAACTCATTGTCATGTTTAAGAAATCCGTCTGAGATGAGTCGCCCTTTATACTGCTGGAAGTAGCCATCAGAAGATTGGTACACTGTGGTTATAAAGGAATGGACATAGTCAGCAGCAATACTCAGGTAGGCTGTGGCATTGACACGATGCTCAATTGGTATCAATGGGCTCAAAGTATGCCAAGAAAATATCCTCCACACTATACACCACCACCACCAGTCTAAACCATTGATACAAGGCAGGATGGACCCATGCCTTTATGTTGTTGATGCCAAATTCTGACTCTACCATCTGAATGTCGCAGCAGAAATTGAGACTGATCAGACCAGGCAACGTTTTTTCAATCGTCTATTGTCCAATTTTGGTGAGCCTGTGCAAAATGTAGCCTCAGTTTCCTGTTCTTAGCTGACAGGAGTGGCAGCCACTGTGGTCTTCTGCTGCTGTAGTCCATCCCCTTCAAGGTTGGTTGTGTTGTGTGTTCAGAAATGCTCTTCTTCGTACCTTAGTTGTAACGAGTGGTCAGTTGAGTTACTCTTGCCTTTCTATCAGCTTAAACCAGTCTGGACATTTTGCATTAAATATGCATCACCAAGCAGTTAGACAGGTGTACCAAATGAAGTGACCGGTGTGTGTATGTTGTTGAATTATGCAGTCACATATAAAAAGGGTTTTTGTACCATTGTACAAACCTCATTATTTGGGATCTCTGAAATCCCAGGATGTCCTTTTTACATTACAATCCAATTACAAATAAAATGCCCTTCACAAAGGACAAAACGAGTGGCAGATTTGTGAAAACTTATTCAAGTCAGGGTAAACACTCGCTTACGAATGCGTGTGTTTACTATATGCTCAGCCTGGCTACTTCACGGAGTGAGTTGTGTTGTTGGATGTCCTCCAGTCTCCTGCTATGGGAAAGGCAAGGTGATTTCTGGAGGCTGTGACAGATAGAAAGGGCAGCCAAAGTCCTCAGGTTGGCCTGGCAGGGGCCCTCACTTTTCTCTCAGTTCACACAACGTACGGCGTTTGAGGACAAAGGGTCTGGAGTCCAGTGGCCATAAATGTAATAAGAGGCCGAGTTAAGGAGGCATCAAGCAGGCTTGTTGAATACAAGATGGATAAAAATGTCACGCTTGCACACATTTTTCTCACCCCTGGTGGTTTCTTTTTGTGCATTTTGTATTGAGGTATTTTTTAGGGCAGCAAATTCAGCGATACAATTCTTATTTATTTGGTTTTGCGTAGATTCAGTTTGATTTAATATTGATGAGTTATTATTTAAAAGTTTAATAATGTTGGCTTTCCAGACATGGAAACCATATTAAAAAATAAATGCTGGCAATGGAAACACTCTTAATCAGCTACAATAATGAAATCTACATTATTAGTAGAGCCCACACAATTATTTTGGTTGTTTAAATTTTAGTAATAAACATTGTAACATATTGCACATCAGTTTTGAAACATTTATTGTAGACAGAGTGACTGATTATAGGGCAGGCTTCTGTTGTTTCTAGTTGCACCATTCATGTTTGGTTTAGACACTGTATTCGCTCTTGCAGGCACAGCTTGCAGATGACAGTGACAGCTACTGTCATGCTTACAACATGAAATACTTCCACAAATTAGACTTTTAATTTTGCACTGACATGAATTGGCTTCTGTGAACCCCTTTTTTGGAGCTACTTATAAATGGTCACAACTTTAGGATTAGAAGAAAAATACATATAATATTTAACTGCTCTGATGTAAAGCACTCACATTAATGATAATTGATATTATTAATTTAAATTTAAGGTAACTGAATAAAAATAGTATTTTTCTTTACTATTATAATTACCACGCAGTACAATATAAATCTCGCTAAACATGTCTAAACATATTTTTGACAATGTTGAATTATTTTAAAATTGGGAATTTGTCATTTTTGCTATTGAATCCCTAAATCCATGCTTCACGTAAAATGATTTGAAATGTCTTGAAACAGTCACGGTGATGTTTTGTGCCATGTGACTGACAGTTTGAAATGCACTCTAAATCAATGGTTCAAGACAAATGAAACACAAAGGTTTTAAAGCTTCATGTAGCAGTGTTTTAGAATAACCTCTGGATGCTCCGGTTTTCCCCATAGTCCAAAAACATGCGGTACAGGTGAATTGGGTAGGCTAAATTGTCCGTTGTGCATGAATGTGAATGAGTGTGTATAGATGTTTTTCAGAGATGGGTTGCAGCAGGAAGGGCATCCGCTGTAGAAAAACATATGCTGGATAAATTGGCGGTTCATTCTGCTGTGGCGACCCCAGATTATTAAAGGGACTAAGCCGAAAATAAAATAAATGATTGAATGAATGTTGTTATGGCGACATAATTGAAAAATTGGACATTCTAGGGCTGCACAATTTACCATTTCAGCATCAATATTGCCATGTGAGAATTTGGAATAGACACATTGCAGCATAAATGTGGAGTCAGGATTATAGACTAGTAAATGCTAGAGAGTTACAGTTAAAAAAAAAAAAAAAATCAAACATGATTATTGTTATAGTTTGCAAAATTTTTTTTTACAAAAATTTGCATGTACTTTTAATGTCTGTGACTGTGTAAGCATTTCAAGCCAGCTTTAAGCATTTGAGCATGACAATCTATATAGTTATTACCTTAAAGTAAGATTTATTTGATGGGTGTCATAGTATTTAGTGTGTTAGTGAAGATAGCATCCATGCTGCTAGTTACCACATCAAGGTCATTTGCATTTGCAGGTGCATTTGAAAACAGAATAGGATCAGGTAAGTTATTTGTGAATTTGTCTTTAGTGGACAAGACGATAGTTCTACCTGGGTGATATAACTGTGCAGATTCTCTAATTTTCTAACTCTGCTAATTTCAGGCAAACACAGCTTGTATAGTAAGAGGTAGTAATCTGTTAAATCATCACCCTGTGGTATAATGTATACATCAATGACATCAATTCCATGAGACAAAACTAGATCTAATGTATGCTTAAAGCAATGCGTGGGACCTTCAACATTTTGCTAGAAAAGTTCAACAGATGCCCGGTTTTGTTGGTTGAATCATAATTAACTGACAGAATATTTTGTAACTTGTTAAAGAGAATGTAAAATATGAGTTATATGCAGACAACAAAATGGGGATCTAAACCATCAGGTGTCTCAGAAATCATATCTGTATCTCTGAAAACTTGCTAGATGGATGATGCATTCAGTTGGTCTCCATTACATAACATTGAGTAACTCTAGTTAAGCAACTAATTGTTTTGGTAGTTTCATTAACTCAGCATGACTTCACAAAAAAATTTGTGAGGGCTGAAATGTATGGCTGCGAGTTTGGTTACAGAAAGCAGCTGCTTCTTCCCTAAATAACCAAAGTGTGTGTGAACACGACCATATTAAAGACTCAGATACAGATCTGCAGACTACTGTTGTATTATGCTGCTGTTTGAACATTGTGTAACATTTTTTTCTATTTCCTGCTGACAGAAATGACAACCTTCACCTTTAAGTTACAGGTATATAGTGTGGTTTTAAAAGAGTCGATCAAAAAGAACTGGACAACATAAATCAAACCACACATTATTTGTGTTTTTATTTAAAACATAAAGAAATAAATGTCATAATTTCATAAACAGCAGCAATGTGGCATTTAATTTAATTCAATCTTTATTACTCGTGATTCAGTTAATCTTTTTTTTCTGACCCCTAACTTCAAGTCCAAGTAAGAAGAGAAGTTTTTTTTTTCTCAGCGTCTTTCAAAGACAAGTTTGTGTTCAGGCGATCCCCTGTTAGTCCCAGGTGGCTTTTGATGAATGGCACATGAACTGGAGAGAACTGAGCACTGGCTTACAATAGAAGAGAATTATTTGACACACAGCCAATCAATTTCCTTGTAGTTCACCATACCAGGTTAATTAACAATCCCCGCTCAATAAAAACACCTATTCTCAATGTTGCTAATAGATTGTAAATGTTCACGGAGTGCGTGGTCGATCGATAGTTTTTGTTGTTGTGACATCAGGATATTAAGTGATAAAACAGGGTCAAGACATTGCATGCTTGGATACACTGTTTGCTAATCAAACCCTATAGTCAAAGCGGGATTGCTACTAGCTATCAGTCATTGTACTGGTCAATAATAGCTTCTAATGGCTTATGTGTCCTTGACTATATAGATTACATATCCATTGCATTTGTAGTGGATTGCTTTTTGACCACCTATGGATTCAATCTCTACAGTGTTTTTGAGCAAATTTGTCTCCTGCTGATCCACTGTTTGTAATGTGTGTTGAAATTATGGATCACCTACTGATCGGACCTCTTTTCTGTTTCTGCTGTCCCTCTGATGATAGGTTGTAGTTTGTCAACTGTAAATAGAAAGCCTACTGTACAACAACTACTTCGAATACTAACAGTCAAATACAGTAAATTTCATATTTGTTCTTCAGGTCTTTGCACCGTTTACAAACAAAATGAGACAATTCTGAATAGATAACCAATTCAGGTTCTGATTAAATTATTTAGATTTATTTTATCTTTGCCATGATCACAGTACATACAATTTTACTAGATATTTTTCAACACACTAGTATTCAGCTTAAAGGGCAATTTAAAGTTACTGTATAACGATGGTTTTGTAGACCAAAAAAGAACAGAAAAGAAATATATATATAGCTGAAGTGGGCTAATAATGTTGACTTAAAATGGCTTTAAAAAAAAATAAAGCAAATAAGACTTTCTTCAGAAGAAAAAAATATTATCGGAAATACTGTGAATTTTCCTTGCTTTGTTAAACATGATTTGGAAAATATTTAAAAGAGAAAAAAAGATGGGCTAATAATTCTGACTTTAACTGTATAGAAATGTGTTAATCTTAAATTTTCTTAAATTAGTTAAATTTTCTTAAAGATCTATGTACAGAAAAGAAGTAAAGACATGTAACATATATTCAAGTATACAGATATTTTTTTATTAATTTCCATGACTTTTGCAAAACTTTTTATATTTTTTTGTTTTTTTCAAAACTTTTCCAGGAAAAAGCCATGTCAAATTTATACGACTTTTCCAGGTTTTCCATGACTGTATGAACCCTGTATATAAACTTTTTTTTTTTTTTTTTTTTTTTACCAAACATAAAATCCAACTATTTCCCAATGGTGAAAGGCAAAGTACCAATCATGAGTTCAACCTCAGCTACTATGAGAAGGTGGCAAAATTGTTTTCATAGGAGAATGTGCTTGCACAATCCAATATAAATATAATATACAACATTAAAGCCTAATTAGTGCCTCCAATGCCTAGACTGCCGCTCTACTCAAGAAGTTTGGCCAGAGGATGTTCGTGCCCAACTGAGCCTGGTTTCTCTCAATGTTTTTTTTTTTTCCTTCACTTGCGTCAATTGGTGAAGTTTGTTACTTGCCACCATTGCCACTTGCTTGCTTGGTTTGGGACTTGTGGAGCTGCGCATCAATGGATTTTCTCCTAAGTGTTTGGACTTTCAACAGTGAAATTTAAATTACAAATTTAAATTACAAATTACACAGAACTAAACTGAACTTGAACAGGACTGATGCAGTTTCAATTCACTAGAGCTTCTGTTACACTGCTTTGACACAATCTACATTGTAAAAGCACTATAGGAATAAAGATAAATTGACTAGTAACTCCTCCTATTTTGCAAAGTTAAGACAACTTAAACCATGTCTACTAAAAAATGTCATAGAGTAGTGCATAAGTATCCAATGTAGAACATGATATTCCATGAAGACGTTCAAGGTACAAACCAGGTTACATTTCTGGTTGAACTTTGCTTATCTTTATTGGTAGTCAATGCCTGTAGACTCAGAGATGACTGCATGAACCTAGACCATGAGGCAGTTGTAGCATCAGGTCAAATGTCACTGTCATTGTTAACTTCAAAAGCTTCATGGTGCATGCACATGTTTGATCTACTATCAAAATAATCATTGTCTGCAGCCTACAAAAAAAATTTACCTTTTCATTGATTTTCTGGTGCCGTGACCCGGACTGAATAACCTTACCTGCATAGCGGATCTGAACGACAGGTCCTCCTTAGTTCAAGGCAGTTGGGTTTTGACTTTTCCTCATACGAACACGCAGGCATGATGGTTTGCCGTCTGCGTTCAGCACATGCTTTATCCCGACAGGAGCAGAAGAGCAGTGGGTAGCTGAATTCTGTCTGTACACGGTCGAAGAACTGCCTTAGACCCCTGTGGCAGCGCTTTCGGTTGCAGGGTTCGTGAGCTTGTGAAATGGGAGCCGCAGGACTACAAGTGGCCAAGAGTGCAGTGCGTTGTTTCTTGCATGTGTCGTTGAGGTTGCAAGCCTTGGTGGCATCCAGACATGGGTTGCAGGGTTTGCCCGTGTCAAAACACAGATTTCCTTTTGCAGAAGCAGAGTCCATGGCTGTTGGCAGAGATAGAGTGTCAGTTTGCTTGGTTAAGCAGAGACAAGTAAGAAGTATGCAATTAGATGTGTCTACTCAGGCACACAGGCAGCACACTGCCAGGTTGCTTCAGCTTTTGGACCTGCAAATGTCACTGCACATGTATTTTTCTAATAAAGGTATCTTGCGAGACTTGTGTATGAACGTAATCAAGACAAGCACATCCATCGAATATGACCCTAGCTTCATGTGCATCCTCCAAATTAGCCTCTTTTCACAACTCTGCTTGAAAACCATGACATATTATGACCTTTTCTGACTTTTTGATGAGAGCTAACATGGGCGCTAATGGCGTTTTTCATTTCAACATGCACAGGCGGCTTTATGGTAGTCAGGCTTTTGTCCTTTGAAGCATGTTTAATTAGATTTTACCCAATGAGAACTGCTGGATAAGCCATTGTTAGGAGTCTTAGGTGGTTCGTTGTGAAATAGATTGTGCTTGTCATTTAGAAGATAGTCTCAGTTTTTTTCTGAGTTGAAATTATTGAGGTGGCTTTGTCATTGACACGCACCAGGCTGAGACTGGTCACACTGGTATAACTGTGGTGAATCATTTAATTATCTACATTAGAAAACATTATGTGGGTTTTAATGCAATTTCTAGACAGGGTTGTTTAACTTTTTTTAATAATGAAGCTTTTAACTAAAGTTTATATGATCTCAAAACTGATCTCCGTATTTGTTTTTCTGTCAATTTATTTACCCCCAAAAGAGTTGAATCTCTTAAAAAAACAGTGTGAACAGTTTAGTCTGATTTTTGAACAGATTATTTTTTTGAATACCTTTTTGGAATCAATAGCATGCTGTGCAACAGTGTACATACAGTGGATGATGTCATAACAATGGTTTTTACCACTTTTAAATAAATGCTATTACACTGTGGTCCAATTTCATGATGACTTGTATGAGTAAAGTGTGACCAGTGTAGTTTTATTCTACATTGAATAAATAATTTCAACCTGCCTTTTTTGTTGATTCAAATGCTGCAACACAACAATTGTAGTATGATTTCTGAGTGTTTGAGACTAATGAATCAACAATATACAATGTAAACTTGTAGTCCAATTTTCAAACAAATAAGTGAATTAGTTTTTAGTGAATCAGTATTAAATGTGATACACAATAACTTTCCACATTGGTTGTGGGCTGCATGCTGTACACTTTTATGTGTCAAGAGTATTTAGCAATTTATTTATTTTTACTTTTAGAACTTTTGATATGAAAAGGCTGTTTAAATTCATTTTACATCAAAAAAGCATTTTGATATTGGTAAAGGTGTCTGCAACTTTTGTGAAGCATCAAATCAACATCATACTGTCCAAAACGTGTACATGATTGCATAAAATATTATTAATTTCCTTCAAAAAACAATAAAAAAAAAACAATAATATTGGCCACATCTACTATCATATACAAATTGTACTATGGGTCGGTTCCTTAAAGTAGTATGTGTTTGTAAAATGTCCTTGCTACCAAATGTTCTCTTTGAACTCTTTGGGGAGAGAATACACCCTTGTTTTTGTACTTTTATTTTGGAGTGTAGATTGTGTAAACGTTTTATTCTATTTTATTTATTTATTTATTTTTTACTTTTATTTTATATATATTTATATAATATTCAAAAACTATTTTCCTCAGTGTATGTAATTTATAGGTTACTACTGTAAGAAAATATCAGCATTCGGTACATACTTTCAGTATTACCTTTGGAATTATCCTTGATAAATCGTCAATAGCCAAATCAAGCTAATTGAGTAATCAATGTACGAAGAACAGACCCCAGATTCTTTTTAATGAATTAAATTTTAGTCTACTAGAAGTCAGTTCATCACAGTGGTACATGATCATGTAACATAATTCAGCAGCAAATGATTCTAAAGACCCAATTTATTTGACTGAATCTTTAACATGCTGTGTACCGTGTATACTATCCGCATGAATTACGTTCGTAGCAGGAAAAGACTTTTGTTTGTAAACTATAATGATGAAGTCGCAGATTCATGCTGTGAAACAGAGCAAAGCACAAGGGAAACATTTTATAGCTTGGTCAAACACCGCATTTTGTCTTGGGGATCTGGCAGCAGAGCCTTGGCCCCCGGAGGCCCCCTTTATCTGTAATGAGTGTGTGCGTCAAAATTGTGATTTAGTCTAAGCAGTGTGTGCTTGTTAAGCAGTCCTAACATCCTACCCCAAAGGAACAGCGGGCACATTTCCTCATGTTTCCAAAACTCATTATCTCATTTTGCATCTTCAAATGCACTGATAAAACTCACAGTTTGCAAAGGGCAAAACTGTTCAAGTGGAAAAAAAAAGAAATGCTCTCAAGCCCTGCCAGAAGTGATAAATATTCTTTGCATATAGGAACGCAATGGCCAATTAGCACTACGCCAGAGCTACCTTGTTATCTCTCTGACAGACAAGGTTTTTACAGTATCCACGGCTCAAAGCGCTTTCGTGCTGCGCGCTCGCACATGTTTTATTAAAGCTGAGGGAATCAGGCAGGGGCTTCAAAACAGATCTCGCTGAGGCCTCGCTTCTCACAAGGTCATGTAAGTGGAAAGTGTACCTGTCCGCTGATTGCCTCGGCAGCAAAAACACCCTTGCTCTCTTGCCAGTCAACAGCTTTCTCGGTAACTGAGGATGCCAAAGCAATCTTATGTCTTCTCCAGAAACCCACACATGTACTTAGAAGACCATTTTGTTTGTCAAAAACACATTCATCAAAATTATCAAGTGAGTGATTCATTGAAATGCAAACAATGTTTGAATGTATACAATTAAATTTATTAGCCCCCTGTATATTTTCCCCAATTTCTGTTTAAAGGATAGAAGATTTGTTCAACACATTTCTAAACATAATAGTTTTAATAACTCATCTCTAATAACTGATTTATTTTTATCATATTTTGCCATAATGACAGTACATAATATTTCATTAGATATTTTTCAAGATACTAATATTCAGTTGAAAGTGCAATTTAATGGCTTAACTAGGTTTATTAGCAAGACAATATATAGGTCCATCTCCAACTGGAAAAATGCTTAAGGCAGCTAACAATATTGATATTAAAATGTTTTTTTTTTTAAAATGCTGATTTTATTTTAGCTGAAATAAAACAAATAATAAAAACACATAGGAAACACTGTGAAAGATTCCATGCTCTGTTAAACACAATCTTGAGACTTATCTAAAAAAAGTACAATTTTGTCTTCAACTGTATATGTTGCTTAGCTTTTTTATAATCAATATTATCTAATGCATTACCTCAAAATAAGATTAAGGCTAAATCTACAGATGTATCAACTGCATTTTACTTGTCTAATTCAGATTTTTGATATTGGCAACCTGTCAATACAGTGATTCCTTGCTATAAAACAGTTCACCTTTCATGACCTCGCAGTTTTGTAAATTCATTTTAGTGCAATTTGACATTTGACTTTTTGAACGCTAGCAGCGTGACTGATGTGCTGTACTGTTTGTTTGCAAGTTTTCTCTTCTTGTGCTAACCATCACATAAAGAATGGACTTCTAGACAGGTAAAGGTAGATGTTACGCGAATGTAGGGAGCCATTATACAGAATAAATAAATCTTCAGTTCGTTACGTAAAGAAGGAAGAAAATAACATAAGAACAACAACAGCAATACGTTTCAACTAAGATGCAAAAAGGGTAGTAGTTGTTCACAACAAGACCATCGTAAGCATGGAATCGGAAAAATTATAATGCCTGTCTAAGAAAACAGTATAAACCTTCAGTATATTTACCTTCAAGCTCTGCTTCAGTTGCTTGACGCATGTGTACGTGAAGGAGCTGGTGAGTGCCGACACACACACATTATGAACATGTGAAAGTTTTCCTCTATATGTTTTCATATAAGTTGTTTACAATGCTTATCCATCCATGGAATTTGTGAAGTAGTTAAATGTGTAAACATTTAGCTGTGGGTCGCGCCTCTGCAGCTGCAGGAATGCTAAAACTTGAAATAAAAGTAAAAACATCAACAAAAACTCGATTCCTTCCATGTAAATACAAGCGCAGCCATTTAGAGCTCATTTCTAGTCAATGATGTCAGAATTTACTGGTATTTTGCAATGGATGTGTAAATGGTCTCTTCCGGAAAAAATCCGGAATGTCTGTGCCTGTGTGAACATTGATTATTTTTATTTATTTACTGGTAAAGTCATTCCGGAATTTTCCAGATATTTACGGGTATTGCTGTGTGAAAGGGGCTTTTGGCGGATATGTCTAGCAGAATTTCTTACTCACACAGCAAAATTTTTTTTTAAAGTGCTTCAAATAAGCACATTAAAAACAACTTAAATTGCATTTTAATCTGTTTAACTTCTAGTAATGATAGGCAGCTCAGAAAGGAGAGGCAGCTCTGCTTTGCACATGCACAAGATGAGGGCCTCCAGGACTGCTCAATCTCAGAGTTCTCTGTCAGGACTTTATCCTGTACAAGATTGGCTTGTATAAAAGCTAGTGTATAAGGACGCAAGTTTAACAACTCCAATAAAGAATCAACACAAATGTACCACTTAATCTGAATTGTCTGATATAGTGTTGAGGTCATTTCATTTTGATTTTATGCCTATCTGAGTGACAGTTAAATTTTAGTTTGTTCTGCCAAATAATTTTGTGATGTCATGGCTGCAGATAGTAAACCAAGTGCTGCTTTCACACACTGTAAAAAAAGTCCCTTGCTGACATTATGTAATCTTGTGACTGTCAGTGCAACAGTAACATGATAATCACATGATAAGTGTATATTCTTTGCACACTGACAATGCAATGGGATATACACTTCGGACAATCATAGCTGCCATATTGAAGTGTTGTTCCAAACCAAAGTGACCAAAAATGGCCACTTCGAAAGGTCCTTCAGAATGAAAAATGTTGAAGGGCGAAACTGATGAACACTTAGGAGCTCCCATGATCCTTTGTACAGGGAAGTTGTCACACACAGTGTTCCATTTGGAAGGGCTCATCCCTATGCCCTAATTCCTTTGAAGCTGTCACTCCAGTGGGTAAACCCTTCGAAGGGATTAGGGCATAGAGATGAGCCTATTGAAATTGAACGTGCTTTGTGAGTGTGAGCATCTCTATGATGTCATTGTCTGCTTCAATTATTTGGTCAAAGCACAATAGAGAATATGCAGGTGAATTTTAGGCAGTTTGATATGATACACGATTGCTGCCTTATTATTTAAGAAAATTAGAAAAAGTATAATCTTGATTAAACTATCTATGTTCTATCATTAAGTTGTAACTTTTAGTATGTAAAATCAACACTGAAACATGTTTTCAAAATTACTGATCATACAATTTTTCACAGTGAAATCCACCTCGGTATTTGTAAAATACTGTGAAACTACAATATTATTAGTTTTAAAAGTATTATTACCATTTCAAACCATTACTGCTGTCTGTTTTAATACTTTTATAATTAAACATTAATTCTTGCTTGCAAAGCTGAATTTTCTGAGCAGTATATTCTACTATACCATAATGTTATAATATGTCATCAATTATTTAAAATAACATAATAATGTAATATTAATTTTGAGCTATTTTTGTTTGATTATCTGTGTGTACATTCAAATATAACTATATGGAAATGTGTAATATGGTTAAACGCAATCTTTATTCTGAAAATTTGGTTCATGTTGTAAATCATATAGGGCTTTGTATTAATTATCTACTGATATATATATATATATATATATATATATATATATATATATATATATATATATATATATATATATATATATATATATATATACTAAATATACAAATATATAAACATCAGCATTTTTCAAAATTAATACTTTCCACAATTTTTTTCTTAATATGACTTTGACTTTTTTTCTTTCTGTCTACACCTACATTCCTACTTTTATATAAAAAAAAATAACTATCATACACCTGAAACTGTCTTTTCTATTATTCATCATCCTCACTCGAAACCAGTTCAGCAAAATCTGATTATCATGCATCCGGCACCTGGTTAAAATAAAAATTAATCCATGCTCCTCACAACCTTTTCTTGCTTTCAAATCCGCTGGCAATTGCTGAGCATAAACATTCTTTCAACATCACTCCCATCTTAGCCGGCCGTTCCACAATAATCAATTGGAAACACTCATCGAAAACATCCTTTAATGTTCCACTGCTCTCTCTAGTGTGGCTATTTCTTTTTTATTTTCTTTTTTTTTTAAGTCTCTTTCTATTATCCTCTTATCTCCTCTTTCCTGTCTTGAGAATCTATCATTTCAATGGCAATTCTTCGGTTTAAAGAAGCAAGCAGATGCGAGCGGTCATCTGTTCATTGATAAATGTAACAAGATGTCTGATTATTTTTATGTTATGAGTGCTTTTCCATGAGTCCCTGCATTTGAAGCAAAAACGTGTGTTGTTTTGGTCCTGATATTCATCTTATCTCCTTTTGGAAGGAAAGGGGTCTCTAACAAATCCTCAAGGAGAGCCAGCTTTACAGGGGCTTCGCCAGAGAGGAAAGGGAATTATAGAAGGAAAATATTTGATTTTGTTTTGGCTGCGGCTCTGAGTGTAGAAAATCTGCTGATTTTTGGTCTGCTTCTTGCAAATCTGCATTGGACTCACCTTTTTAAATGTAGATTGAAGCAGCTTGTCATTTCTGGAGAAGGCCAGGGAGGGTCATATTTTATTATTAATATATATATATATACACAGCAAATTCATCAGAGTTAAATTCTCGGTGTTGAAGCATTTCAGAGTAAAGTGTTGACGTTAAAGAGTTAGATTTTGATAAATGAATATAATAAGAGTTAGAATTGATTTTATTCAGTGCGAAATCAAGGAGTTATCTTTTCTACACTTGGTGGAGTTATTTCCAACATCCGGGAATTCATGCAGCCCCAGTCACTAAAGAATTTTCCAGACGCCATTTTCCATCTGAGGTTTAGAACAGCAACTGGTGAGTCAAACTACCTAAATGTTAGTATTTTTACTGACTTTCTTTAAGGAAATACAGTTGTAAACATATTGTTAAGTTAATAACTTTAGAATAGAGTGACAATTTTAAACTTCTGCGGTTCATTCATGGTCGTTTGTGTAACTATCTTAACTGCATTACTATTGACTTCTTTTCAAGAATGTTTTTATATATGCTCACGCATACATAGTGCATAAAAACATCAAATGTACATGTTCAACACATTTCTGTCACGCTTAATGCTATTTTGTGCGTTGTTACCCATCTGTAAAATAAAATCGACACTTCTCCTTTAATTTGAAGCAAACTAGCGAGGGAATCCCCGGAGCAGCCTAGCCTACTCTGCCCGGATGCTAACGGCAACACAGGACGGTTTCCATGAGCTCTGGAGTTTCTAAAACATATCTGGTGAGTAAATGAACATGCTTACTTGTAAAAGGCTTCCTGACTGAAACATATGATTGTTTGTTATTCGTGTACGTTAATTTGGTTATTTTAAACACCGCGGCCCTTTTAAACTGGTTCATTCGTGGCCGTCCATATAACGTTAACGTTAGTCCATAGACTCGCGTGATAACGTAAGTTAACAGTTACGCTTGAATTATATTAAGTGTTGACAACCATTAAAGTCGGAATGTTAACATTAATGTCTTTAAATGACCGCGTTTGCACTTTCTCAGACATTTGACGTTACAGAAGTCTCCCGGAAGTTGCGGGACTAACGTTAACGTTATCCAGCAAATGCACAGAGACTCCCAGATGCCCAAGTAGATGCCCGCAAATGAATGATAATCTCCTGGAAATCGCGCGTCTCCCGCCCGGTCATTAAACACTTTGCACACCCCTCTCCACCGCATCCCTCCCAGCTCTTCAGGTACGTCGCACGCAAGTCACCCCCACCGCTCTTTCGGTACGTCGCGCGCAACTCATCTCATTGCTCTTCAGGTTCTCATCTCTCCCGCTAACGTTCCCTTCCACAAATCAACTCTGTATCCCCCGAAAATGACTTTTCCCAACTCGGGATGTCTGACGTTAGTAAGTTAGGCTATTTCTGTAGTCAGGAACATCTTAGTCAAGCTTTTTCTCCCGCATGATATTGTGCTTAAAACTATAGGCTAAACTTAGCATGTACTGTACACAACATTTCCTTTTTATTAAAGACAATTTAGTGCGTTGTAAACAGCCACCTGTCTGTAAAATTAATCAACTGATTCATATTTGAGCAGCCTAATGATGATACAAGTTTGATTTGTAGATTTATTATCAATAATCAACATCTGAATCAAAAGATATCTGAAAAAGTGTGAGGCATACTTTGTGATATTCATCTCTCTTTTTTTATCTGAAGGTTATGCATATGTGTTAGATACTAATGTGTTGTTGTTTTTTAACAGCCACAGTTCTCTATACAATAACACAAGACCCTGTGACGGTGGCTGATTAGAGACGGATGGTGTATTTCCAGAGTTGGTGAAATGACCAAGCACACCTTCTTGGTCATATGTGGTGATAATAATGAAGGTATGTTTGATAAAGTTCTGTATTTGTTTCACAATAAGCTGAGAGGGTATTAGAGCATTAGAGAATAACAAATGACATGACGGTGATAAGTTTTGTATTGTGGGTGAACTGTTACTTAAATAATGTTTTGCTCTGCTTTGCACTTTTCCTCTTCTGCTTATCCTAATATTTTAGATTCTATTTGGACCTGAAACATCTGCTAGACTCCAGGAAAGGTGGCGTCAATACTGGACCTGAAAGGGCCTAACAAGTTGAATCTGGTAAAGAAACATGCACGCACACACACATGCACGCACACGCTTACAGAAAACTGTAAGTTTATGAATATTTTTTACACTGTGGCCAATATTTTGGGGAAATCAGCATCACTAAATGATATAAAAGATTTTAAGCTCCTCTAAATGTTGCTCCAAGTGTTGTGTTAAATTCAGGATTCTGGACAGACAGCTGCCTGTTTTTCCAGTTCTAGTCATAGTGGTTAACCTAATTGTTTTTGGAGATCCAACAGTGATATATGTGTTTTTTTCTACTTTTCCATATCCTGTCACCTCAACCAGCTGGGAGAGTCAAGTTGTGGATCATCATGAAGATTTTCAAAAGGTGAGTTTAGATTTCTTGAATGTTTTATTTACTTTAAATGTTCTTTTAAATATATCATAGAATTTGACTGCAATTTGTTTTCAAACATTTTTCTTAGTCATGCTGGAGTCTTGAAGAGTTCTTAGATGAGCATCACCCTATATCCGTGCATCAGGAACCACCAGACGAGTGATCAGCAGCTGCTACATCGTCATGGATATAAAGGACATCCTGTGGCTGGGAAGCACTTCATTCACAGGACATGCTTGATGAGATTTCCTAGCTCCAGTTTGTTTTCACACAAGTTTACAGCATTTGTACCTTCATTTAAACTGCTGTGTTTGATATGGAGGACCAAGGAAACACCAGAAGTGAAAGATTTGCACGCCAAGTTGTTTAAAATGTAATTTCACAAGAAAACTATGAGTTCAGAAGAAAACTATGAGTGACGCTATATTGAACTTTCAAATTGCTCTGATGAAACATCAAGTTTGGACCAAAGGACTGAAACAGCCTTTTTGAGCACTGGTCATACATATTTTGTTGATACTGTCTGTACTAATAAAACATTTAAAGCATATTTGACATTGTTGCATTTTAAAAACTGAATGAATTGTTGAAGTGGTGAATGTTTTCAAATAAAATGTTTTTTATTTTGTAATTTACAGTCTATTTGACTTTTTTACCATTTTTACACTCAAGAGAGTTGAATAAAATAACAATATATTACACCAGGCGGTGTTAAATATAGTTACATATTTTAACTCTGCCCAGAGTTAAAATTAACCCTTTCTTCGGTGTCAATGTGCCAACCCTTTTGAAAGTGTTGATTTAAGTCTGTTTTGAGTGGACCCCATGAGACACTTTCAAAGGGTTGAAATTAACACCCATAGAGTTGTTTTGGGTCCCCATATTTTGCTGTGTATATATATATATATATATATATATATATATATATATATATATATATATATATATATCAATTTGGATTTTGCTTTTGTGGAGTTTGCATGTTCTCTCCATGGGTTTTCTCTGGGTGCTCCGGTTTCCCCCACAGTCCAAAGACATGCGCGATAGATGAATTGGGTAAACAAAATTGGTCTTAGTGTATGGACGTGTGAATGTGAGTGTATGGGTGTTTCCCAGTACTGGGTTGCTACTGGAAGGGCAACCGTTGCGTAAAACATATGCTGGAATATTTGGCGATTCATTCCACTGTGGAAACCCCTGATAAATAAGAGACTAACTTGAAGGAAAATGAATGAATGAATGAATTTAGATTCTACTTTATTCTACTGAATGTGTATATAACAACCTGAAACATGATGCACACTTAAATAATAAAATGTACTGATATTGTGGACACAACCTTCTACTCTTAAACCTACAGAAATAAAAAATTAACGAATGAATGAATGAATGAATGAATGAATGAATGAATGAATGAATGAATGAATGACTAAGTAATCAATTTATTTATTTGAAATTATTTTTAATCATAAACTTTTATTAATTGATTCTTTTTTAAGAACAAATACAAGCTTCAATAGTAACGAATCATTTCAGCATTTTCTGAAGTCCAAATACAGCACAGAAATATATAATATATTTAATATATCTTTAGTAAATAAGAAATAAAAACTTAAAAATCTTGCAAAGCAATAAATATTATTAAAGTAGGCAGATTTTGTCAAAGATTTTGCCAATATATGTTTAAAAGTTTAAGAATTATGCAACCAGCTTTCCAAAGTCATATTTATCTTCCTGTAATCTGGCTCTAAATCACAGCTGAGCCAATTCATAACTATTTCACATTTTAGCAATTGGTGTCTAATTTATATGATCTGATTCATTGGTTTTACTAACAATCTCTTTACGCCACAGTGATGATTATGTTTCTGGATGGTCCATCGTGCTCTTTTAAATATTAAGCATGTATTTATATGATCTGCTTTACGCAAATTCATACAGAATTGTCAACCCATAAAACAGTTTGGGAAAAATGAACAATAACATGATGTACTGTACAATCAGTTGGAATGGGTTGTATTATGACTTCCATAAGCCTTGTTTTGCAAATTGATGTTGTCTGATGCCAAAATTGCTCAAATAAGGTAAATTTATGTGTATTTTCCACATCAAGATGAGAAGTAAATAAGCAAATCAAAGCAGTAATGCGCAAACGTGGAGAGCATTTCAGTATAGACTGGCTTAAGGCAGTTGTTGAGGTGTATAGTACTAATTTAAGGATTTATTCATGTGCTACATGCGCTTTTGATTGCCGCATATACAGGCACTTAAGTAAAGCACAATCTATGTGCATTATGCAAATATGTAAGGATCAGTGCTGCTCTGTGTATTCAGGTCACTTAGTAGATTATTAATACAAACACCATCTTGAATGTGCTTCTTGGTCCGTGTTTAGTCTTTTTTTTCTCATTTTTTTTTTTCTAGCAGAAAAGCTATTTAGAGGATTCAGATTTGATTTCACAAACCTGTAAATGGGAGTTTCTTCAATTGCAAGCATGTTTAAGTCCCTAGGGTTGACTTTTATTTAAAGTAACGTCTTTTTTTTTTTTTTTCACATTAAACTAGCATGGCTTTTTTCTAATATTATTTAAATATGTTTTAAATTCTTTCTATGCATTTGACTTAAAAAATATTTTGTAATAAGTTTAAGTAATATTTAAAATGAAAGGATGTGTTTATACTGTAAAATATATTATAATATATGAGATGTTTGTTTGTTTGTTTAGCTTGATTTAAATTTATGCAGCTTATTTTTAGTTACAAAAAAAGTTATTTTTTAAGTCTAATTGTAACACTTTAGCTGTGTTTAAACTTTCAATTTTTGTTTTAATCAAATTGCCAAGGTTATATTTCATTAACATTTAACATTTACATATGGCATTTTATACATACTTATACACTTACCAGCCACTTTATTAGGTACATCTTACTAGTACCAGTGCCCACTTTTGCCTTCAGAACTGCTTTAATCTTTCATGGCATATATTCAACAAGGTATGAAAATATTCCTCGAAGATTTTGGTCCATATTGACATGCTAGTCACACGCAGTTGCTTAAGATTTGTTAGCTGCACATCTATGAATCTCCACCACATTCCAAAGGTGCTCTATTGGACTGAGTTCTGGTGACTGCAGAGGCCATTTGAGTACAGTGAACTCATTGTTATGTTCAAAAAAAGTTATCTGAGATGATTCGCACTTTATAACATGGTGTGTTATCCTGCTGTAAGTAGCTATCAGAAAATGGATACACTGTGGTCATAAATGGACATGATGGACATGATCAGCAACAATAAGCTGTTGTGTCAACATGATGCTCAATTGGTGCTAATGGGGAAAAGTGTGTCAGGAAAATATCCACACCCCATTACACCACCACCAACAGCCTGAACCGCTGATACAAGGCAGGATGGATCCTTGCTTTCATGTTGTTGATGCCAAATTCTGACCCTACCATCCGAAAGTCGCCGCAGAATTCGAGACTCATCAGACCAGGCAACGATTTTCCAATCTTTTATTGTCTAATATTGGTGAGTCTGTACGAGTTGTAGTGCAAGGCATTTGCACCCACAGAACTGCCACTCATTGGATATTTTTTTTCTTTTTCTAACCATTCTCTGTAAACCTTAGAGATGCTTGTGCATGAAAATCCCAGTAGATTCACAATTTCTGAAATAGACAGACCAGGGGCCTCATGTATCAACGCTGCGTACGCACAAAAACTTTGCGTACGCCAGGTTTCACGCTCAGAATCGCTCACGTTTGGATTTACTAACAATGAACTGAATGTGGGAATGTGCGCAGCTTCACGGCAGCTTTCTGGCTGGCGTACGCACATTTTTTTGTGCGTGACTGTTTTATTTCCATTGGCAACTCCTGGAGACAGTTGTGTTAAATTCCTCTCTACAAAGTGTCTGAGCCTTGCAATGGCAGCTGTATGAGACGGGTTCAGCAGGTATATAAGGTTTCCATACCATACATTTGACCAGCTAAACATTAAAGCACAATTTGCAGCAGTTGCCTGTTTTCCCAATGTAATCTGAGCGATCTACCGCACGCACATTGCCATAAAGACACTATCTGAAGATGAATTTGCATGCGTGAATCAGAAACATTTCCATTCAATAAATGTGCAAATAAAATATGATGCACAAACTTATTAATGATTTCTACTTGTCTTTCTCGTGATAAATAGTGGGCAAAATCTGATATGTAGCGGGGGAAAAAAGAAGAAAGAGTTCATCAGACGCTGGATTCGAACCGAGTTCATGCTCGAATGTGTCAAAACATGTTGACTTGCGTCTTACGAGTGCGCCATTGAGACTGTTAAGGACATTGCAACATTTTACCCATATAAATCACACTATTTTTTTCTTATTCACTCAGTGCGATGTTCAGACCCAACTGTGTTAACCGTATCAGCTAAACTCTCCCACTCAATTTTTTCTGTTGTTGTTAATTCCGGAGAACAAACTTGCAAATAACACCGCTTTTCTCCGGTCTACCTCTGAAAGCAGCACCTCCAATTCACATTCTGTTCAAAGTTTCTCTTTTTGTTTGCTTTTGTCATTACTTTTTGGTTGGGTTTTGCCAAAGTAGAGTCATTAGCATATTCATACGGGGGAGGAGGCAGGGAGGGGTTTTGTGCTCGTGCATGTTGCGCTCAGTTTCACATTCATTCGGATGTACAAAAGAATATGCGTGAGATTCGGCGTACGCAGTGTTTCATACATCTGAATTTTTTTCTGCGTACGCACATTTACAGCTTTGTGCGTACGCAATGTTTTAGTAAGATTTCCACGCAAGTCTTCGTACATGAGGCCCCAGCCCTTCTGGCACAAACAGTCATGTTCAAAATAAATGTAAGTCACTTAAATCAACTTTCTTTCCCATTCTGATGCTCTGATGTTTGAGCAGCAGCAGATCGTCTTGACCATGTCTACATGCTTAAAGGCATTGAGTTGCTGCCATGTGATTGGCAAATGGAAAATTTGCTTTAACAAGCAGTTGGACGTGTACCTAATAAAGTGGCCGGTGAGCATACATTTATACTGAAAAATACATAATAGTAGACAAATTCAAAGACAAATCACACATATAAACACACATATATTACACATATATCAAATCAGCCCTTCAATTCAAGTTGCTAAACTCCAAATAATCTAGTTAATTGTTTATATTCAGTATATATCTAAGAAATATAGGCATACAATTCTATTATTTTATTTCCTTTCCATCAAAGAATATTTATCAAACAAACTGTCAATGAATGTTTCTGTAATGAGGCAGATCCTTTAATGAACTGCATCCAAATACCACACAGCAAACAGGTGTAAGAAAAATACTGCAGAAATAATCGAAATGGCTATAGTTTTCACACAACACGTCCTTCCCCAATAACAAGAAAACACACCTTGAGCATTTCTTCCTTTTGCATTTGTTTCCTTAAACGTCCCTGACATGCCAAATATTTCTCAATATGATTGTATATGTTGCCTGAACGTGTTTCTAAAGCACCGGCCGCCTGTAGAGATGGTTTTTCAGATGGCATTGGTCTTATATAAGGCTGCAGATTACCTCCGCTGTGATTGAAAAAAATGAAAACCGTGAACACTCACAACAGGGATTGGAAATAAAAATAGTTTTTTTTGTAGCCGTGTGGGTGATAGCTTTTGTTTAAGGGCTTCAGCTCGACCGCAATGTGTTTTATTTAGCATATTTACATGATTTCTGTTTACCTTTTTACCATTTCAGCCCTGCAAACTGGTTGCTCTTTCAAAATAAACCATATCAAAATGAACCATATGTTTGAACATGTCATGGTGATGCTGGTTTGTGAGGATATGCAATACATTTTTGATAACGAATAAGATAACTTATATGTGAAGTAAAACGCATGAATCATGAAGCTGTTCATGCTTTTCAGAACCTTTCTCAGAGCTGCAATTATGATTAATACAGAGTAATTTCATTCTCCTTGGTGGTCTTCTTGAATAGCCATCATGACTAATGCACACAGTTCCTTTCACATTGTTTAAAATGAATTGAAGTTGTGCTTCAGTGAATGGCTGGTGACTGCTGGGTAATTATTGTATATAGCACATCATTTTCCTGGCTAAGAATACATCTGTTTGTTAGAAAGCGTTTTATTTTGTTTTTTTCTTTCTTGGTTTTATTTTATGTTTTTTTTTTTAATAATGTGTTTGTCATTTTTAAGAATCTTCTTACTTCACTCAAAATCTTTAAATCCATTTATTGTTATATGTTCATTCATTCATTTTCTTTTTTGGCTTAGTCGCTTTATTAATCAGGGGTTGCTACAGTGGAATGAACCACCAACTCACCCAGCATATGTTTTACACAGAGGATGCCCTTCCAGCCGCAAATCATCATATGTTTTAAATATTTATTAATTTAAAGTTAAGATTGCATGCAGTAATGCAGAGACTATGAACTGATTAAATGTTATTCATGTTAAAAACCTTTATTCATTCAGGATATAAAGATTTTTCTAAACATATAAAACAGAAATACAAGAAGTAAAAATATTTAAGCTGTCATAAATGTTATACTAATTCAAATTGCTATTATTTTTAAATTGCTGTTACTGACATAAAATGTTATTACAATGTTGTTTAAATAAAAAAATTAACCCTACAAAATAACGTTTACATCAACTTATTCTGTATTTATCTGTTTTAGTTTAAAAGAAATCTTTATTAATAGTCTAGTATAGGGTTATTGCTGTCGATTAGTTTAGCAATCCATTATTTTAATTTAATCAATTAATTAGATATAAGGTTGTTTTTCTTTATTAAAGTGCAATACTAAATATACAAGAACCTTTAAGAGATGTCACTTCATTAAACAACAAATTAATTTCTTTCATTTTTATTTAATTTTTACCTATTTCAAACAAATACGCACACACACACACACACACACACACACACACACACACACACACACACACACACACACACACACACACACACACATATATATATATATAGTTGAAGTCAGAATTATTAGCCCCCCTGAATTATTAGTGGCTCCATTTATTTTTTTCACCAATTTCTGTTTAATGGAGGAAAGATTGTTTCAGCACATTTCTAAGCATAATAGTTTTAAAAACTTATTTCTAATAATAGATTTATTTTGTCTTTGACATGATGACAGTAAATATTATTTTACTTGATATTTTTCAAGACACTTCTATACAGCTTATAGTGACATTTAAAGGCTTAACTAGGTTAATAAGGTGAACTAGTCAGGTTAGGGTAATTAGGAAAGTTGTTGTATAACAATGGTTTGTTTTGTAGATTATAAAAAAAAATAGCTTATAGGAGCTAATAATTTTGTCCCAAAAATTTTTTTTTTTTAAATTTGTAACTGCTTTTATTCTCGCCGAAATAAAAAAATAACACTTTCTAGAAGAAAAAAAATATTATCAGACATACTGTGAAAATTTCCTTGCTCTGTTAAAAATAATTTGGGAAATATTTTAAAAAATAAAATAAAATCAAAAGAGGGCTAATAGTTCTGACTTCAACTGTATATATACAGAATTAATAGCCCCCTTTGATTTTTTTTCTTTTTTTAATATTTACCTATGTGTAACAGAGCAAGACAATTTTCACAGTATGTCTGATAATATCTTTTCTTCTGGAGAAAGTTTTATTTGTTTTGTTTTGGCTAGAATAAAAGCGGATTTAATTTAAAAAAAAAAACATTTTAAGGTCAAAAATGTTAGTCCTTTTAAGCTATATATTTTTTCGATAGTCTACAGAACAAACCATTGTTATACAATAATATGCCTAACTACTCCAACCTGCCTAGTCAACCTAGTAATTAACCTAGTTAAGTCTTTACATGTAATTTTAAGCTGTATAAAAGTGTCTTAAAATATCTAGTAAAATATTGCTTACTGTCGTCATGGCAAATATACAGAATCAGTTATTAGAAATGAGTTATTGAAACTATTAGAAATGGGTTGAACAAATCTTTTCTCTGTTAAACCGAAGTTTGGTAAAAATATAAACAGGGAGGCTTATAATTCAGGGTAGCTTCAACTGTGCATTATCTTATTTTAAAATTTTGTTGACATTGCGTACAGTAATATCTGCAACAACTAAACCCATAGTGCTTTATATTTCTATTTTACATTCACAATACAAAAATATAAATTTTAAAAGATATTTTTTTTTAATTGGTGTAATTATACTTGGAATTTTGGAATTTTTTCACCTCATCAATGGGACGAATGTCATCCATATCTTGTTTGTGAGTGAGTGAGTGAGTGAGTGAGTGAGTGAGTGAGTGAGTGAGTGAGTGAGTGAGTGAGTGAGTGAGTGAGTGAGTGAGTGAGTGAGTGAGTGAGTGAGTTAGTTAGTTCAGTCAAACAGACCGTCATGCAATTGCCCTCTGCTACTGTATGCAAGTACTGTATCTCTCTTCACTGCCCTCCAACTATAAACAATGTATTTTATGAGGAAAATCATACCTGTTTGAATTTTGGAAATGCATATTGTATAAATTTTTTACCCTTGACATCCCATTATCTGTACAGCATAACACTGTTCTTGCATGTACTGTAGGATGACATTATTACTATTATGCATCAATCAATTTTAATTTTGCCCACAAACACCATGCTGGACTCTGTATGCAGCACAGCTAAAATAGACTGGAGGAGAGAATGATTACAGCACTGCTGCAGATGCATCACTGCTGGAACCTGTGCAGTGTAAAAGCTGTAATGTTACCCTATGGTAGTAACTTGTTAATATACATTAGGGACGGAAAAGTACTGACTGCTCACACAGTGAAGATGTTGTGAAATGGGTATTAGTTTGTAATGATACTAAATGTTTAAATTTCTCCTCCTCCCTATGCTGTTGTCATTCTGCCGTGTCTTTTGTGTTTATATAATCTGTCCTGAGCTGGTTGTACATTACTAATTACTAATAGTCTTTGGGAAAACTCAGTGCTGTTCGAGTCGTTAAATGGTAAGCAAAGCCTAGAGGCACAAAAATTAATAGTAAAATAATAACAAAATAATTAGACCTCCGTTACCAAAAGAATGGTTTCAGCCCTAAATTGGTACCTTGTTCAACATTTACGCATTTTACTATTGTTTATGTTAAAGTAATTGTAAAGATAAAAATTATAATTACAGTTATTGCAATACCCTTATTTGTGTTAACAGTTCTAGAAAAATGCTTATTAAAGTTATAGTTATTTTTAGAAGTTATATACTATATATAGAATATGTTAACCATGCTATAAGCATGTTAGTCCATGCTAGCAATTCAACCACGTTATAAACTAGAAAAGGCCTAATGATAGGAACATCAGTGAAAGACATTAATTCATGCCAGTGATATGGTGGTCATGTCAGAGACAAGCTGCAAACCATTTATTTCACACAGGTCAATTAATAAATATAGTAGAAATTTTAGCAACATCTTAAAGGGGTGGTCCACTACGATATCATATTGTTAGCTAAGCAAAACCTACAACGAACAAAGTTTGGGGTTTTCATTTTGCTGTCTGATTCAGGCAGCTAACACTGCTAACAGCTTTTCTGACTGACAGTATTTACACAGCACAAAAGCGCGTTCTTAAAGGGACGTGACGTGGCAATAATCCGCAGATCACAGCGCATTATGTTAGCTGACCAATCAGAGCCTTTTGAAGGTGGGCCTTTCAGAGGAACTAGGAAATATGACAGTTATTTTCATTTTAGCAGAGTAGCTGTATATAATCAAAGTAAGATTTTTGAAAAAATAATGACATATTTTCTATAAGTAATTATAAAATAATCTATAAATAATTTTCTACAAGTGAGGCATAAGCACAGATTGCTTTGCATTTTATAAACACAACCAAGCCTTAAAAATACACTCTGGACCACCCCTTTAAAACATTTTGCCACCAATGCATTAATTTATGCACTAGTATGTTGACTGAGTCAATAACAAACTAGCAACATGTTAGTTGATACTAAAAACGCCAACTATGTTAGAAATGTCCTAAATTATGCTAACAAAACCGTGATCAGAACAAGCTTGCAACTTGTTCAAACATGTTTAAAACATGTCATCAAAAGCCATGTTAGAATGACATTATCAACATTATTAACAGTTAACATTAAAAATGGTTAAAATGTGCTTATATAGGACTTAGAGAGAGCACATACCCAGAAAGGCTGGGCATATGTATTATTTTCCTAAAACCTAGAGAAATGGATGTGTTTGTGTGGACACCAGACTCATCATCAGCTGTCAATCAAGGGTGCTGCCACTATCTGAATGGATGACTTGGAATGCAAGGACTCGAGATTGTTGAGCTAAAATTTTCTGTTAGTGGACTGACACAACTTTAGTTCATGAAAATACATTACAATAACCAGTGAACAACCTGAAGACTCCTGTGATGAGCTAACTCGCTAACCTGAACCATATAGAGACCCAAAATTACAATGCATGAATTTTGTGTCTTATAATTTCATAGATGTATTAATGTATTGTTCAAGATGCCATCATCTGCATGTAAATTATTTGTTAGGGAATCCATTTGTAGCATTTTAATTGGATTGAATCATTATTCTTGTAGGCTATTGCATCAATCTTTATTTTGTTTTCATTTACACTCACATCCTGAATATTTATATTCGATGTTTCAGAAAATTCAATCAAACATAACCTTTAAGTTTTTTTTCTTTTCTTTTTTTTCTTGGGATTATTTAAAAATCCAGATCCTTGATTTTTTCTTTGTGCTCCGTACATGTGAAAAACAAGCAAAAAATGTATTATAAGAGCCTTTGAAGTCCACAGTCTAAAGAGAACCCATAAAGAAATTACTTCTAAATGTCTGGACATTGACACGCTGCTATGCAAGCAAAAGATCCATTCACTGTTGATTAGATAAAACTAAAGATTTCCATCGAGCCGACCGCACTAATAAAACATCACGCTGCAAACTGAAGGTCTATAAAAATCAATTAATCACACTTAAACTGTCTGAGAACATGAGAAGATATGTACGAACATAAAGAACAGTGCTAACCTTGAACAGAGAAACTGGGCTTTCTTTAACCACTGAACAACACAACACAGAAAAGCTCACAGGATTTCTCTACTCACCAGAAATAATGGAGGCAAGTCGGAACTCATCAGAAAGATGCATCGGTTCATATGGAGAGGTCTCATAGAGTTCTTCACCTTGAAAAGAACAGAACACAGAGGAAATAAAAGAGCTATTATTATTGTTTGGAATTTCTAAGTGTCATGGTTAGAACATGTCGTATGGGTCGGTTCATTAGTGTTTCAGGAATACATCTTGATGTAACAAAAGAATACATAGAAATTCTTAGTTCTTTCAAATTATACTTTCAAACAGCCAGACTGGTAACTCCAACACTGTTTCAAGTACGCACTCACTCCCTCTCTCTCTCTCAAGAATTACAGCTCAGCAGCCTTTTGTCCAGATTTGTACTGGCCAACAATCACAAATTAGCTCCCCAGTGTTGCATCCCATTGGCCGTGTCCAGAAAATCTGCTGTTTTCTAATCCAGGGCCTTGAGCTGTAGCCCACAAAGAAGTGCAACCAATCTGCTAACTGGTCCCAGCAGAGGCCCCGCTATAACAATGAAAGCTGTGACACTAGACCTTCAACAGATTGATGTGAAGCTCTCAAATGAAGACTTCCAGCTGTCTAGCTTTACTATGTTTTCCTTCGAGATCCATAGAAAAGAGGTTCTGTTGCTGTTTGGTTCTCTGGATGCATTAAACCATGGTGGACATTTGGGAAATACTTGTTTCAATCTGACCCATGTCACATCCCAGTCCTAAAGATCTCTTTCTAATATGGCCGGAGTATTGGCAGATCTTTTATTTAAAGGGGATAGTCTATCTAAAAAAAGGTCATATTTTATTTACCTCAATTTATTTAACAGTTTTTTTTTTTTTTTTGACAGACTGTGTTGGGATAATTTACATCTAGCTGATTACTGCAGATAAAGCATAATGCAGAGATGTCTTATACCACTCGGAAGGGGCTCATAGACCATTTTAATGTAGTCATGTCATTGGCCCATGAACATTTCCTGCTTGTTTTCAAACTATTTCATAACTATAACAAGAGGCAATTCAATCATAACTTGATGTTAAAACAGCTAATCGAACATTATTTATAAATATGTGGCTCTTTTTGGATTCTTGGAAGCTACAGAAATACAAAATGTAAATCAGGAAAAAAGTTGGGACCATTGTTTATTTTTTTATTTTATTTTTTTACATCCCTCAAAATGGTCTATAGATTTCAAAAGGATAACCGATCGCAAATCTCATGGTTCAGATCACATTGTTTTTTTGTTTGTCACGGATCGTACCATTTTTTCGATCAGCCAAAAAAGGGAGGAAACAAATCGTCACCTTGGACTTATAAGGTTCTATCTGTGTTCTGAAGCATTTTAAGATATTGAGCTTCAAAGTTTTTGCATTCCATATAGCAAACAGTATGTGTGTAACATTTGTTTTTTAAATAAAAAGTCTTAACCCTCTACCACATGCATTATGATAAATCTATATATAAAAAAAAAAAGATTCCACTGTTTTTCTTTTCTAACAATGGCTTAACTTGAAGTGCTGTTAGGGTTAGGGTTATTTCTTTTTTTGAGGTACTTTATGAAACGTTGCCATATGGCAACAACATCCAACAGAGGATCTTACTTAGAAATTTCAAATTTAAAACTTTCCTTATAATTAATAATTTTGTTGTTTGAAATGATTTAATTAGTGTTGCAGTATTTTAAGCTTTAACACAGAACTTTTAAACAACACCATATACATACTTTCCAACAACTCATATTCCAACAGCTTTCATTTATTCCATTCTTTTTTTGCTGAATATTACTAAAAACAAACCTAATATTGTATTATCGTGTATATAACCTATGGTAAATATAAATATTTTCCCCAGTAAATATTATAACAAATAAATAACAAGTCTAATACATCCAGATGCATCAGAATAATGTAGTTACTAGCTAACAATATGTATACAGTATATTATACTTCATACTATACTACACCTGTCTTATATGCATCTAAGCTAACTTAGCTAAACTGTCTCTATCAAATGTCCAGTCTGCATCATTCTCATGGTCATTAAAACCCATCTTATCCTCACTTTCATCTGCGGGAAGAGCCAGTTTTGTCCTTTTCTTCTTTCGCTTACCATAGAACATGGTGGTGCTTGCTAATACACTGTTCCCTGTATTCATATCTATTCAAAAGTAGTATTGCCATTAAAACTAATTTTATCCATAATGCAAATGCCATTAACACAACTAATCAACATTATATTACTAGCATTCAGGCTGTTATTGTTACAACTTAAAAGTTCACAGCTGACCTTGCTAGCTAGCTAATCCATTGCAATATTGCATGTTCCACTATTGCAGTGTTGCCATTTGGCAACACATACATTTCATTGATTTACAAAAAACTAATTTGATTTAAAATAAAAAAAGAGTTGTGAATATGTTATCATAACTTACTGGAGGTGATGTTTCAGATTTTTTGTGGATCTGACATAATTTGATCCTTTATTTTTATTTACATTTACATTTGCATTCAGCAACTACTCACAATATACGGCAGTCTTTCAGAAACCATGCTACTGAAAAATACACTGCATGTCATGTGACTTAATCAAAGCACATCATTTAAACTTTGTTGTGTTGGTGTTGAGATAAAGAAACACACCACATCCTAAATAACTTACCACAACTTCATGTCATCATTATATTTTACAGGAAAACCTTAATGCTGTCATACTTGTGATTTGAATGACACAAGAAGTGATCTCTTTGTGATCTTTACAAATTTAGAATTAATCTACAATTAAAACAAATAAAAAAATCTAATTCATGGGTCACGTGTGTTTCCAAAGTGTGGGTTGTGATCTACAGTATATGAATCACAGATAAACTGTGATCTGTTACACCCCTAGTGTTCGGTAGCATGTGCTTGGATGTAAATCATGCCACTTATCACTCAGCTACTTGCCAAATAAATCAATAACTATGCAGAGAATAATGACTTAAAATTAAAACATTGTATTAGCTTATAAAACAAGTTTCCAAAAGCCAATAGGAAGCAAATAGATTTGCTTTAGTTTAAGCTCAGTTTGGATGAGCCTGTGTTATACATTTTACCAGGTTGTTAATGAGGGGATAGAACATCACAAAATGCACAATTGATGAATCAGAACCAAGTGTATAAATAAAAACAATGATCAGTGTTGCTTTCAGTGAGAATTAGACTTTGATTTCTACCGTTAAACAGTGTTTGTTATGTTTTTGCTTGCTATTAAAGTAATTACTTAAATCTGACCTTGACAAACTAAACTGGTGAAATGAACTGGAAAAGATTTCCAAGTCAAAAAAGGCATGCCAACACTTTCATGTTATGTAGTTTGGTCTGATTTTGTTCAAAATGACAAAACACCATTTCATTCTTCTGTTCAATTCTTGATCTATAATATACAATCCTTATACTTTAAAAAACCCAGCACTTAATAACCACTCACTGTCATAGTTTTAGGCTTGTGACACTCTGTTGTGAACTCAAAAGTGAAGACTCAAAAGTCTTCAAGCAGGATTCTTTATTGGGAACATGCTGGTTGTGCTGCATTCATCAAAGTCTTCTTAGAAGTCTGACAAGACGTCTAACTAGTGGTCTGTGAGAAGTTTAAGAGAAGTCAAATAAGGGCAGTGTTGACCTGTATATTATATACATTTTAGGGGGTAGTGATACATAAAGGTGGAGGCAAAAAAAAAAAAAAATGAAGTACAGGAATCAGGAATTTCCCGAGCTCTTAATACCATCGGACTTACAGTACTAATTCAAATGTGCTGCTAACAAGCCATTTCCTGATGGTCAGGAAATGCCTGAAGACAATAAGTTAATGTCTTGACACTTGGACTGTCAAACTCGTTCATTCTTAGAATGTAATTGTTACCTAAAAATGTAAAACTGTGTAAAATGTTCAGTTATAAACTACTATATTAAAACCTAGATTAAAAAAATGTAATTCCACAACATTAAGTCAATATCAAATAACTTACAGTGTTAAAAGCAGATTGTGCTGTTATCTTGCTGCATTTACACTGCATGGTTCAAATGACTCAATTCCGATTTTTTAAAAATTATTTTTCTCCTATGTGGTACAGATCAAATATAGCCCGAATGTGTAAGCAGGAAAAAAATCAAATGGATTCTGATTTACTGAAATCAGCATCAGGCCTTGTTCATATGTGGAAATTAATCTGATATGAATTGGATCCATGCACTCGTGGCTGCAGTGTAGGCAGGTTGATCGGATTTTCACCTGTCAATGTGAGTCACGCATCATTAAAAGCCATAGTGACGTAATCTCTGATGCTTTCATTTCAGAACAGACCTCAGCAGAGTCGCAAACCTTAAATCTCATACACGAGGACTAAAAAAGCTTTTATATTGGCATGCAGCACAAGTATTTAAGCATGATTCACGAGAGAGAGAGAGAGAGAGAGAGATAAAGAGAGAGAACAATATCTGACACATTCATTCATTCATTCATTCATTTTCTTGTCGGCTAAGTCCCTTTATTAATCAGGGGTCGCCACAGCGAATGAACCGCCAACTTATCCAGCAAGTTTTTACGCAGCGGATGCCCTTCCAGCCGCAACCCATCTCTGGGAAACATCCACACACACATTCACACACATTCACACACACTACGGACAATTTAGCCAACCCAATTCACCTGTACCACATGTCTTTGGACTGTGGGGGAAACCAGAGCACCCGGAGGAAACCCACGCGAAGGCAGGGAGACCATGCAAACTCCACACAGAAACGCCAGCTAAGCCGAGGTTCGAACCAGCGACCCATATCTGACACATATCAAATATAAACTATTATAAAACTGTGGCATACGTCACATGCATAAATCACGCCACGGACATCACATTAAGATGCCTACTGGTTTAAAAAGGCCTGGATTAAAAGAAGATGGCCAAATGATAACTTTTCTGTCATAAGCTACAGTAAAACAACTCGTCAAAAAGATTTTTTTTTTTAAATTAAACACTCCAAACAGATTAAATAAGAAATGGAGAAAAGATTGCTCTTTAATTATCAGATATCAGTTAGAGCCTGCTCTTTTTTTCCTGGTCATTGCGCCTTTGCCGTGTGCTGTGTAAATGCAGACAATAGGATGTAAATTGGTCATAAAAAAAAATAGGATACAGTCACAAAATCAGAATTGACTATTAAGATCTGCAGTGTAAAAGCAGCCCTTGTGTCTCTGTGGCCAAAAATTTGTGTTGAACACGAAACAGACTGCTAAATGTGAGTTCTGTGCCTCCATTAGTGGATATACCTTTCCTTATCTGGAGGCAGCACTATTCCAAAAAGATAAACCAAACGAGTAAAGCACACATGTACCATTTTCATAGCACTTTATTTGCTCAAAGGGATTTTCTTGTGCAATGTTATGTATCAAATATTAAATGGGGAATGTGCCAAAATCACAGCTGGCTTTTTTGTGTTGCCTGTTGACTCTGTTATGCTAGGTTTTCTTCTCATTCTTTTCTGATTTGATAGCTGAAGCATAGACATAGTCTCAAAAGACTTTTTGCAGAATTCTACTTTTTCATGCTATCTTCATCAAATTTAAAATATAAACTTATGAGACGCTTGGCTTTCAATGTATATTATTTCTATTTTCATATATATTTTTTTCTTTGCTTCATAATTTATAACTTTTTAATATTTTTTTTAGCATTAAACTTTCTAGATGGTCCATAGTAAAGTTCAAAGTGTTTTCGTTCCAATCATACCTCATTTATGTTTATACAGTAGCTTACTAGGGTGAAGAACAGTTACTATTTAAAGTTAGGTAGGTGTAAATTCCCAGACAGTTACATCACTTTTTCTCGCCAGTGACCTCAATGCTTCTTCTTTTCTGAATATCGTGAACCCATAGAGAGTTGAAGTATGGAACACACCAAACACACAAGCCCAAATGATGCTAGACGAAAGCCCAACTTTGGCAAACGGCTGATCATCCCCTTAGTGTGTCCCCACATTTTAAACACAATTTCTATGTTTCATGAGGAGGTTTGGTTTCGCAATGACTTTGTTTCCAAATATACAATTAAAAGGTCACGAAACACCAAAACAAATTTTTTGAGCTGTTGACAGTCATATATGTGTCCCACGCTGCTAATCTTTGTTTTTGCATTATTTCAAGCAAATTCGTTCTTCCGGTTTGAAACATTTTTTTTAAGCTGCGTCACACAGATTAGATACTTGCATGTAATCCAGCGTGTAGACTGGATATCTGTACTTGCGAGTGCATCATGACGTCTCTGATGGTGCTGCATTAATTCATGAGAAAGACTTGGTTCAAACCAATCAGTGCGCTCTATTGTGTATGCGGTGCAACTTCATTAATATGCATGATAGCTTTGAAGACTGTTTGTACATGTACAGTGTTCAGATGGCCAGAGCGAGGCCACGTTGTGTTGCCAACACAACAAATGAAAGAAGAAGAATTGTTTGGAGACAGGTTTTAAGTGTTCCTTTTATAATTTGCTGCATCAAAGGTTTTGTTTTCATTTTCCCGCTGTGAGAGGGCAGCTGGACTCATGTATAGATAACAGTGCATGTGACGCATGACAAAAATATGTGTCTAAGGAACATTTTTTACCCGAGAGCTTTTCTCATCTGGAAATGGTGAAATCCCAATTTGCCGCTCGTCTCCTTTTAAAAAAAGACGCCAGTTGGTGTTGATTGTCCTGTCTCTACAGATTTGTTTGATTATTCAGATGGCAGTTAGTTCGTATCATCAGCAATACTCTTTCTATGTTTACAGACATACCTTAGTCAAATGATTTCTAAGTTACTAAAGTTTACAGTACTTTAATATCACTACAATATTATGGACTGAAAGATCCACTGTAAATGCTGCTCTCCGAGTGTAAACATGTAAACACTGCAATCAAACTATGACTGTTGTGTAGCATTTTCGCAGCATTTTGTCACATGATAGTCTATGCACACACGGCTTTCTGATGCTACGTTACCTACCTAGTGCATGTAAGTTACAGAGAAATGCAGAGTTTTTTTTTTTTTTTTTCATTCGCCGTGTGGTATTAAGCATTGCATACAAAATACTCGCCTCCAGCAGTTCCTCCAATCATATATCTCATTTGTCACAAGGGGTATGAATGAAATGTTCCTGAATAAAAGTGCCAAACTGCAGTTAAAGTCCACCATTTAATAATTTGGCAAATAATTTGATTACTTATGTCCATGTAAACACAGTCACTGTCTTTCTGCCCTGCGTCGGTGTGTTTGTTTTGCCTCTGTAAAAATCAGTGTGTGCCCAAACCGAAACTCCAATTTTTATGCCCATTTTTATGCACCTCAACTCTTTACCTCCTCAGACACTCCCACCTAAACAGAGCTGGACACACCCACTTTCCTGACTTTTTCCAAACTAGAGGTGTGAAAACACCCTGCTACAACAAGGGGGTTTTGTGGCCCTTAAAAAATGTAACAAAATGTCCTATAATTTGGCCAATCAAACGATGACGTCAAAAATCTGTTTCTTGTTTTTTCTGCCTAATTCACTCAGCAGTATATAAGCCTGCCATCTGAGACTACATCAGTATGAGATTCACTTTCTCCAGGTCTAAATAACAACTCGGTTTTGTGTACTGGGTAGATTTAGCTACTCACAGCAACAAACAGAGATGCCAGTTGCTCTCCCGTCACCCTATGATGATTCTCAACATCATCAGGCCCCAGTCTGCAATACCAAAATTCCCAGCCCAATAAGCTCAGAGGGCCTTTTTGGTCTCGCCAGTGTCTTTGTGAGCTCCCTGAATGTACCTCTGGCTGGGAATTCTTTTATGGGATCATCCTGGATCAAGAATTTATCTGCTGTGTCACTGTAGCTCTTCTCCATCCGCCTCCCAGCTCTGCTTTCTGTGTGGCCACCTTTATGTTCTGCTCCTCAATGAGTTAATCCTGCACACACAGCCTTAATCTCTGCCACACCAGCTCTGCACTGCCTGCCTGGGGAAAATATTGCAAACTTCCAGGCAGTGGCATAAAATAAGTGGTCACATAAATCTCGGGATAGAGGCGTTTGTCCCCCCCGACATATTCTAGGAGTGTAGTAGGCATGTATTTAGCATAAATTAGGTGAGCGTAATCTTCAAAATTTGATCCCGCTGAGACTTTTCAGCAGGGCATTAGAGAGCACAGATGCTGACATGATAAATGCAAAAGAGCGCTTATTGGCCGGGAGTTACTCAAGTAAGCAGATTTAACAATGCAAAGAACACAAATGTACACTGACATCGCCCTTGCCGCTGACTTTGTCCGTTGCTTTGTGTGAAAGAAAAAAAATGCTGTGACTTGAGTTCAACAGATGGAGAGGCTCCAGAGATACAGAAATTAACCTTGGATTTTAGGATTCTGGAAAGTTTTCAAATGCAAAAATTGACACAGAGTCGTACAAATGACTTGCCAAGCATTTTTTGTTCGTTTCATTGCACTAATGAAGAGTTTAGAATACATTTTGAGTTAAACGAATTAAAAACCAGAGTTGAAATTACTGTACTGCCACATTATGAAAAAAATCTGATAATTAAAAGTTTTTTTTTTATTTTGTAAGTCATAATTTTTTCAAACTTTCAAATTGCATTATGGGACCTTGATCATTGCTCTGACAGCTTTTAAAGCTGAAAAGTTTAACAAAGGCATTTTTATTGTCCTTTTTAGTCATTTGAAATTATATGATGTGTGGGTTTGACATGTAATTACAATACAGAGTGATGAGCTTTCAGTACTACTTGCTTAATCTGCTAAAAACAAGCATTTTTAGCTGTTGACTTTATTGTATATGTACTGTATTTGTTGAAGTTTCACTTTCAAAAGCAAACTATACGTAATTGGGAAAAATTATTTAGAAATTTTATTTGTACTATTATTTAACTATTATTTAGAAAGCATGTCTTAAAGGACACTTCTCAGCAGGGTGCGTTCACACCTCTAGTTAGAAAAAAGTCAGGGAAGTAGGTCAGTCCAGCTTTGTTTAGGTGGGAGTGTCGAGTAGCGAAAGAGGGAAAGGTTTGCATGCGAAGTATTTGCCTTAATCTGAATAGCACAATAATATGATTAAGATGTTGTACATGAGTTCCTTTTTTGGTGTTTCTTTCATGATCCCATTTTACATGTTGTAGCACATAGATTGATTAACATCATTGCGTCACCACCACATTTCCTCCGAAATTTCATGTAATTTTTAGGTGTTTTTTCTTAATTTGTCAACTGCAATTTGGCACTTTCACTTTCATTCAGGAACACTTTATGCATGCCCCTGTGACAAACAAGATACTGGATGCGAGGAACTGCTGAAGAGTGTAGTTTTAATAGAATTTTATACCGCACGCTGAAAAAAAAAAAATCTTTAGTTGTGTGAGTATAGATTATCCGGTAACTAAATGCAGCGAAAATCAAACTCAGTGAAAATCCTACACGATGGTAATAGCTTGATTAAAGCGTTTACATGTTTACATTCGGAGAGCAGCATTAGCAGCAGATCTTTCAGTCCATAATACTGTAGTGATATAACTGTAAACTTAGTAGCTAAATCATTTTGACTAAGGTTATGTCTCTAAAAACTGAAAGACTTTTAAAAACAAAAAAGAAGACGAGTGGCAAATCCGGATTTCACAATTCCCAGATGCAAAAAGCTCTCGGCTAAAAATTTTCTTTACAAACACATTTATGTTGCATGTTAGCAGACTACTTTAATCCACAAATGTAAGTCCACAAATGAACGGTGCTCTCATCGCGGGGAAATGGAAACAAAACATTAGTTATGGCACATTTATAAACGCAACACTGACGACCCATGTCTCCAAACAATTCTTCTTTTTCCACTTGTTTTAATTACGGTTGACAACGCAATGTGGCATCTCTTTGACATCTTTCTCATGAATTATTGATAAACTCAAAAATTGTTGCATTGTACTGTCCGGTACAGACATCCAGTCTTCACACTAGAATTTAAACAATGATCGCATGACCGTGACGTAGCTTCTAAATTTATTTTCAAACCGGAAGAACGAATTTGCTCAAAATAACACAGACAAATGCTTTTCACTTTTTTTTTTGTGAAATATACGTGTCCTGATAGTGTTTTTAGATATGTGGGACATATTTATGTCTGTCAACATCTCAAAAAATGCGTTTTGGTGTTTCGTGACCCTTCAAAGCACATTTTGTGGCTGTATCGTTAGCAATTAATGTGCATTAACATTAGTATTGCATCAATATAAAATATCTTGTTTATAAAGTCATGTTTATAAAGGGATTTATAAAGTTTATAAAGTGATAGATGATTTCTAAATATCATTAAAAATGCATTGTTGGGCAGGAAACTGAGAAAGGTAGAATGACTTACTTTCTAACCTTAACCTCATTAAAAAAATCAAGCTGATTTGCACTATTCTGTGTTCTCAAGTCACTTCTATATTCACATTATGTACATTTCTGAGAAAGAAAAGCTATTCAAAGTTTTTTATGGCATAAATGATCTGAATATTAAGTTTAGGGATTGGACGTATAAGTCAGCAGACAGGAGTCAAAAAGCTTTAGAGTCAGCTTGATTAAAGTGTGTCGTTACTTCACACCGTCTATCTGTCGCCAATTTTAATTACCTCAGACAATGAAGTTGGAATAATTTCTAATTAACCTCTCTGTGGTAAAAATGCTGCTTTTTATGAACCAGAGCCTTTGTTGGAGAAACATCTTCAATGGAATATTTCAGACTCAATCGGAGAGCAGGACTTTCAGATAAAGACTGTCCCCATCTCTGAATTTCAACAGCTCCTTACAGACGCTCTGAAAATCCTCTCATCAGTCCATGTGTTTATCACATTAAACTTTAACTGTGGAGCTGCTGAGAACTGTGATTCACTGATCAGTTCCACTCAAAAAACACTCCATTTACACTGGCCAAGAAAGAACTATTTATCTCGGAAAATGCATTGAAACAATTTACTGATTACTGATACTGTTACTGATACTGTTCTTCATAAAGATCTGCATAAATATATTTTAGAAGATGATTTTCATTTAATGACAATTTTTTTGTAATGTATAATCTAATACAGTAAAGTGATATGATACGAGTAATATATTTTTTTATTCATTTAGAATCATAAGTTATGTGAAAGCATATTTAATATATTTTTATAAACATTGTATTACATTATTTAAGTGGAAAAAGAGGAATAAACTATGCAAATTAATGGCTTATTTCTTAATTTGCTTTTTAAAATAAATGAATCAGTATTCCAGATGTTAAATATTAATATGGTGAGTGAAATAGTGTCTTATGTGGTCTTTAGTATACCTTAAATATACACAGCCGAAAAAGGGGACCCAAAACAACTCTAAGATCAAATCATGTCTCACGGGGTCCACTCCCAACAGAGTTAGATCAACACTTTCAAAAATGTTGGCACATTGACACCTACAATAGGGTTAATTGAAACTCTGGGCAGAGTTAAAAATGTAACTAGACTTAACACCACCTGGTGTTAAATACATTTTATGTTGGTCCTTTTTTTTTTTTTACTTAAATATATTATTTTATTAAACTCTCTTAAGTGTAAATATTGTAAGGGAAAAAAAGACTGTAAATGACAAAAAAACAAACAAAAAAAACATTTTATTTGAAAACGTTCATGCAAGAAACCCTGAGAACTGTTATGGAATTCAACGAGAAGAGACTACAAGAATTGCCAGGCACTAAAACAATAAACTATTTAATCTGAGAAGACTATCAGCTAGAAAACCAGTTGTTCAACTGTCTTGATCCTGAGCCCTCCTCTCTGCCCTCGACTTTACCTTCTCCACCAGAGCAGATCATACACATTCCACACAGAATGTCCATGCTTTTAATAAGGTGTGACTATATTCAGGTTTGGTATCATCTGAAATGTCTCTGTGTGATTGGTAAAGTGGTCACAATCTGACTGTAATATTTCACTTGTATATGGTTTCGGCTTTGATAAGATCTTTGCCAGATGCTTCACTCCAGGGAAAATGGTCTTCACTTCAACTCATGACCAGACAAGGGTGTTTATGAAGCTGTTATTGTCTAGAATTTATGATCATTTGTTGTAATTGGAGTATTTAGGTGAAAGGTGCAAAAGTGTCTATGGGATCCTGTAGCCAGGATACCCCGTTGCAGTGAGTCTCTGAGCTCTGCATCAGGACTTACATGCTGCAAAGTACTTCTACACACTCTTAAATGTATCTTTGGGTAAATTATGTTGTACGTTTCTGAATTGGTTTATTTTGTTTAATTATGTGAATTGGCATGAAAAACTTTACAAATAAATGTATAATTCTTGTTTAACTCTAATATCTCCTGAAATCTTTGGAACTAGTAGATTGTTTAGGCTGATATCTCTGCAGCCTTCAACCAGGATTAGTCATACATTCAGGCTCAATGGATGGAGCATAGGCACAGCATTAGAGACCTGTTGATATCTGGCAATCACAGACTCAGTGTGATATAATCTAGTGACTAAATCAAAATTTCTTTATATATGAACAAGCATGGGGTGGCCTAATACTACTTAAGGGAAATTAGTTTACAGTTACATCCTCTAAGAACCAGAACTGGTGAGGTTGTGTCTATGAAAATATTTATTAGGTTAATCTATCTAAATTAGACCAAATCCCAATCTATTAGGCGATCAGCTTGAATTAGATGAGTTAAAATTTCAATAATTATAAATTAGAATCAGATTAAATTCGGAGTTGGAAATAAATCAAAATAACTTTTACCAATTAAAAATATTTCTTTTCACATGTGATGAGACGGCTTATACACATTTAACCTTCACTAATGCTGTCAGCTCTGTCCTATAGATCGACCCTTACATTCACCATTTCAACAATTCATTAAGTTTTTAAAAAGCTTAGTTTCACATGAACATTACTAAAAGCATGTACTGTAATGTAACTTTTGCAGCATGGGATGTGCATCATTCATTAATGTACATTCGAATCCTTCATGTTTTAAAAGCGCGAAAGAGATTGCATGCTGTTTTGTGTGCGCGCTCAGCCTCATGGACGAGCAGAGTTCACACATATAAAGTCATCTTAATGTGAGCGCTTTAATGGTCAAATGCTTGCTTATTTGTGTCAAAACGGTGGAAAGATTTATTTTCAACACATTTCTAAACATAATAGATTTAATAACCCATTTCTAATAACTGATTTTTTTTATCTTTGCTTTTACTAAATATTTTTTATGATACAAGCATTTAGCTTAAACTGCAATTCAAAGGCTTAATTAGGGTAATTTGGCTAGTCATTCTATAAAAACTGCTTAAGGGGGCAAATAATATTGACCTTAAATGGTTTTAAAAAATTAGAAACTGCTTTTATTCTAGCCGAAATAAAACAAATAAGACTTTCTCCAGAAAAATATATTATTGGAAATACTGTGAAAAAATCCCATGCTCTGTTAAACATCACTTAGGAAATAATTGTTTAAAAAAATAAATAACTAAAAATCCCAGGAGGGTGAATAATTTTAATTATATCGTTCCATCATTACAATTATGACCAAAATAACCGTGGTTATAATTTTTCCCATAATCACGCAGCCCTTGCATCACTGATAGTTTTCTTTTGAAATTACATTTTAAACTCCAAAGAACAACTTGGCTTCCAAATCTTTCACCTTTGGTTTTTCATTGGTCATCAGAACCAAAGACAGCAGTCTACATGAAGATATAAATGCTGTAAACTTGAATGAAAACAAACTTAAGCTTGGAAATCTCATCAGTGTATTTTATTTTTATTCAGTTAAAATAGATGAACAAACAACTGTTGAAATAAATCTTATAATACATATTGATGTTTAAATGAAAAACTGAAAAGGAATGTATGCATAACCATGCCATAAACCTGTTGAGATTTAGTGACATCTAAGTTCAAATGGGAAACTTAAAAAAAAAAAATTGCATATTTTTATTCTGACACATTCATTGCGTCAATTCCCACCAACTCATCTGATTCTAATAAGAGCTCTGTTCTTGAATAAACTGCAGTTCATGATGTACTTACTTTTCTTATATACATTCATGAAACCATATAATAACCACCACTGCTAAAATAAAAACTGTAACTGTCATTAGCAAAAAAAAAAAAAAATCCCTGTTATGATTTTTTAGAAATAGAATCCATTAGTCAAATCCATTATTGAGAAGCACTAAGACCTGATTGAATAAAACATTTAGAGCTTTTGAAAACTTACAATGAATAATTACTGTCAGTGCATACACTTTGGTTAGAAATTATGCAAAAAAAAAAAAAAAATGGTACATTTAGGCTGACTTGTGTTTATGGACTTTAAAGGAAGCAAAGATTTAACATGAACAAGTGGGTGTAGAATAAAAGAAGAGTGTCTGTTTGGTGTTGAGAGTACGTGTTTGTGCTTATATGAGCCTGATCTATTATTATCGCTATGAGAACTGGTTTAGTCTAGCTGAGCACGGCTCTGTCACTGCATTTCTTTTCTCTTGCCACCCCCAGATATGAACCGAACCAGTCAGCAGTAATCAGAACAACAACAGTGCTGCGCAGAACGGGGACTTTGGGGGACGCTTCTGAAATTGCTTATATTTTAAAATCAGTTTTACCACACAAATTTCCTGCTTGGACAAGTTGTAAAGTCAAAGTGATCTTGTTCTTGCGTCTAAAGTTTTTACATGCATTCTAGAATGGTTGGATGTCTAAAATGTCCAATATTAACATTTTGACCTTTTAAATTTTACTGTATATATTTTAGAGATACAACAATGGATGAGGAACATTTAAGAGGTTAATCCTACACATAAATAGAGACTTTTTATCAGGAAATGAAAAGAACGTACAATTTTAGTGCAAAATTTGCTGTTGTAAATGATAGGATTCTTAAAGGCCACAATTCTGCCCCAAAAGTGATTACACAGACCAAACCCACCCTGTGTAAAATGCCACTAAAGTTCATCCCAGTCTGCCTGGTGATAGCTAAGACTAGGACTACACCAAGGAAATATTTAATGCAACTCAAAAATTGTAACTAGTCATGTTTCAATTTTAATTTCAATTCTTCCACATTTTCTTGGTTACTTAAAAAAGCATTGAATATCAGTTAATTGAGTATCTTAAAGACAATAATCTGCTTAGTGATAGCCAGCATGGCTTTAGACCATTGTGGTCAACCACGTCAGCATTGCTTTTATTTACCGAACATATATGTATTGCACTACTTAAAGGTCATGTCACTGGAGCTGTATGCATAGACTTTAAAAAAGCCTTGAAAACAGTTAATCATGCTATTCTTTTAAACAAATGGATTTATTTTAATCTCTCTTCTTTTGCAATAGATATGTTTACATCATATTTATCCAATAGATCTCAGGTTGTTAAAAATGGTACAACAACATAGCAGGCATTAGGTTGTTCTATTGGTTTCCACAGGGGAGTATTTTGAGACCTTTACTTTTCCTAATGTATATCAATGATCTCCCTCAGGTAATTAAACATTCAGATTATTTATTGTACACTGATGATCCAGTGCTTTTTGTGTCTGGATCAAGTACAGACACAAATAAAAATAAATTAAATACAGATCTTCAGCATATATCAATGGCTGCAAGACAATCATTTGACTATTAATGTTGAGAAAACAGAATGTACAGTTAAAGTCAAAATTATTAGCCCCCCTGAATTATTAGCCCCTCTGTTTATTTTTTCCCCAATTTCTGTTTAACATAGAGAAGATTTTTTTCAACACATTTCTGAACATAATTGTTGTTGATAACTCATTTCTAATAACTTATTTATTTTATCTGCCATGATGACAGTAAATAATACTTTACTAGATATTTACACTTATAGACACTTCTAAACAGCTAAAAGTGACATTTCAAGGCATAACTAGGTTAATTAGGTTAACTAGGCAGGTTAGGGTAATTAGACAAGTTATTGTATAACAATGGTTTGTTCTGTAGAATATCTGAAAAAAATATCTTAAAGGGGCTAATAATTTTGTTCTAAAATGGGTTTTAAAAAATAAAAACTGCTTTTTCTTATTTTATTCTAGCTGAAATAAAACAAAAAAGACTTTCTCCAGAAGGACTAATATTATCAGACATACTGTGAACGTTTCCTTGCTCTGTAAAACATTTGGGAAATATTTAAAAAAAGAAAAGGGTGGCTAATATTTCTGACTTCAACTGTGTTTACTTTGACTTACCTTGGCGAACATTATCCATATCCAATCACTTTCTCAAACCAAAAACTTGTCATTGTATCTAAATATTAATATTTGGGAATTAGTCTGGACTCTCACCTTATTTATTGTGAGCATGTTCAAAATGTCTGTAAAAAGCTGAAGCGAAAGCTGTTTGTTTATGGGAAAATTAGGACAAATTTGTCCTTTTCTGTTTCTGAAACTTATCTTTATAATTTTGTCCACCTTGTCATACTGTTTGCCTGTTTGGTCACTCACAACAAATGATACAGTATCTTAGAGCCAATAGCCAGACAATATAAAAGGGCCTTTAGGATCCACAATATACTTTCTGGGTGGATACATCACTGCTTTGCTTTATCTCTCTCAAACACTTTATCATTTCAAAATTACATTTTGAACACAGAGATTAAACTGTACTATCAAGTTTTAAATAGTGTTACCTCAGCAGCCCTTTGTGCTTTGGTAACAAAACTTAATACAAGGACTGATCATTTCACAAAATCTGCAACAAATGGATTTTTGGCATTACCAGCTTTTAAAAACTGTTACGTACAGAGATATTTCGTTTACGTATTCACAAAAGTCTGGAATGGGATCCCACAACATCTATAAACAATAACAACACTGAGACTTTTAAAAAAATCCCATGCTCGTGTTCTGATGGTCAACTATCGCTGTAGCCACTGAGATAGTAGCCAGTCTCTCTTTATGTTGTATGTTTGGTGATTGTCAAAATTGTTCTCGTGTTGATGGATGAGATGTTAAGGGTGTCTGTGTGTTTCTATGTTCTGCAGAGCAGCAACCTGCTGAAAAATGGCATTTATGCTGAGCCAGACCGATAATCTTTTAATCTTTTCCTGTTTAAAAAATCAATTAATGAAGTGTTTGCATGTGGACAGCTGTAATAAGATCCTAAAAATAAATGTGAGGTTGCCAAATGCCTAAATGTCTAAGGATAGTTCAGTCCAACATGAAAATTGCACTGACGACATAGCTTGCAGACACTCCAGCGCCCGTGTAAACCTACTTGTAAACCGGTAATCATTAGAGCCAATCACAGCCATATCTGTTTAGCATGTGCTCAAAATGCAAGTAGGAATATCATTGCATCATTTTTAAATTTCAGTACAAACTCGTAGAAGTTGTTGCATCTGACAACACTATCTGCACCGCTGCCCATCATGAATGCCTACAGTAAATGCTGCTCACTCTCACAGCTTGACTGAATAATTCATAAGCAGAGTCTTTTCATGGGATGTCAAAATGAATAATAATTAGACACTGACGCGTCATTGAAGTACTCACAGTCCTATACAACACCATGCTGTCCTGATATACATTTTAAACCTGGAATATGAAATTAGGTAGGAAAGCTCAAAATTAGCCAGCTGTTTCCTACAATTAAAGCTAAAAGGCGCAAAAGATGTCTTAATTGATGTTCAACACATACAAACCTGTTAAAATCCCAGGAAAATTAGTTAAGAGTTTCATCACCCATTTTCGCTAATCTTCAGAATAAATCTTTCATCTTATTACACACAGACACACACACACACACACAGACACACACACATATATATATATATATATGTATATATATATATATATATATATATATATATATATGTATATATATATATATATATATATATATATATATATATATATATAAAAATATATATATATAGTGTGTGTGTGTGTGTGTTTGTGTGTAATAATATAAGAGATTTCTGAACCTCTATTAAAAGTCTAGCACTTTTTAGAACCAGAAAAGTATTTTAAATTGAACCTGTTTATGTGATTTTAGAGGTTTAACCTTAATCATCAAGCAATGTTAATGCTTTTTGTGCAAGCACACATGCAAGACTTTATTCAACAGTTTCATCATTCTACATCACTCTCCTACATATGTTCACAAGAGCACTACGAATCATACATGTTATTTTTGAAGCAAGAATGAACATTTTCACAATAGAGCCCATACCAGAAGAGTGGTGCTGTTCATATAAGCATGTGCTTGACATGTTGAAGTAGTAAACTAACATCCTGATGACGAGCCATCAGTCAAAGCTTTTAGACACTCAGAGTTATTTACTGCCAATGTGTGAAATGAGAGCCTTTCATCTGGTTGTCTCAGTAATGCACTTTTAACACACTCACATGTTCCTGGCATACAGGGAATGTACACTTAGCACACTTGGCAAAATTAAACCAAGACCTAAAACACCACCGAAGTAGGTTTAATACGTGGAGCTTGACTACAGTATTCCATTAGCATGTGTCAGAGATTAAAGGTATAAAATGAAAATAACAAATTAAAACATTGATTACTCTTTGGAGTTTAAAACATTGGTAAATGTGTAGAAACATGGCATTTTAAAAGTGTTATTTCACCCAAAATGTTTTAATTGTGAAAATTAATTACTCACTCTCATGATGTTCTAAACCCCTGACACATTTTTTGTTTTCAGACTACAAAGTGAGATATTTTAGGTGTGATCTGGGGGCATACATCAGTGTGCAGTTCTAGTGAACGGGCACAATATACTGACACTGAGGAGAGGAAACTGTGAAAGGTGCAGTATGTAAGTTTGACATCCAGTGGTTTAACTAGGTATTGCATTCCTGGATCAAAATACACACAAGCGCAGGTTTCCAGATTGAGAACCAACAGAGGTATGCTTGACTTTTAGGGTTGGGTACCGAAACTCTGTGGCATTATGGCACCGGTACCTTTGGAACCTGTATGCATCGGATCAAATTAGTATATTTAGGTGCCTAATTTAGGTGCCTAATTTTGGTGTTACAACAAGAACGTAAAGCAGGTCACGCACCAGAAGCACCGCTCGTTGATGCGCAGCGCTATGCACTTTAGATTTCGCAAGTCAGCGGCTGTCCGCGGCGCCCAGCCACAACTCAGGACTGTTCATATTTCTGCCATGCCACAGAGCGGCATCTAAATAGTTTCATTTTAAATAACATGTGAATGTGCACATCTGGTGTGTAATACTATCAACTGTCATGTGCACGCCACGTCGCGGCTCTGAGCGACGCATCCGCTTTTTGACGCGATTAAGAAGCATAAAGAAGTGCATTAAAGGCACAAATCAATAAGCGTTGTGTCACACCATCTCTTAATGTTTAATTCTAAACAGCTAAACAGGCAAAGCGCGCAGTATGGTGCATGCGGCTAGCGACTCACTTCATCAACACGCAAGATCGCGTTCATCTAATTTGCTTAAACCAAGCATTCTAAAGTATGGCTATATTTTACAAGCAAGGATTCTGACACACCAACATGCAGCAGATGTTTTACAAAAGGTGCGCGTAAGGGAGAAACAAGTCAAACTTATGAAATGTGAGGGCTCATGGAATCAACTTAAAGGTGAGGGATGGACTGTCTTTTACAGCTTGTGACATCATCTGGCACATTATCTGAGTACGTTTACATGGACACCAATACTCTGATTTTAATATGATTATGACAATACTCTGATCACGAGTCTACCACGTAAACGATGATTTTTGATTTTTGAGAGGACGAAACATTTATAGGCTGGTGACGCAATGACGTTGATGGATCTACGTGCTATAACTTGTCACTAGGAATCATGAATGTAACATTTTAAAAGCAACTCATTTACAGTCCTTATTGTCTTATTGAGGCAAATCATTAGATCACTGATGTCCATGTAAAAGTAGTCACAAGTCCCAAACCCAGAAAAAGGTGTTCCCTGAATTTGATGATAGCCTTTCCACAGGTTAGTAGTAAGCTAATGTAACGTTAATAGCAAAATGCAAATCTTACACTGATCAAAAGAAATATATTAATGCAATTCAAATAAATAAAATATGAATGATGTTTACTTTAAACGTATTATAAATATATATTTATATTGTTTAATTATAATGATATATAAAAAAAAAAATATATATATATATATATATATATATATATATATATATATTTTTTTTTTTTTTTATATATATATATATATATATATATATATATATATATATATATATATATATATATATATATATATATATATATATATATATTAATTTTGTAGCTAAAAAATATCGGTTCCGGCACCGTTTTGGCACCGGTACCATTTTAAAAGTATCAATTTAGCACTGTTATCGAAAAAAAAAAAATAATAAGATACCCAACCCTACTGACTAAAATAAAATTCATAGGTGGGCTAAAAAATATGACTTTAACTGTATATCAGTGGTTCTCAAACTTTTTTCACCAAGTACCACCTTAGAAAAAAATCGTCTCTCCAAGTACCACCTTACGACGCTATTTTTTAACCAGTATTAAAAAATAGCGTTGTAAGCATAATTAAGCAGCTACAGGTGTGCACAGTTTTAAAACGATGCAGATTACTTCCTATTAGTAAGAATATGTGTTATTGTCAGTCACTTTAAACATTTGAAATAGTCTGAACATTAACTGTGCTTGCAGATTAAAAAAAAAAAGTTTTAGTTAAAATGTGCTTTTAAAAGTTCATAAAAAAATGGCGCTGTTCTTAAAAAGTAAAAAGAAAACTGCTGTACTTAAATCTAAAGTATTCATAGTAGCCTATTCATCAAAAGCTGGAAATGCTGCTTGGACCTTATAAATATAGGCTATATGTCATATTCATACACTTTCAGACAAATCTTGAAATAAATGTTAAATGTACATATGACAGGGTTCACACAGGCACAGCCTAATGAAAATCAATTCCAGCACCTATTTTTTTTTTCAAGACTGACATGCTATGTATTGAAGACCTGAAATGTATTCTCAGCAACCCATAAAACATTGCATAGGAATAGATACAAATAAAAACCATTAATAATAATATTTATTAATCATATATTAATAATATAATAAACCTGCACTAAGTGCTTGTGAAATCTTTTTTGTACTCAAGTAAAATACTATTACACTGCTAAAATAACAAAGATTTTAGTCAATAATACTAATATTAGGTAAAAGTACAAATTACTCTTTTAAAAAGTACTAGTTGGTTACTTTTGAAAAAAAATCTGATTTTCATTATGAAATCACTTTTTTTTAAGTGTAAACCTGATTTAATGGTTTGATTGCTTACATCCCAAAGCTACATGTATAATTTGCACTAACAAAGGAAGTATAGTCAATTTTTCCTTTCATGACAATTAATCTTTTTCAATAGCACTGGTAAAACTACCAAATAATCTTTAAGGCCATAGAGACACTTTTTGCCCATTTTTAAAAAATATATATTTTTAAGCTTTGAAAGGTTAAATTAAAGTATATGGTAAAAAGATTTAAATTTAGCCTTTTATTTACATATTTTACACTATTTTCTTTACAATATGGCAAATTTGTTTCTTAAATAGCTGTACATCACATGTAGATTTTATTTTACACTTGATCTTAATCTAAAATAGAAATGTAAAAAATACAAGTACACTGTCAGTAAAAAAATAAAACAAATGAATTCATTTTACTTGAGGTATTTGAAATACGACGACACTACATTTATCAAAGCAGTGCTTTAAGAGCCTTATTGTAAATTGTGATAAATAAACAATAAGTAGGTTAACAATGGATTGCTTTGACCTGTAATGCTTTAGGACAGATCAGAATACAGCTAAATGTATAAATCACACAAATACCTCATCCAGAAACATTTCCAGCATAATTATTTTGTGGTAAAGAAATAAAAAATGTTCCACCTTTGCTAAAAGTAAGTTTCACTTCACAACACAGCCAAATAAGAAGACCATTAGCATTGTCATCGATCATGTATCAATCTATTTTCAAATATTTGATAACTTTGAATACTTTTGACTAAATTTAGTTAAGGAGCAAAGATAAATAATGTCTACTTTAATAGTGGAAAGATCGCGATTGTATTCTATCTGAGCACACAGGCGATCATGAGAGGACTGCAGTTCATTTGAAAAAAAGCCTATTTAAGAGCTCGCATATCTGTTTTAGCGATTTGCGTACATGAATGCGCTCTCGTGTTAAAATAAAGCACTCGCCGCATTTGCAGAAATGAGTAATTGTGCAATACCTTCATTCCCGCGCCGCAATTCAGACTGTGTTTAGAGGAGTGACAGGTCAGAGGCGAGTCGACTGGCTGTCGGAGAGCGAAACGTGTATGAAGATCATCAAATAGGCAGGAAATAAGTCCGCGGTTTAATTACTCTGCTAGACATCTCTGTAGTGAAAACATCCGAGAAGCATTATTCCAACAAAACATTTGTTTTTAAGTTGTTTTTTCTGTCTCTGCAACACAGAAAGCCTTTGTCCCGCCCTTACGTTTCACGCAACTAGACAAGGTCGACTGTGATTGGCCACTTTTCATGTCAGTCAAATCACGCTTCAGAATCAATTCTTAAACTTCGGAAACTGATTTTCAGCAGCTTATGACACAATGCACTAAAATAAACACTCTAAGCACAGCGTTGTGATCGTACGCTTCACAAAACAGCCAATGCTGATCACATCAATGTTATATTACGCATTAAAGGATTAAAAGTGTTAATTGTTTCTTTCATTATTCAGCGATTCCTCCGCGTACCACTAGGAGGAAGCCCGCGTACCACTAGTGGTACGCGTACCACAGTTTGAGAACCACTGCTGTATATGATGCATGTAGTAAGGGATGTAAAGAAAAGCACGCCAAGCATGTAGCGCAAGGTGAAACACATGTATACGGCTGCATCACGGATTCCCGGTTCATGAGTTTTAGCTCCTGGTTGAAGGGAAAATAAAGTAATTTGGTTTATAGGTTTAAGATTAATCTTTGATTGTTGATGTTGAAGTTTCGGGATTCATTTGTGTTTGCTACGGTGATTCATGATGCAATGATGCGTAATAGTTCTATGAAATGTGACTAATAAATGAATCATGAACCATCAGTGAAAGACTTTATCATGTTTAAACCAGGATGCTACAAGAATGTTCACTTAGCATGTTTCTTAAATATCTGCAAACATATTGTGGTATTAGAAGAGTCAAAAACCTATATGCAGCACCTTTAAATATCATTATTTTTGTTTTGTGAATGAATGAAAGTATTCTCATAGCTTGACAATATTCTGATTGAACCACTAAAGGTATTTAGTATGTTTTGAGAAAATCTTGTGGTCTGTGTAGGATCAGGGAGATCTCAGATTTCACCTAAAATATAATGAACTAAGGGTCTCAAGGGTTTGAAACAACATGATCGTGAGTAATTAATAACATCATTTTCATTTTGGGATGAACTAAGCTTTTAATGCAATAAAATATTCTAAATGACAATGTTTCCATTTTAAATATGGAGGAATGTCATTGAATGTGGTTAATCAGATATTAGAACATGTTTTTTTTTTCTTAACAGCACAAAACTTGAACCTGTTAATACAGATAACTATACAGTATTTTCATGCAAAAAACGTATATGTCAATTGGTCGACAATGTCTTATCATTTTGTTATTATGTCTTACATTTTGGTAAATTAATGAGGGTCACATCATTTGATCTAAATGCCTCAGCGATTTAATTTAGCAGGAGGGCGGGTAATTAAATATTCAAGGCGAAGTCTGATGCTCGAGGTTGGCTCTATGAGAAATGGTCGGATACGGTAAGATTTATTATGAAAATATCTCCAAAGTGTCTGGAGACAGTTATTATCTTATTTTCATGAGGAGGTAGGGCTTACGTTCCCCCCATGTTGTGCCTGGTGGGAATCAAAGGATGCAATTAGCAAACAAAGAACAATTGCCTGATACATCGCCTCTATGGAACAAAGTAAATCTGTTGTGGAGTCTAAGCAGATTCATTAATCCACAAATACCAAATGACTTGGCGGCGGAGGGCCCAGTTTTGCTTCACAATTTGTCAGGTACACAATAGCTAATGAATTCTGCCCTTTTCCCATCCTCATATCTGCATGCTTGTTTAATTAAAGCTTTGAGAGAGGCTGGACTACACTGATATTTGATTAAACATGCTGTTTTAAACCTGCACCTCCATTGCGCTCAAATCCTGGACTATCTGCCGTACTTTGCTAATTATCTTCAATCAATTTAGCTCATAAAATGTCGCTTGGTTTATACTAATCTTCTGATAAGCTGCAGGAATGTAATTAGTACAGAATCAGCATAAGTAAAGCTGGTAGATGGTCTCTTATTAATATATTATTTGAAACTCATTGACTGTTTGTGTATCATTATATCATTCGCTGAGAATGTTGATAAAATTACTGCTTTAGTGGGACATTATGACTCAATGTCAATATTTTGATTACTGACATGAAATGAAGTACTCAATAATGCAGACAGTCTAGTGGATTTCATAGTTTATCACATGATCCCATTTACCTCTGTAATGTAACACAGAATATTTATTCAGGAAAAAATAGGGTCTTGATTGGATTATGAACACTAGAAGATAGATAACCGTATGGAGAAGTGTTTTATTTATTCAGTGCAGTGGTAGCAGGTAATTCTTAGCACACTAACAGTTATGTTTCTGAGTTTTAAAGGTGATGACAGTATTAATGTCTTTTGATGTCTTCATAATTGCAGTTAAGTAACAGCAGTTGACTTTCTCTATTAATAAATATGCTAATAACCAAAGATAGATATAGATGTATACTTTCTTGCCTTTAACTATTATTAGTTATACTACAGAGCACTTTTCATTTCATTTGACATTTAATTTCTATATAACTTTGCCAGTTCAGTTGAAATCATTAAAAGTTATTCCCAATGCAACGCCAAGATAACCAAAATCCACAGACAGTGGATCTCAATTACTAAAAGTTGTGTAGATTATTATGATTTATACAAAGAATATAAATTATTTTGCAATAAAAATATACATTCATTCATTCATTTTCCTTTCAGCTTAGTCCCTTTATTAATTCAGGGTCGCCACAGCAGAATGAACCGCCATGAACATGTTTTTTACACAGCGGATGCCCTATCATCTGCAACCCATCTCTGGAAAACCAAAGCACCCGGAGGAAACCCATGCAAACGCTGCGAGAACATGCAAACTTCACACAGAAACGCCAACTGACCCAGCTGAGGCGTGAAACAGTGACCTTCTTGCTGTGAAGCGACAGCACTACCTACTTTACCAATGCGTTGCCCATAAAAATATACAATACAATAATTTATTATATTATTATGTATATTTTAACTGTACAGTGCATTCGGAAAGTATTTATAGCACTTCACCTTTTCCACATTTTTTTATGTTACAGCCTTATTCCAAAATGGATTCATATAACATTATACACACAACACCCCATAATTACAATGGGAAAAAAGATTTTTTTGAAATTGTTACAAATTTATAAAAATAAAAATAAAAACCTGAAAAATCTCATGTACGTAAGTATTCACAGCCTTTGCCGTAAAGCTCTAAATTGAGCTCAGGTACATACTGTTTCTACTGGTCTTTCTTGAGATGTTTCAGTAGCTTAATTGGGGTTGACCTGTGGTAAATTCGACTGATTGGGCATGAAAAGGCATACACCTGTCTATATAAGGTCCTAGGGATGACAGTGCATGTCAAAGCACAAACCAAGCATGAAGACAAAGGAACTGGCTGTAGACCTCTGAGACAGGATTGTCACACGGCACAAGGCTGGGGAAAGTTACAGAAAAATTTCTGCTGGTCCGAAAGTTCCAATGAGCACAGTGGCCTCCATCATCCATAAGTGGAAGATGTTTGGAACCATCAGGACTCTTCCTAGAGCTGGCCGGCCATCTAAGCTGAGTGATCAGGGGAAAAGGGCCTTAGTCAGGGAGGTGATCAATAACTCGATGGTCACTCTGTCTGAGCTCCAGCTTTCTTCTGTGCAGAGAGGAGAACCTTACAGAAGGACAACCACCTGTGCAGCTATCCACCAATCAGGCCTGTAAGGTAGAGTGGCCAGATGGAAGCCACTCCTTAGTAAAGGGCACATAGCAGTCTGCCTGGAATTTGCCCAAATGCATCTGAAGGACTCTCAGACCATAAGAAACAAAATTATCTGGTCTGATGAGACTAAAATTGAACTCTTTGGAATCGAATGCCAGGCGTTACTTTTGGAGAAAACCAGGCACCTCTCCTCACCTGGCTAATGCCATCCCTACAGTAAAGCATGGTGGTGGCAGCATCATGCTGTGGGGATGTTTTTTCAGCAGTAGGGACTGGAAGATTAGTCAGGATAGAGGGAAAGATGAATGCAGCAATGTACAGAGACATCCTGAATGAAAACCTGCTTCAGAGTGCTCTTGACATTTGACTGGGGCAACGGTTCATCTTCCAGCAGGACAATGACTCAAAGCACACAAAATATCCATGGAGTGGCTTCACAACAGCTCGGTGAATGTCCTTGAGTGGCCCAACCAGAGCCCAGACCTAAATCCTATTGAACATCTCTGAACAGATCTGAAAATGGCTGTACAACGTCGCTTCCTATCCAACCTGACAGAGCTTGAGAGGTACTGCAAAGAGGAATAAGCAAATTTACCAAAGACAGGTGTGCAAAGCTTGTGGCATCATATTCAAGACTTGAGGCTGTAATTGCTGACAAAGCTGCATCAACAAAGTATTGAGCAAAGGCTGTGAATACCTATATACATGTGTTTTTTCAGGCTTTTTATTTTTAAGAAATTTGCAACAATTTCAAAAAATCTTTTTTTTCCACATTGTCATTACGGGGTATTGTGTATAGAATTTTGAGGAAATAAATGAATTTATTCTGTTTTGGATCAATGCCGTAACATAATAAAATGTGAAAAAAACGAAGTGCTATGAATACTTTCCCTCACTGTATGCAAGGTAAAAATAACCAAATAAAAAAAGCATATTTTACCATATCTAAATGTTTGGCATGCTGTCCCGGGAGAGAGCCCCGAGCTCAAGGGTTCCTCGAGCCCGGGGCTTCCTACCGTTGGCATAGCAAGATGGGAACCTGAGCTCGGTGGATCTCAGAACTCCCCTGCTGCGGTAGCTAAGGGAACACAAGGGATTAGACAAAGCTTAATTGTTATGTATGTTGAATGTCTTTGGATGGTGGGAGGAAACCGGAGAACCCGGGGAAAACCCACGCGGACACGGGGAGAACATACAAACTCCTCACAGAAACACCTATATAATGCATAACTGGAGTCTTCCGTATTAAGAAAAAAAAAAAAGAAAAATTGATTGATATAATTTCCTTTAAAAAAAAACCTCAACATACATGTAAAACACTGCAGTCTAGTTATGCCTTCACATTGGCTTGTATTAATCTGAAGTCTTGTATAACATAAGTGGTTGCAGGCTTAGTTATGCCAGGGGACATTCTGTGTTGCTTTACTTAAAGTCTCTCTCTCTCTCTTTTTTTTTTTTTTTTTGAAACTCTAGTATAATCTCCTAATTAACATGGACAGCTATAATAAAAATTAGCATAGGCTCAGGCTAAGGTCATAGGCCGCAGATTTGACTGTAATTACATAATTGCCCTCAGTGCTCAATGACAGAGATACAAGCAAAGCACATGCAGCCAAAAATTTGCCTTTAAATTAGTCAAAAAAAGAAATCTTTTTTTTTTTTTTTTCTCTGTAGTGCAATGTGATCTTCCAGAAAGCTTTGTATTATGATTATTTGATGCTAAAGAAACATATAATAATGATAATAATAATATTAATAATACATTTTTATTATTTCTATTATTATCATTAGTTTTTAATACAGAAACATAATATTTTGACATACAGTAGTAAGTTATAAATTACTGTACTGTACATTTTTTATCAGTATGTTTAAAGATAAAGGCATGTATATTTACTAGGGCTACAAGATATTGGAAAAATCTTACATTGCAATTTTATTATTTTATTATTATTTTGCAATATATATATTGTAATATGAATACCATTTCACCAGACAAATTAATATCTCTATTTGGAAAGAATTTTTAATGTTATATCAACTGGGATGATTCTGCAATAGAAGTGCATCTCTAAAAATCAAATAAACAATCTTAAAAAAAAAAATGGGCTCGCCTGACACATTTTCATTCTGGTCTGTGCTATTTGCAGTGAATTTCTGTATTTGCATGTGCTGTGAGTATTTTCATGCATGTGTTTAGTCAGAGATTGATGGATTAATGTTTATTATTTACATCTCTATAAAAACTAATTAATAATCTATAATCTATACACTTTTTTTGGTCCCTCAACACATTTTCATTGTGGTCTGTGCTATTTGCTGTGTATTCTGTATTTCTGTCATGAACACTCTCTAGATTTAGTATGGTAATGAATATTTATATGGCAATGTTGATGTACAGTATTTGGTGTATCGATGTATTTGGTATAGATCTGCTATGCTGCAACTGCTTTTATTATTATGGCAGAGCACGTACCGAGACCTGCTTTTTCCAGTATACAGTATACACAGACATTACGTCTGAGAATATAACATGCTGCTGCTGCAAACATAATATATGTAATCTACATAGCAGATCTAACACAGGTGGAGCTGGGGTGGAGGAGGGTCTCTGAAAATGCAGTGCACCTTAACAGCGTAAAACAATGTGGAGCATTAGAACTGATGTAGTAGTAGTAGTAAACTTTATTTTCCTTGGCAGGAAATCTATCTGCAGCAATATGGTGATGGCCATAACAAATTTCCTGTCAAGGAAAATAAAGTTTACTACAACAACTACTACTACTACTACTACTACTACCACTAAACTGATGAGGAGCAAGCTTTTTGGCTGCTGAGGTGGCAGCACCCAATCTCCAGCGCCATGTAGGTAATGACTAAGGGTGTCACGATTTCGATTTTTAATCGAAATCGATCGAAATTTATGCTCAACTTCGATTATCGAATCAAAAAATAGAATCGTCGATGCTGCCACGCCCCCATGTCATGTTAGCTTGGCTTGCCAAGCGGTAAAAAAACACGCTTGTTGAAGTGCTTGTTAAACTGCAGACGCAGGAGACCCGTCGACAGAGCTTAAATCCTCTTTTAAAAAAGGATTTTTAAAAAAAGGTGTGGAGTATTCTGGATTTCCAGTTAGTTTTCCAGTTTATGGATTTCCAGTTAGTTATGTTGACAACGTTCGTGTTGTCGACAAAAAAAAAAACAGTTTGCAAGCTCTGCTATGTACGTATTACGGTTGCGATGATAGACGATGGGCGCATTGCGATCCTCCGCCCTGCACCCGTTGCAAATCCGCTCGCGAAAAATACACACTCAGGCCCTGTTTACACTAATATGTCTTTGTTTTAAATGGCATTTTAGAACGACAACGATCCACATCCACACTGGCGTGTAGCATTTCTGAGCAGCCCTCCTTCCTCACTACCGCTGAAAACGCATATCACGTGACTACACACTCTCATTCACACACAGACACAGACGCACACACAGTCATGCGCTTGAGACAGCGGGTCAAGGCAGTTAGCGGGTCAAGACTGCTTCCATCTTTTACTTTCACACAAGTACTTTTAGCGAATTTTAGCGAACACCTCAGATACTGTTGGCTGGTTCCTGTTGGTTGTGCACCTTTTTTACCGACGCCATTATAACGACACAGATCACTGCCTATTCACTGAGTCCCGCAGAAAAAAGTGATTGACAGGTGGTAATTATGTGTGTACTTACCTTTATTCATTTACTGTATGATTTGTTTATGGGTAAAACAAAGACCATGCAAGTCAGGTAGTTTAAATGGTAGGCTACAAATAATTAATTCGTTATTAATTAATTAATTATGCATAATCGAAAATGTAATCGAATCGTGGATTTGGAGGATCATGACACCCTTAGTAATGACACAGTAACAGATTAGATGACCTATCCACCTTTGTTTAGAGGTGCACATAGAGTTTCATGGCAGAAAATTCACTTGCATGGGTTTCATGCATAACAATCTGTAAATACAATCAAGAAAAAGATCACATGCACATAGTATTTTATCATTTATCATGAGGCTAACAGTATTTAAGTACAGTAACTGAATGATAAAAATAATTCAATTAAATTAAAAGTAGTTAGTCTGGCGGTTCATTCCGCTGTGGCGACCCCGGATTAATAAAGGGACTAAGCCGACAAGAAAATGAATGAATGAATGACTGAATGAATAAAAGTAGGTAGTCACAAATGGTACAAATTCTTATACCTGAATGATTTTAAAATCATCATACACTCACAAGCATCAAAAATACATGCATATAATAAATTATAATACAAACTCAACACTGCATATCCTGCCATGTGACTATTGTGGATGATAACAATGCGATATTGATGCTGAAACGGCATATTGTGCAGCCCTAATATTTACTATTCTAACATTTTTCATTTAGTAAAATCAATATTATAGTTTAAATCAACAAAAGTTTTGCTTTTTGTAACAAACTCAATGTCTATTTTTGTTGTTTCATGTAAAAAGCACAGTACAGAAAGTGCAGTGCTTTCCCTGTAAAAAGTAAATATGCCTAATTATCAAATAATTTGATATAATTATAACAGCCATTATCATTCCATTAGCACAACCCAATCATTACGCTTTGCAATAATCAGCTAAATGTTTCTAATTAATGCATTTGTTCATGTTCCTTTATTGGCAGCACAAACAAGCTTTTCAGCTATAAAAATGTTTAATCGCAAACCCCAAATATTTACTCTGCACCTTCAATAACAAATCAAAACATATTGCTTCACAATGACAGAATAAGATGTTTCGAGTGTCCTTGCGTACTCTTTCCACCTCACCGATCCTGTAGGCTTCGTAAATCACAGTCAACGGGAGATTTGTCAGAGAGCTTCATATGAATTGCAAAGCACAACTAGATCTGTGTTTCTAAATCTGGAGCAGACGTCCCAGGCATCCTAGTTGGCAGATGATTTTCTGAATGCCACAACATGCCTGTCTGTGCTATGGATCAGACTGAATATCGGGCTTTGACTCGGCATGAGGGAGCGATAGAGGCGAAGGGGTTATGCTTCAACAGAGCGCTGAGTCGTTTTAGCACTGCAATGAGGGAGAACTTCAGCTTCCGCTTGCTTTGGCAAACCCTCAAACCTCTCACACTCTTTGGGCTTGATGCGACTCCATCTTCTCATGGACTCTAGAAAATAAAGGCTCTTTATGTATTTACAATAAGTGGGTGTTAAGTGTTTGATTTGGATTGGCCAGTGAATGTTTTTAGGTGAGCAATAGAGTGCTGTGCTGGAAGTATTTTTTCAATTAATCTTTTTTTATAGAGGTTTTAAGCTAGTAAGGTTAGCACACTTGCAAGGTGAATCAAAACACTGAAAACTTTGATTTGAAGTATACGTAATTCTATGTAACACTTAAATTGTGTACAAAAACAAATTCGCTTTTTAAGATTGTTAGTCTATAGAAACGATATTTCAGATTTATAGTGAAATAGGCTTATATACGCATATTTTAGTATTAGTGGAGCAAAAAAATTTATTTTTGCTCATTTAATAGCTATTTTAGCTTGCTGCAGCTCTCTGATTGGTGGAATTTTCTGTACAGAGTTACAGGCAATGTACACTTGCCGGCCACTTTATTAGGTACACCTGTCCAACTGCTCATTAATACAAAATTCTAATCAACCAATCACAAGGCAGCAACTCAATGCTTATAGGCATGTAGAAATGGTCAAGAAAATCTGCTGCAGTTTAAACCGAGCATCAGAATGGGGAAGAAATCTGATTTAAGAGACTTTGATCGTGGCATGGTTGTTGGTGCCAGACTGAGTATTTCAGAAATTGCTGATCATCTGGGATTTTCACGCGCAACTATCTCTAGGGTTTACAGAGAATGATCTGAAAAGATATCCAGTGAGCGGCAGTTCTGTGGGCGCAAATGTCTTGTTGATGTCACAGGTCAGAGGAGAATGGCCAGACTGGTTGGTAGAACGGCAACAGTAACTCAGATAACCACTCGTTACTAGGGTTGTAACAATATACCAGTATGACGGTTTACCACGATTTGAACGTGCACGATTATCATACCATGAACAATTGCATATCAACGGTTTTAACCCTTAAAGACCGAGACAGCCGCCCGCGGCTAAAAATAAGTATTGCTCTTAAATGTTTAATAACTTTTGATCCGCTGATCCGATTCATACAATTCAAAGATTGGCATAAAGAAGAGAATCTCAGCTTTCCAGTGCCGTATCACATAACATTCGCGGACTTTCAGAGGCTCCGGAATCAGTCCGGTTACATCATCAACATTTGACAACGCTGATTTGACAAAGAAACGCTCGTCACTGTGTCTCCGGACAAATCAGACATGATACATTGATGCATTGTCCCTCCTCCATGCCCAGATTGGTTCAAACTCGCTATATCACAACCAATAAGCATAGGTTTCGCTTTTGTTTGTGGACCAAGCTTTTGTTTGTGGACCAAGCTTTTTGAACAACACGGAATTATATATTATAGGCATTATAATTATATATTATAGGCATACATTTATGCGCGGCTAAATAAAACGCAATAAAAAAAAGTTTTGCATGAAATAATTCTCATACTAAGTACTTTTGCATGCACAGCAGCACATAAACATGACAAAACAGTGACACAGCAAAGACGAACTGCTGCTCTTGCTGTTTTCAAAAGACGCAAATGAAGATGCAGCTGTTTGTCTGCATTGCAGACAACCATATCCAAATCCATATCGATAGACAACCATATCCATGCTGGCACATAAAACCTAAGGATGTTCCATATTGAATCTAGTTTCGTTATGTAACTATTTATAGTATAGTAAATATTTATATCTATTTTTTACTGAGGATTTGCACCATGTTTATTTGGACTTTATTTGGACTTTGACACATTATTTATTATTTTCTTATTTTTATTTGTTTATTGTAAGTGGTGTTGTTTATAGTAACTAAAAATATATTATTTGGAAAAAGTCAAATTTGCTTCACTGTTCTATTATTTTGTAACATTTGTAACATACCGTATACCGCGAAACCGTCAAACCGTGGTATTGTTTTAGACGATTATCATACCGTGAAAAATTCATACCGTTACAACCCTACTCGTTACAAATGAGGTATGCAGAAGAGCATCTCTGAACACATAACACATCGAACCAGTAACAGAAGGCCACACCAGGTGCCACTTCTGTCAGCTAAGAAAAGGAAACTGAGACTACAATTCACACAGGCATACCAAAATTAGACAATACAAGATTGGAAAAAAGTTGCCTGGTCAGATGAGTCTCCATTTCTGCTGAGACATTAAGATAGTAGGGTCAGAATTTGACATCAATAACATAAAACATAGATCCATCCTGCCCTGTGTCAATGGCTCAGGCAGGTTATGATGGTGTTATGGTATGGGGGATATTTTCTTGGCAAACTTTGGTCCATTTGTTGAACATCGTGTCAACGCCAAAGCCTACCTAAGTATTGTTGCTGACCATGTCCATCCCTTTATGACCACAGTATACCAATTGTCTGATGACTACTTCTAGCAGAATAATATAGCATGTCATAAATGGTGAACCATCTCAGAATGGTTTCTTGACCATGACTATGAGTTGTATGTTCAAGAATCAAAATGGCTCAAATGGCCTTCAGTAACCAGACTTAATGCAATAGAGCACTTTTGGAATGTGGTGGAATAGGAGATGCATATCACAGATGTGTAGCCAACAACTTTGCAGCAACTGCGAGATGCTATCATGTCAACGTCAATCATGTCAAATTCTCAGAGGAATATTTCCAGTACCTTGTTAAATGTATGCCACAAAGGATTAAGGCAGCTCTGAAGGCAAAAGTGGGTCCAACCCAGTACCAGTGCGGTGTACCTAATAAAGTGGCCGGTGAGTGTATGTTTTCTATCCAAAAACTTTTTTTAAAGTCGAAAATTTCATTTTCTATCGAGAAAATAAACTGAGTTTTTGCTTTTAGAACACCTATTTTTGTTCTCTATCTACTGTATGACAGCAAAAATAGTTCCTAAAAGGGGTATGACCCATTACAATTTCACATCACTTTCAGCAAACTATTTAAGTTATTTCTTTAGTGTCTACAACAGGAAATCAACCATAACCCTCAAAGACATTGACCAAGCAAAACAAACCTGAGAAGTAATATGATAGAAGTGACAGACAATCTTTGTTTTTACCACTGAATTACCTGTTGTCTATGGGAAGCACACTCTTTCTTCTACTCTCTGACTTTTTAGACATCAGCCTGACCTCATCGTTTAGGTATTTATATTAAGCATTTACAGCATTTTTTGTTTGTTTGTTTGTTTGTTTTTGTTTTTCATTTGGACTGATGCTGAAACAACAACTAGTTTTTTTTTTTATATTTACATTTTTATATGTCATAAACATATAAATGCACTTATCATTTTATCGATAAAATATTTACGTTTTTTGTAGATTCCTTAACACAATTTATTTCACCATTTTATAGTGACAACATAATTGACCAAATGGACCAAACTGATTTTTGTAGCAACAGAGCATTACAATTGATTTGCATTAATGATCTCATTACTATGTCTACTTAAATATAAACATTTCTAAAAAGTATGCAAAATATAAACAGAAGATAATAATTTATTGCAAATATGTCAAAATCTGTACCAAACATAATCGAAATAATTATGTTTTGCAATCCTCCCTACACAGAGTACAGAGATATAAAAGATGATTTAAATTGGTCATTGCTGAAAATATATTCCCAGTCCATTCCATGAAGTTGCTCATTTCTCATCTAAGCACACATCACCTGAAACGTGGCATTCCACAATCTGTGACAAAGTAAATGAGAGCCACTAAGTTATTTAATTTCAGTGATTTCACACTGATTGCAACCTTGTGACAAACCATTGATTTTTATTTACATTTGTGAAACAGTTATGTTTTTACAAAGTATTGTCTTCTGTAGTCAAATGACTGAAACCTTTTGCAAATAATGTAGTTTAAACCCATGACCCATAGTCAAATTGTTTAAAGAATTAATCTTGTGATTTGTAATTATTTACAGACTACAGTTTTATTTAAAGTGCCCAGCACGGATCATAAACCAATGATTCACACATTCCTATCACAACTTCACAAAAAACAAAACAAAAAGATGTAGAACCTAAGAAAAAAGACTTCATGTCATTGTTGCTACATGTGCCATTTCAGAACCTATATATTTAAGTAATATAATAAATTAAGCCCATGTTTTCGAGTTTACGTTTTCTACTATGCAGTTCTAAATTCTTGCCTACTGTGTCCAAGTTTTGACCTGTTTTGTTTTGGTTTAGAGAGACACGTTTCTTTAGAAATAGAAAATCCACTCCATTCAAACGGAATGGCCAAAAGAATGAACATTTGATGGGTCCACTCTTAGTTTGTGTGATTATTGAGGGCGCTCTTTTGGCCAATTGTGCAGCGTCTGTGGATTTGATAGAGTTTTGTCAAGGTGCAATCATTGCCACATGGTCCCTCACCATCATTTGAGAGCAACCTGTATTTTTCTGAAGCTCAGTGAAATGGCTGTAGTGGATTGAAGAGCAAAGTCGCAAGAAAAAAGCATCATAATGAGGACTGGTGCTGTCCAAAGTAGGACACAAAACTGGGTCCAACCATTTTCAAGTGCTGGAGCCACATCAATAGACAAATGCTCAAAGAACTAATTGTTTGTTTGAGAACCGAGGCAGTATAGAAGTAAACTTCTACAATGACTTTCTGCTAATTGCAGATTCCTTCTACGAACATCTTAATCTGTGCTAACGTTTGTTGCATCATTTCTTATTCTCTGTGTCCTCCAATGCAATGGCTGGAATGTGGCACATTTGCATGGTATTAACTTTCTGCAGTTCCTAATCTGTTTGTACACAGCTTCTGATGAAAGGAAGCTGTGTGATTTTTATTTTTCCCCTTACCTCAGCAGGCAGTAAGCAGGCCCAGCAGTCCACAATGCCTCATTGAAATGCCAGACTTGAGAGGGGCAGTTGCTTTAAAAGGCTCTCTGATTACTCGCATCAATAGGACCCTATTTGTTGTGGCTCCCGCAGCAACTGCCAAAGCAGATGGGTTATAATTCAGGCCGATTTGCACTCCTTAAATCCTATAATGATTCCCTAACACTCCCAAAGGCAAATGCTAACTGCCATCTCAGAAGTCGGAACGCTTCCGTGATGGACTGACTGTAAAGAGAGCAGATATGCGTTGACTTTCTGTGCAATCTGGCTAATTGTCTGCCCTGCTCATCGACGGCACCCTAAATCTACACTACAGTTCTCCCTTGTGCCATGTAAAAAACAACAAATCATCTATTATGCAGCACTTAGAGGAGCAACTAACACTCATTTGTTTACAAGATTCCACCAAGACCACTTTGATGGACAATATTTCAACAATCAAATATCACTTATAGAGACTGTTCAGACAAAATGAAAATTTCCTGATGTTGTTCCTGAACTCTGATGCTGTTCTCTACACGTGCACAACAGATAATTTTTGGTCCCACTATATATTGAGTTGCCTTAACAAATGTACAAATGTGTCATTACAATGTACTTATTGTGTAAAAACTTGTTTTTACATTGTACTTATGCTTTATGAATTACCTGCATGCATTTATTTTCTGTAATTACATTAATATTTACACTGTTGACCATCTCTTACACCTTAAACCTACCCATACCACCAAACCTTTCCCTGACCTTATTTATATCCCACCTCAAGAGTAATAGAACTGTTATGCAATATATTATCAACACATTAAGTACACTGAATTGATATTTTTTTTTATGTAAGTACATAGTAGTTAAGGCCACCTAATATAAAGTGGGACCTTACTATTAATAATTTCAAGGTAAAAAAAAAAAGTGGACCTAATGTACCTAATTTGGTTATAGTGTGGTTTTTATATATAATTACTCATTTTAGATCTTAAATGTTGAATTTTTAAATGAAAATTAATGTTTTAATAGCTTTATTTGAATTATGAGTTTAGATCAACACTGTAAATCATCACCAAGTCATATTTTTTGTCTGTACGGCCCTTAAGAGGCATGTGTCACAGTGATTGCCAAACAAATATTTACTGGCCCATAATTCGGGATGATTGCCAAATGGAAATTCACTGGTCTCAATTTTGAGTTGAATTTTAGGCCAGTGAATATCCATTTGGCAATCGCTGTTGGATGAGCCATTGTCTCGGGCAGATTGTGATGCTTAAACAAGCACCTTCATATTTTAACACTTTCCACAAGATCCAAATGTGCATAACTGTCTCTAAATGGAATAGAGCAGAAAAGAAACTCAGCCTTACCTTCATTGAGACCCATATGAATACTCCAGTAGCTCTGCAGACACTGAAGCTCCCTCTTCATGCCCCTCTTGCACCGGCAGTCATACAGTGGACTGTCCTGCAGAACCTCGAGGGCAGCTTGACACTCCCTGTTGGCCAGCATGGTAGTCCTGTCACGACCTACCAGGCACTGGCGCATGATGCGAAAACGTGAGCTGCACTGCGAGTTTTGGTTGCACACCTCACTGGCCCTCAGGCAGTCCATAGGGGCCCTCCATCCATGAGTTCCCAACCCTGACAAGGTTGAATGGCTTGCCATGGAAAGTGCCACCTCATCTGCAGAAAGAGCATTGGCATTTTTTGATTAGATTAGATTAGACTTTTTTTTTAATTTATTTTACATAATGGAAAAAAAATGTTACATGTATGCATTTAGCTGACACTTTCATCCAAAGCGACTTAGAGCCATGAACACAAGGAGCAGTGGGGGGTTCAGTGTCTTGCTCAGGAAATTCACTTCAGCCGTGGTATCGAGTTGGACATTTATTCACTCACCCTACCAACAATCCTTGATGGTGCCAGGACTCAAACCTTTGGATCTCAAGTCCAACTCTCTAACCATTAGGGCACAGTTGCACCATTAAGTTGTTATGAATGAACTCAAGACTTAATTCACCAATTTTCCACAGGTGGGACAGGTTGACCAATGGAAAGAAGTAGTTCAACCATTCAGACCATTGAATATGTAAGGCTTTTCACCTTGAACTTGATATAGTAAAGTGAATTGTCAAGAAACTATTCAGTATTTTGTACCAAACTACCTATCAAGCTTATGATTTATAAAAAAATCGCCTCAGAATGTTTTTTTTTTTTTGGGAGATTTATTGTAACCAGGTTGAGAACTTTGTTGCGATTGATTGCGCTTACTATGAATAGCTCTAAGGAGATCTGTTGTTTTCACACTGTTTAGTGTCATTAAATCATACATCCACACAGTTTAATTGTGCTTAGTGCTAAAGGGCCTTAAGTGACTTTTCTTCTCTAGTAAAATATTCAGAAGTTTGAGAGACAAAAACATAGGCAGATAATCAAAACTAATTCCATTGGCTCCTGGCGATACACTGAGTTCTTGTGAAGTGAAACAATTGGTCTGTGGCACAAACATTATGTGCAGCATTATTTCCTTTAATCCAAGCCTCAGCAAACATGGCTGAATATGTATTTGACAATCTGGAGCACATGCTCCCTTATAATGAAGTATGTGCAGACACAAACTGACACATGAACTAATGCCATTTGCGTCTTACAGAGATGGGCACATTTCATTTGTTTATTAAAATGGTGCAACATATATTTGCAGGTCTCAATCTAGACATTTTACTTTGCGGATTTAAAATGTTTGATACACACTGTTATGTATCAGAAAGTAATGTTTTCACTTCAAAAGACTCCTGTGTGTATTTTCTAGAGCCATAGGTTATAATATTGTTATGCTTATGTTTTTTTTTTTTTTTTTTGGTTGATTTGCATTTTTTGAATCACCAATGATCACTATTTCAATTTAAATAATTTTAAATATATTGCTTAAAAAACTCTTGACGGCCTTAGTAAATTGAGTAAATTCACTGCAAATAATCCTTTTGGGTGAACTATCCCTTTAAACCTGAGTAGAGCGACTCCTGTCGACGAAGCCTTAAGTTACGTTTGAGAAAATGTCAAACACAATAGCATCAGAACCAGTTAAAAAGTAAAGTAATAAGTGGTCAATAGCTGTATGAACTGATACGTTTGCTTTAATGGTTACTTTATTGTCGTTTCTCTAGTGTTTTCAGCACCATGGACAGTTCCTCCATTTGCCAAGGCAAGGCAGGTTTAATATAGCACATTTCATATGCAATGGTAATTCAACGTTCCTTTCATAAACAAAAATAAAAGAAACAAATATAAGAAATAAAAACAACTAACAATAAAAAAAACTATTAAAAACAGATTAAATGTTAACGTAATAAAGGGTTAGTACTTCATCTCTGCAACATGTTTCACAAAAGCATCATTAGCTTTAGAACGTAAAACGTTAAATTTAAATTCCACAGGACATTTGAAATTAACAAATAAATGATACCACATCTTAACAACTTACCCACGTGCTAGGCCTGAATTTTGCTTCATGGCCAACCAGGCGTATCTTTATAAGGAACTTTCTTTAGCGTAATTGCTATTTATCAGACTGAACGAGGCAAAATTGAGTTCATTCAGCATAAAACAGTGTTTTGTGAAGATATATTCATACGTTAATAAATTGCCGTTGTGGTTGTGAGGTATTAAAATATTGTATTTTTCGCCGGTGCAGTACATCGATTCAAACTGAAAGTGCTGGAACATTATATTGTTGCTATAGTTACCTTATATGACCATGATTTCGATGCTAATTTGACGGCAGAAAAAAAAAATGCGCTGAACCCTGGGGTTATGCATTACAAAAATGTAATGAATGAATGATGAGCAAGCCGACATTTATTTTGCATTTATTTTCACATATGTAACCATAAATGTTAAATTGTTTTCTCATTCAATAAAAATACATTTTATTGCATTTTATTTATTTATATATTTTTTTCTAAACATTTTATTGACTATTTCCATTACATTTTCAAGTTCAGGAGACTGACTTTTCACTGTGTCCTTAGTTCAGGACTTTTGGACCTGACAGTTCACGTACTAATGCCCTGAAGTTCTGCTAAATATTCTGCTATCTTCTGCTCTTTGGGAAGCAGGCGTTAATGCATCGAAAAATAACGAGCATTGAACTGGAACTTAATCTGGAACGAGAAACAGTCTCTCTAGTATTACACAGATCGTTTATTCTCTGATTGAGTGATGCTGTATATGAGACAATCAAATGGAAGACTGGCAGTATGAAAGGAGAACGAGTTCATTCTGTAAACCGTCAGCTGTCCACTTTACGCAGTTAAACCCTATCATTCAATATCTCAATTTGATACATGATTGTCTGCGTGGGATTTCATTATTCTTTCACCCTTTCGGGTTGATACTTTTGCCTCTCGTGTCATATAGTTGTATTACTTACCAGATAAAAACAGGACGCTCAGAATATTCAGGAGAATCATGATAGATCCCATTCGAATCCCCGTTGAGGTATCCAGGATTCCGTAAATGTTCGCGGACAAATCCAACGCTTATTTAACGAACGTCCTTTTCACACCTAAGGTTCATTTCCAACAGTCAGCTGCGGGTTGAAGAAAACGTTAGAATCACTTCAAACCTTACAATTCCAGGACTTGGATATCTCCTATTGGGACTTTCGACAAGTAAGTTAGTAAATAAACAGCAACTGGCGTTTATTTGATGAAACTGAGCATATCCTTCCAACAAGAGCGTCGAAGCATTCCTCCAATTTGTGACGAAAAGATAGCGCGCGTTTATATCAGCGTTCTCCAAATGTGGATAGGATTTGAATTTACAGACGTTAGATTATCTTTTCAAACTTTTATCTAAGAGATGTTAGGTTACAAACGACTAAACTTCAGACGCCAAGTAAGTCGGTTTTGTCGTGCAAATCATCACCGGTTATTCCTGCATCGTACAAACGCATAATTGAACATCGTTCAAACATAAGTTGCTTGTTTACGTGAACTAAGAAAATCTCTCCGCACTCCAGTGAGAAGCAATAAATCTTCCTCGCTGGATAACCTCGACTTTAAGCCGGACAACCTTGACTTTCATCAGAAAATCCTTATGTGTCCACCAGCGTGCCTGTGGCTTCAGAACTGCCGTAGTTTTTCCGAGTCGGTGATAGTGAAGAACACAAACAGGAAAAGAGCACTTCCAGTTCCACTTATCGTCTGTTTTCTGTGGCGCAGAGAAATGCTTTCTCCCACGAAACTGAAGTTACATGTCCGACCCTCGGGGCTTTGTCGCTCTTCACGTCAGAGCGGACGCAATGAAAACATATCACCGCATGAATCTGACCGCTGCGCACTGGCTGAGCGCACAAGGGCATCGACGTACAACAACACAGTCATGTCTGAGACGACCTTGTGTAACACAAATATGACTTGTTGGCTCTCTTGTTGGGATTTTTTTTCTCCTCCTCCAGCATCGGAGATGCTTACTTTCCTCGTATTTATTATATGGTCATTTAAAAAAAAGCATTAACTTGAAAAATAAAAATCCACTGTCAGGTTAATTGGACAATTCGCTTTCACTTTCGTCTAAACGTGATTAGCATATGGGATTTGCTAATTTGTGTTTAATTTGTGTCCAAGACAACTGCCAACATGGGGACTGAGCTGTCAAACAGGAAGAACTTCTATGGGTTGTGTGGTTTATGTTATGGGCTTAAACATACAGTAATTATATTATTTGTATATTTTTCAGTGTATAACTTAACCATTTTTAATGAATTCACTATTGTAAAACTACGGAGAGAATTGTTTGTCTACATTGGATTTTATTTATTTTACAAATTAATAAATAGGTATAAAAAGGAAAAAGGAAAAAAAAATACTTATTCATAACATTACAGAAACGTGATAGATAAACTTAAGTTAACAAGTAGCCTTATAAGAAATCTATTAAGAAACACAGTTCTGTCCAGAATATGGTGTAATTCTGGTGGATTATTATTTTTAGAATATTCTTTTTTATATGCTATTTAAATAATGAGACTGAAAATGATGCTCATAAAAAGAAAAACCAATGACTTAATGAATACATAAACAAAATGGCATTTATATGATGATGTCTCTAAACAAGTTGAGTTAATTAACCATACAAGCTGAGATAAATTTCCAATCTGTACATTTGTAAATGGACGTTGCCTGTCATAAACAGACTGCTTAGATTAAAGGAGAGAGGCATTAAACTCAAAAGCGTAATCAAATATTTCTCTCCAAGCAAGTGCATGCTAATTCTTCTCAATTTCCTCTGGAGAAAATATTTGAGTTTATGATAGTTCCTATTAAATATTGCACATCTGTCTTGTATAAAATGCTATAAAATAGTAACATCAAACAGCTCTGAGAAAAATAAATAATAAAAGAAAGTACAAGCATAAAAACTGTATGTGTGTGTCTTGTTTTAGCAGGGAAATCTGTTATTTTTGTTTGTGCTTTGATGGTCTCCACTAAGTTTGCAATTACATGTAAACAACACATTAGTATTAGTAGTATGTGGTTAGGTTAGGGTTAGCAGATTAATTTGACTTGCAAAGGCACATATGCACAATGCCTGTTGAAGGGCATCAAAAAACATGTTAGCAGATATTCGAAAGTCTGCTTATTCTAATGACTGATTGGTGATTGTACATTACAGATGTACTGTACTGTAGTTGCAAAGTTACTTATCATCAGCAGGTTTAAAGAGGATTCCAATGTTATTACTCGATTGAATAGGTGTTATCAGCTGATAGATATGAGCCAGCTCAGAAGGCTGTTATCATCCATCCACATGGTCAATCAGCTATAGAGCACATGTGGCTGCGAACGGAAGTTAACAAGAATTATTTATATGATTTATTAAATTTCCCATTAATTGTATTTTATTAACGTCTATCTCCACCCCAACCCTAAACCCAACACAGTAATGTAAAAACTGATCTGGATCTGGAGTCCTATCTATTAGTATAGCTGATTAACCATGTGGATGGATGATAATAGCCTGCCAGTAGGCACTATAGGCCCTTACTGACCCATATCTATCAGCTGATAACCATTGATAACACCCATTTAATCAAGTGATTCAAAGCGGGTACAGTGTCACCTTGTTGTCACTCTTTAGATGTGGAAGAATTTTTAGGTTTGGTGGCTGAGAGTGCTCAAATGTGCTGCAGGGTAATAATTTTTGCACCAATAATGTGTACAGAATGATTAAGGAGTAAAATAAGCAAAATGATGTTTTCCTAAATATTTCCATTTGCATGTGTTAACATGCAGCGTGTTTGAGCTTTCTCAGGCACTGTACAGAAAGTTATATAGAAATAAAAAAATTATAATCAAAGAGACTGAAAAAAACCCTTTGGTGAAATATTGTAAACCCTAAACAAATAAGCCAGCTATGAAGTGGGTTGCAAAATTACAAACTTTGTTTTGAAGCAAATAAATATGTGATAACATTGCAAAGTAGGCAAGAGACAATAACCGTTTTCAAGGTATACTGCGTTTTGGAAAAGTCAAGGTTTTAAAACTGCTAAAGTTTTCTACTATACTGTTCCTACAGTGTGTGTAAAAACATTTTTTTTCTCTGTTTTTTTAGGACAGCAATATCTTCAGCAAAAAGACATCCAAAGATGCTGTTTTACATTGTAAAGAAATCAGTGTTTTTGAAACAATTGAAAACAGCAGAAGTCAATGATTCATTTTAATGATTTAGTCTGACATATTTATGGTTCCAATATACTTTAAACGTTTCTCAAAATAGTAATAATAATAATAATAATAATAATAATAATAATAATAATAATAATAACATCTTAAAATATATTGTGTTAAAAGGGGAAAAAAGGTTTTTGTTTTTTACCCAGACATTGAAAATAATGTACCGGGTGATTCAAAAAGAATACCACAACTTTAATAATTTAATCAAAAAACATGATGGAACCTTGGGTAATTAATCAGTTCATTTCAATTCAATTAATCTTTATTTCTATAGCACTTTTACAGTGTAGATTGTGTCTAAGCAAATTGAAACTGTATCAGTCTACTTTTCAGAGTTGAAGTTCAGTTTAGTTCAATTCAGTGTGGTTTTTATTTTCACTGCTGAAAGTCCAAACACTGCAGAGCAAATCCATTGATCAAATCCAGCTCCACAAGTCCCGAACCACGCAAGCTAGTGTGGACAGCGTTAAGGAACAAACTTCACCAATTGACGAAAGTGAAGGAAAAACATTGAGTGAAACCAGGCTCAGTTGGACACGACCGTTTCTCATATGGCCAAACTTCTTGTTCAGAGCTGCAGTCTAGGCGCAGAAGGCAGCCTACTTGTAAACTTGATGGAAGTAGTGAAAGTTTTCATGCAGCACAATGGGTAATGTAGTTTTTTTATTGAAATATTAGAGTACACCATTAAAGATGATTTTCAAGTCTTCCTTAATAAAAAAGTTTTTCAAAACTAATTTACCTTCGAGGAATGTCTTTTTCACTTCCAGAATCCGACTGTTTCTCTTACTAAACGCGCTGCTTTTTAAAATCGACAGTCAGGGAGAAGAATCATGACTACTTTGTCAACATGTCACAGCACAGATTCTTCTTCCAGAGCATTTTTTTTTTAAGCAGAGAGAAGGGAAACAGGCAGCCAACATAAAAGACGACATCCTGGGCCCCTCTTAGCGAGCAGAAAGCAGCCTTTGACAAGCCCATTAAAAGAAAGAAAATAATTGTCTCGCTTCTCGTCTTGCAAAACCCTTCAAGGTCCCTCAGAATCCTGCACAATGCTGAGGCGTTTTGATGCAGTTATCTAATGCAGTCATCTGTAATGTACATTTCATCCTGTCTGCTCAGTGCTTAACAGGGCCACTGCAAGCTTGTGTATTCCTTTCACCTGAGCTCAACCGTCTGTGAAACACTTCCAATGATTGTACTCGAATGTTTTGCGCTATAAGCAATAGTGTAGCATTTCCAGCTTTTCCAAATGCTGATTACGGATTTGTTGTCTAGATGTTCCCAGACCTATCAATATTCATTATATACAGTAGCTCGATGTTCTATGTAAAACGGATGGAGGTATTCAAATAAGGCTTTTTTTTTTTTACTGCAGCGGAGGATGGAATATCATTATCTCTGCAGGCTGTTGTGTTGTTGTCGTTTAAGTGTGTGTGATATTTTTTGGCTCGTCTCTCAATCTCTCCCATCAGCAGGATCAAAACGGCATGCACAGTGGTCTCATCATTCCGCTATCTGCGAAAAAAAGAGCAACTGGCTGTGTTTTGGTCACTATTATCTGATGCAATAATCGCGTCGTGTTTTCATATTTCACACACAATAGCGTCGTACATTATGCATACTTTATGAGTCATTCTGTGAGTCAATGTGCATGATCCTCAATGTGGTTTGGATGCATGTTGTGTGTTTTAATGACATCTTCACAGCCTTTTGCTAGCATGTTGTCTTTTGGCTGAAATGGAGAGCATCAGGTTGGTGCTTTAGGTCATTGATGTAAATGGCTAGATAATTAGTTACCTTAGATAATTAATTACAATTCCACACATCTGTACATTGGCCATTTTGGAAAGGTCACAAGTCACCAGATGCCGGCAGATCTATTTCATTGTAGCTCTGCTCTGCAAATGCAAAGGGTTAGTGACAAATGAGCAATGGTTATTCAGAAAATGGTGAGCAGTGGTGATTCAGTGTGAGTCCAAACACTTTAACAAATTAACAAATTCCATTAAACTGTGAGAACATTATAGTAATTGAACATATTTCAATCATCACAAAAAAATCATACAACCTGGTGTCACGATCATCAGCGATCTAGGTGTTGCAGTTGAGAACTACAATCTCACACATCAATTCCAGTTCTCTTTCTGATTACACAACCACAGCTGGAAGTCCATAATAGATTTATTACATTATGACATTGACTATATAGCGCTGTGAGCAATTCACAGCGTCCTCCTTTTTTTTTTGCCTTTGCTGTGTTTTTGACCCTTGCTTTGTTTATTGTTTTTTGTTGTTTTGCAGCTTATCCCAAACTTTTGGCTGTTTTTTTTTTTTTTTTTTTTTTTACTACGTTTTGGATTTTCTGCATGCTCCTGTCAGTTCCTGTTTCGACCATTGCCTGTTTGATGATTATGTTTAATAAAACTGCACATGGATCCTCACATCCATTGTCCCTGACACATCAAAAATTGTTTTCTAACATGTCACAGTTTACTTTATTTTTCTGTCCTCACCTAAATTGATACACTATAGTGTCCTGTACCAACAAATAAATTAAAATCTAGTGTACATTACTAACAAAAATAAGAAACAAAGTGATTACATTAAAATATAGGCTTGTAATGTATCAATCTGACACATTTAGGTAGGTATTTTTTAATTGCTTTTTACCATAAAAGATGTGGTCATTTGTAAATGAATTATTATTGTGACAGTATTTATTTAAATTGCATGCAGTTTAGTTTAAAACATTCTAACTTTTAATACAGTTTTACTTGTAAAACACACTGCAGCACCATCTCTTTCTCCCAGTGTCTGAAACAGTGCATTCAAGGATCTGGTCTCTATAACCCTGCCTTTCTAAGAGCCTACTTTGCTCTAATTGGTCGAATGAATAAACACGATGCGAATATTAAAATAGGTTACTATAACAATTAGAGACCTTAACCTGAGGCTATACTACAGCATTTGAAGGTCAAAGTAGACATTGTTCATGGGCAGCCATTGCAGAACATATACAGTACTAGACTCACAATATGCAAATTTGTATTTCTTTCAAATAGTTTACATGCTTTATATAACCTTTTTACATTAACAAACGGCTACAATATTACACATTGACGCTACATTTGACCGCATCAAATCATAATATGGGCACATTTTTGACAGTTTCTTTTAACTTTAGGTCTATGATTGTCTATAAATTCAAACATATGTTCTTCTCCTCCGAACTGCAGCTTCCAGGAGTCTGTGTGGGTTTGTTCACTTCAACCACATGCCCATAGACTGCATGGCAAGGTTATGCTGCAAGGCACACAATAGCAGCAAAAATACAGTGGCATATTTAAACCCCACACATCACCCAACAGTCACACAGCGACAGGCTTTGCTCAGGCTCCAAATCCGAAAGCACTGACCTTGTCATCAGCAGAGACAAAGGTGACTTTAAAGTGAGAGGAAAAAGCACACTCCTCCTCCTAATCTGTCATCAGCGATGCGGTGATGTTTGTGATGATGGGAAAGGAAGCAATGTGACAGACTTTGCTAGTAGAAAACTCGGTGTCCGCAGAAACTGTCCACATTGTTCACATGTCAGCGGGCGACGGAGTAACATCTCCCTCTTTTTTATATATACAGCTTTAGCATTATGAGTTCTTACAACGTTTCACATTATATTTGGAAGATTTTGTAAATAAATCTAATGCCTGCAGGCTGTTTGATTCTTGGAAAGCCTCACATGAAATAATAGAAACTGAATGCTTTATTAAACTTTTTGGACAAAAGCTTCTTGATAAATCAAGCTTTTGTGGTTTATGTGGTGCTATGTAGGAGAATATTAAGCTGTTATTTGAGTCTCTGTTTTATTCAGAGGCAGAAATTATACAAAAATATTCAGTTTTTTACACTTAAAATATGAACCAGTAAATTATTTGGAAAAGTGTCAAGTGAAGGGACACTGACAACAGAGGTGCAGATCCAAATGCAGGGTTTATGAGCAGGATGTTGAGGCAACCAATGGTCACCACAGGGGCAAACAGATGTACGCAGGAAATCCAGAGTCATAGTCAAATAACAGGGGAATGATCAGTACAGGCAGGCAGCAGACAACATAAAACAAACAAATAAACCAAGGTTTTAACACAGAAGGCAAGGCAAGAAATGTAATGTCCACAAACAATATAACACATAACAAGACTCAGGAATGAGGGTGTCAGAGAGAGCTGTATATACTGTATGTGAGAGTAATCAGTTCATGAGCAGCTTCAGCTGTGTGAGTCTAATCATCGGAGGCTTAGAACAGGTGTGTTTGTAGTGCCTGACAGTACTTGTAGTCCATGTAAATGTTAATGTTCTCCAGTGATCTATTAAAGTAGTTCACTGGTGATTGTGAAAATAAGAGTGAAAAGTTTTAGAGCCTTTAGTAAACTTTGATGTCTTTTATAAGTCTGTTCGCTAAGCCTGCATTTGTTTGAATCAAAATACAGCAAAAGCAGTCAAATAAGTGTTTTCTATTTGAATATATTTTATTCTTTTAATTTCAAAACTGAATTTTTAGCATCATAACTCCAGTCACATGATCCTTCCGAAATCATTCTAATATGCTGATTAGAACCATAAGAACTCAAAAGAACATATTCATTAACAAATTTTCCGCATATTTTAATGAATCGAAAGATCCAAAGATCACAAAGCTTTTGTAACATTATACACTATAATACAAATAACTTGTCAATATCTTCTGTTGCTTTTTTTTGTAAAGAGATTATTGACATTAGTACTTTGTTTAAAAAAATACTTTAAATTGATCAAAAGGGGTGATAAAGACATTTATATTGTCACAAACAATTTTGATTTCAGATAAATTATGTTCTTTTAATCTTTACTTCTAATCTTTTCATCAAAGAAATCTGAAAAAAGTCTACTCAGCATAATACAAATCTTTAAAAAATGTTTTTAATAGAAATTATAATTTTTTTTTTTTAAATTGTAAATCATTCATTGATTTTCCTTCGGCTTAGTCTCTGTTTCAGAGGTTGTGTCACCACAGCAGAATTAACTGCCAAGTATTCCAGCATATGTTTTGCGCAGCGAATGCCCTTCCGGCCGCAACCCAGTACTAGGTAACACCCATACACATTCATTCACACACACTCATGCACTATGGTCAATTTAGTTTCTTCAGTTCACCTATACCACATATTTTAGGGTAAACCGGAGCACCCGGAGGAAACCCACATGGACACGGGGAGAACATGCAAACTACACTTAGAAATGTCAACTGGTCCAACCAGGACTCGAATCAGCGACCTTCTAGATGTGGGGTGACTGTGCTAACCACTGAGCCACCATGCCACCTCTAAAAGCTTAAACAACTAATCAAATGTATATAAATAGCAGTTGTGATTCTCATTTTTGCAAATGTTTTATTTAACGTTTTATGATTAAATTCAATTCAATACAGTGAATATATAGAGATAAACAAATGCATTTTCCCCAAAAAGCCTGTTGTAGCAAATTCACTTCACATTTTTCAAAGAAATATTGGATGGATAATCAAGTTAAATTGCTTGAGTCCAGTAAGTGTTCTACTTGAAATATATATATATTTTTTACGTTTACTTTGTATGGATTTCCCAGCAAAAGAGATGTGTCTACTGTACTCCAACCTTAAGGAGGACAGTTTCAGAATACTAAAAGAAATGACCTTTTGTTTCTAAAAAAATATTGACTATCAATCAGACAACAGAAGACTTGAAGTGAATTGTATACTACAAGTGAATCCAGTATTTTGATCATTTAGATGTCTTAGAAATCAATACAGCAGACCCTAAGTCAACACTTTGCTGCCAAAAGTATACAGCGTTAAGTTTTTGGACTTCTTCTTCATTTTGTTTTTAATGTAGGATGTTACCAGAACATATTGAAAATCTGATTTGAACTAGAAGATGATTTTGCATTTGTAATTTGGTATGTAATTGTCACATTTAGTTCTGGTTTACTTGGCTTTTACACTGCCTAAGGAGACTTCAATAAAAAATAAATAAATAAATGGGGATTTTAATAATGCATTAGTTAATGTTGATATTAACAGTGACTATGATTCATAAAGAAGAAATATTATATATATATATATATATATATATATATATATATATATATATATATATATATATATATATATATATATATATATATATATATATATATATATTAGTATTGTTAATAATTGGAAGATGAATTCTTCATTCTTAGTTTATGTTTCTTAGTTTATGTTGGTAAATACATTGACATAAACTAATGGAACTTTATCGTAATAAATAGTAATGCATGTTTGGCTAAAGATGCTTGCTGTGTGTTTGTGATGGTATTTTTTTTTATCAGCTGAGTGGTTTTTTTTCATGTGTAAAGGAGATCAAACACTGGCGGGATCATACACAGATAAAGATCTGCTTTAAGGAGACATGCTTCAGATGCCTGTGATGAATTATAATGGCAACATCAAGAAAAAGAAACAGGTATGCTTGAACCTTCAGCTCTTTTTGTTTTCGGATTTTGTGAGATCGTCATGTGTTTGGTCCATGCTTCTATTTTAGTCAAACTAGAGTTCATTTTAATCAAACCAAACCTGCCAAGTGTGAACACACCCACAGTCTTTCCACCTGAGGACCAACACCACCAAGGCTCCCAGGTTCTACTTAAAAATGTGCTTTAATTTAGACTGTGTCTTCACTAAACACATCATTTTTTTCTGTACTGTATAATTTGGTTGTTCCTCTACACTGAGATTTTGCTTTTGATTTTGTGGATACATTACATTTTTTGTAGTGGACTGTAGAAATGGAGATATATTAGAAAATTGGAATGCAGATTTAGTCATGTTGACACTTTTGGTACTTTAATAGTGCTACCATCTATGTGAACACTATAATGTTCATTAATGAGATCTAAATGTTCAATGACAGTTTTTTTTTTCTTTTCTTTAATATAAGACAAGATTAAGGTCATTAAGTTATAATTGTGACTATATCAGCATGAAATCAATTTGACAAAAATTAGTAGATTAGATATAAAAAAACAGATTTCATTAAAATGTTTTTTAAAATAATAAACTCTTCATCAAATTCACACATCGTTTATTTCTCTTGTAAGAGTCTAAATTATCATATGCATTTGTTTATATGGTAAAACATGTCTTTTTCACCAATTAAGGTCCACACAAATTCCAAAGGCAAATACTGATAAGATCAGGGCCTGGTGTGTGGACTTTGGGGTTTTTACAATGTGGTCACATGTTGATTGGTCAGTTTGAATGTCTCAGTATTTGGGCTTTGATCACATGTTCAAGAAACATACAAAATAGTTGGTAAACTTTTTTTTTTTTCCTGCTCTGCACTTTTTTTCCTGCTCTGCTTCTCTCCTGCTCTGCTCCTTCTCTGGAGGCTGTCTTCTCTGGCTCTACTGCTCTCAGGTTTTCTTTGAGGCCTACTTACTGCTCTTTGTCTCTCTCTCCCTCCCCCTGTCTCACTCTTTCAGGTAACTTTATTTTTTACATTTAAGCAGGTACAATTAATGTCATATGTTTTATCATTTCATGTTTTATCATTTTATACAGTTATTTATAGCTAATTTAGTTGTAACCATATATAAGTATTTTCATTAAATTATCTCATTTTCAAGTATTTTGTGAAATACTTTTGATTAATTGCTCCATATTGCAATACAATACAATCACATAATATCAATGCTCTCCCACATTTTTAGCTATTAATTATGTACTTATTTCTGTTTTTGGATTGCAGAAGGATGGTTTGACTAGAATGTACAGTTTTTCACCATCATAATGATAACTTTAGTCATTTAGCAAAACTACAGTTCGAACCGCTGTAGTTAAAAACCCATTCTTACACTCTCAATGTTATTTATTTCACATTATATTATCTTAGACATCTGAAATGTCAGTAAAAGTGACTTTGTTAGACTGTACAGTTCAAAAGTTGACAGAGCAGAGATCAAGGTCCCATAATGCAATTCATAACTGTAAATAAACGGAAAATACTTTTGAATCACAAAATACGTAAAGTGTTAATTAACATACATTTTTTATAATGTGATAAATCCATAAATGATCTGTAACAATGGAGTCGGGTGACAACAGAGTTAGGATCTACATGCAGTTTCATTAAGAATCGTCGTCATTCAGGCAATGGTCAACATGTACAAATGGTAGCATACGGGTAATCCAGAATCATAGTCAAGTCACCGGCAAATAGTCGATACAGGCGGCAAACACTGAAAACACGGAAACAAGACTAGGGATTTATGACAAGAAACTGACGTTTTGACATTGTTTCAAGGTCCTGAAGCACAAGTGTTTCAAACACTGCACCGAAGCATGATCCGAAACACCCAGGTAATGCGACTAAAGTGATTTGAAACACTCAGGTCATGTGATTAAAGTGACTAAAGCAATTCAAAGCATCAGTCAATTCAGAGGTGTTTTGAGACCTGCCAAATCTGCATTTGACTGCCCAGGTCGGATGTCAGACCAATGTTAAAACTAAACATGTTACAAGAACAGAGCATTTAATAACTAACATCTATAGCTGCATCAACCTGGATACAAATTGGGAAAATATTGACACTTACCACTGTGTGTTTTTTCAGGTTTGAGCTGTCAATCATGTATATGTTGCAATGTCAGTTCGATGTAGGCTAAAGCGTGTATCGCATTATCAAACTATTCTTGTTGACATCTTGGAATAAAAACATAGTCTGAACTTTAGGATGCGGGTGACCTGGGGCCTCATGTATCAATGCTGCGTACGCACAAAAACTTTGCGTACGCCAAGTTTCACGCTCAAAATGGCTCACGTTTGGATTTACTAACAATGAACTGAACGTGGGAATGTGCGCAGGTTCACGGCAGCTTTCTGGCAGGCGTACGCACATTTTTTGTGCGTGTCTGTTTTATTTCCATTGGCGACTCCTAGAGGCAGTTGTGTTAAATTCTTCTCTACAAAGTGTCTGATCCTTGCAATGGCGTCTGTGTGAGACGGGTTCATATAGTAGGTATGTAAGATTTCCATACCATACAGTTGACCAGCTAAACATTAAAGCACAATTTGCAGCGGTCGCCTGTTTTCCCAATGTAATCTGAGCAATCTACTGCACGCACATTGCTATAAAGACACTATCTGAAGATGAATTTGCATGCGTGAATCAGAAACATTTCCATTCAATAAATGTGCAAATAAAATATGATGCACAAACTTATTGATGATTCCTACTTGTCTTTCTCGTGATAAATAGTGGGCAAAATCTGATATGTAGCGGGGGAAAAAGAAGAAAGAGTTCATCAGACGCTGGATTCGAGCCGAGTTCATGCTCGAACGTGTCAGTACATGATCACATGCTTCTTATGAGGTGCGCCACTGAGACTTCTAAGGGTACTGCTACATTTTACAAATATAAACCACACTATTTCTTTTTTAAATGCACTCAGTGCGATGTTCAGACCCAACTGTGTTAACCGTATCAGCTAAACTCTCGCACTCTATTTTTTTCTTTTGTTGTTAATTCCGGAGAACAAACTTGCAAATAACACCGCTTTTCTCCGGTCTACCTCCGAAAGCAGCACCTCCAATTCATATTCTGTTCAAAGTTTCTCTTTTTGCTTAATTTTGCCATTGCTTTTTCGTTGGGTTTTCCATTAGCATAGTCATTAGCATATTCATACGGGGGAGGAGGCAGGGAGGGGTTTTGTGCTCGTGCATGTTGCGCTCAGTTTCACGTTCATTCAGATGTACAAAAGAATATGCGTGAGATTCGGCGTACGCAGTGTTTCATACATCTGAATTTTTTTCTGCGTACGCACATTTACAGCTTTGTGCGTACGCAATGTTTTAGTAAGATTTCCACGCAAGTCTTCGTACATGAGGCCCCTGGTCCGATAAACTCACTGCACAGACAGCATGACCATTCATCTCGGAACAGCAGAAGGCCATGGAGTTACCGCAGTATACCTCACACGTCTTCCTCGACCTCAGCCACCATTTCAACATAAGCACGTGTGCTCTAACTGAATGAATGCGGGAGGCTTCACTCTATAACAACCTCTCGCGACACAACCTCTCCAATGCGGCACCTCACGATATTTGCAAGTCATATGTATCATATTTAATATAAATCGACAGAAACAGAGGAACGCCGCCAAGTAGCTAAGTAAGAGTAATGAATTTTGTCTAAAATTTACTTGAGTAAGAGTAATAGAACACATTTTTAAATGTACTCAAAAAGTACACACTACTCAACAATTTTGCTCAAGTAAATGTAACGATGTAAATGTAATTCCTTACAACCCACCTTTGTCATAATGTCACAGGTCAAAGACAACAAGAAGTCTCCAAAGTGTGTGGAGATATGAGCAGTGTATATAGCCTGTGTAATCAGTCTTTGATCATCCAAGCTGTTTGTCTGTAATCATGAGTGATCTAAAAACAGAAGTGTGTGAGGTACATGTTGGTATTTGTAGTTCATAAGGTGACAGAATTGTAGTCCGGGTGATGATGCATCTTTACCTTTATCTGCAAGCCTGTCCTTGTTAAAGTTCTTCTTTTTAAAATGCTTTTCACTTCATATTATTGCTGTTTTAACAGAAAAAAAACATTAATATAATGTTTGTCCCAAATCGCATACTTATGCACAATTCTATGCCATTTTGTAGTGTAAATAGTGTAACAGTTGCACTTTAATACCCGGATGATGCACTTATTCAAAAAGAAGTGTGGAATGATGGCCACTTCACTCACTCAGTGGCTGCTTGTACCCATGGCTGGTATTATTTGGTACTTTGGTCATTTATTTCACTAATATGGCATCCATCGTACGTCATCAGGGAAACAGTTTGAATTTCTGCTTACTAAAAAAAATGTTCTATTTAGGTAGATACTGCACACATATATTACAGTTGCTGTTAAGTTTGTAGGTGCGTAAGTACACAGTGCATAAGTGCATTGTGCATAGCAGGGCTATTTAATTAGCTTGGCATGGGGGCTGGTTCATGAAAAGCATCCCAAACGAAGGGCCGGAGAGATATGACTTGATATAGGAGTGATGACACCACTACATATAAGAGCCCATATGCTGTATTTGTGCTCCTAAAGACACCCACGTTGGCTTTTTCTACATTAAAATGTTAATATATTATATTTTAAAACAGTTGCATTGTCCAAAAAGATTTTTTTTGTTTACTAACATTCAAAATGTTGTATTTCGCATAACAAAAGCCGTGCATTGCTGAAGTAGGCTTCTACATTCAAACACATTCCTATTTCATAACTTGAAACTTGTCATAACTTTTTTTCAACAGAAATGCGGGTTAGAGAAGCCTTTATGATTAATTAACTGTGACGAATTAAATAGTGAAATCAGCTAATCGTTGCATCCCTATTAATGATTACAGTGCATTGTACAAAAGGCATTTTCTGCGAAACATATCCAAATGTTTTCGGCTGCCCGCACCACTCGCTAATGGTGACTCAAGCTCTGTTGCAGCCTATGCAGCTCATACTGAATTAAACAGATGCACGTCACTTCATAGCTATAGGGGCCGTTTTTTGACTGAACTAAATTTATTTTTATGTCTTGGTCAGACTATTTGGAGGGCCAGAACAAATTGGCCCCGGGCCCGGTTCGGCCCGTGGGCCGCCAATTGAATAGCCTTGGTGTATAGTGTGCCATCTGAGACGCAGCTAAAGTTTGCATTATTTTATTTAACAACATCGCCATCTACTGGCCTGGCATGCAAAATACAGCGCTTTAGCTGTTTTTGTAGATGCAGATTAAAAATATAGATTTTTTTTTTTTTTTTGGCCAAAACTTTTCTAAAAACACAATGGAAGTGGATTTTCTGTTTGAGCACATTATTGTGTTGTAAATACACTCTCATTGTTAAGTCCTGTCAACACACAAGCTTGTGCTCAAGAGTCAAGTCGTATTTGTTTATCCTAAAAGAGCTGCAGTTTTTTCCACTTTTTTTTTTTACCTCTATACGGTAAAAGCAGCATTGTTGTTTTATGATTGCTGCAAATGGGAAAACACAATCTTACTTGTCAGATTGTCAGAAAAACAGGCATCCTCATTTGTGCCCTGCAATGAAGGGCATGCCATGCAGAGAGAAGCTCCTTAAGTAATTTCCAGCGGTACTGTGCTTCAGGTAAATTGATTGCTGAACAACTGCTGTTAATGTGTGTGCATGTGTGTGTATGAGAGAGAGAGAGAGAGATGAAGATAGAGAGGCCTCTACTGCTCCATGGGGAGTTTTTGCACTGTAGTGGCTGAGGTTTATAGGTCAAAGATGATTAAAGTTTGGGATGCCCCATACCGTTCCGTGAGTAAGTTCTGATGGAAGATCAGAGCAGCGAGATTGTATGGAAAAGTGTGGCTGGGAATGCAGGACTGCTATATTGCAAAAGCCAGAGCAATTTACTTTCGCAAAGCTTCTGAAAGAGTCCAATCAGCTTCTGGCTTTGCAAGAGGTCTTGAACAAGATCACAGTTTTAGTGAGCGGACGTTTTTTTTTCAATCTGTCATGGGATAAAAAAAAAAGATAACTTCATATTTGATAAGTTTATATGTGATCCTTTTAATTTACTTTAATTTTACTATTCTTGTTATTTTGGTTTATTTTTTTACAATTTTGACAAATTTTCAGTTTGTGCTTTATTCTAAATGTCAGTATAAGTAATATATCACTATAAGGGAAAAAAACAAAAAAAATCAGAAATTGGAGCAATATAAAGGTAGAAACCTCTGTAATTAATGTACATTTAAATTGTTGGTATATGGTTGGAAACATCGCAGTGCTATCTGGTGTTCTCTAATGCTCATTGGTCATTACTAATATAAATAAATGGACATGAAATTTAGATGCAGTATATTTATAAGTATAAACTATTATTATACAGCTCTCAGTATACTTAATTTCTGTCGTCCTTGACAATTAGGTGTATCATGTGGCGGTGTTCACACCAAGTTGTAATTACCCTAATTAGATGAAAACCATCTGAGCTGTTTACTTAATCCAAATTACACATTTATGCGCCAGCACTGTTCAAATTGAGGAACTGATAGACTAAACCCAACAAGTTGTAGTCATCAAAAAGTCTTATTAGCAAACTTTGAATTGATTTAGCTGGACATTTGATGGTTAGTCAACCTGGTGCTATGTTAAACTGATTGAATTTGCATTAATAAGACAAAATATAATATAATTATAAATTATTTATATTTTTTAATGAATAAGTCACAATTATAACAATAATAACATTGAATGGAAGCGATGATTAACTATATCTACAGTACACGATAGGAAAATAGTGTAACTATTGTAATAATAGTAACTGTAGTGTAACTATTATAACTATTGTAACTACATATATTTGTTTATTATTATTAACAAAATTGTTTTACAATTACAATTACATTTAAAGATGTATCTTCTTCATTCACTTTTGGTGAATTTAGCCTTGGCCATGAAGATTTAATGTCATCAGGCGGTATCCAACGATCAGTGTGTGTGCTGTCTTTATAGTCCAAGTAATTATTTGATGATTGGCTTCAGCTGTGTGTCTGTGTGTGTGAGTTATCAGTGGAAAACCGGAACGGGTGTGTGTGTGGTGCATGACAGGATTTGTAGTCCATATGGTGACGAGATTGTAGTCTGAGTGAAAGTGAATCATTTCCAGCGATCTACAAGCCTGGATCGCTTGTGATTCTGACATTTAAATGTCTTTGTAGTAAAACCAGAGTAACTGTAACATTTACCATGATCTTACAACTGTAACCATGTTTTTTATGTGTTTTTTTCCACTTGTAGTTCAGTATATCCATAATAACTACAACATCACATCTTTCAGATGAGACCTTAAACCGAGTCTTTAATCCTGACTCTCTGTGGTCATTAAAAATCCCTTGGCACTTCTCGTATAGAGTAGGGGTGTGACCCTGGTGTCCTGGCTAAACTTTCACTATCGGCTTTTACCATCCTGGCCTTCCAATCATTCCCATCTACAAAATACAATCAAACCAATAGCTGGTGAGTGGTGAGTGCACTGGCGCCATTGTCTTGTAGCTGCTGTCACATCGTACAAGTGGATGCTGCATACTGGCGGTGTGGAGAGACCCCTCCTCTTGATTGTTAAACACTTTGGGTGTAGGGACATACAGTACACAACAAATGTGCTATAGAAAAACACAATACATTTGCATTACATCACATGGTTTTAATATGGTAACCAAGGCTTTTTGATCTTTTTTAGCAAAACTGTAGTAAATACAAAATATAACATGATTTGGTGACACTTTAAAATAATGTGCTATTAATAAATGTTAAGTAATGTATTTACTGCGCTAAGTATGAACAATCTTGTTCAGCATTTATTATCACTGTTCAAAATTTAAAAATGACTTATTAAAATCAAAGTTGTGCTTGTTTACATTAATGTACAGTAGATTGAGGAACTAACAATTAACAACTTTATTTTCATTAACTTACATTAAGGATGAAGTAGTGTGTTGTTTATTGTTTGTTCATGTTAGTAAACACATTAACTAACATTACCTAATGGACCATTATTTAAAAGTGTTACCCATTGTTTTAAAATAGTGCTTTTGGGTGTAATATTTATTTACAAATTAAAAGAAACAAGCACAAAATATCAGTTACATTTAGGAAATAAGTTGCCAGGAAAACATCTAGTTCTAAAGTTTAACAATGTACACAAATATGTCTCTTCACAATAACAACTAACCAATCAGAATCAAGTATTCCGGTGGATCGCATAATAAGTGGTCTGAGCCACATTCTCAAATCAATAACACAAAAGACAATTACCCTACAAATAGCAGAAAGCCTTTGAACTTAACACATTGCTTAATTAGCAATGGCCAACGATAGCACTGTTACATGTTTCACCAAGCATACCAAGAGCTCAAACTCACTGTCTGTGCTGTTTAATTAACGCTAAGCCAATTTCAATAGCCGTCCCCAAAGGATTTCTCTTCCATCTAAAGATTTAGCAGTCAGCGCTCAACTTCTCCTCCGACAATGACTATAGTGGTAATCTCCTTGATTGCAAAAAAACAAAACTGATGATGATATCAGTGATTTCAGGGCAGCATATGGTGAGATATTGATGATTATCCTCAGTAATATAACAAACTTATGAGCAAAGACTTGAGAGACTCTTAGCTGTCTCATTAGCGGGAATTTTAGAGTCTATATTGTTTGTGATGCCAAGAGGGAGTTTGCACTGAAACGCCAACATGTAATGTGTCAAATAATGTGCAAAAGCAACAATAACAGCAGATGTGCTGATTGCTCTTCGTCAAAATGACTTTATTTTTTGGTAACCTGCTTTAAATCATAGATTTTTTTTCATGGAATAGCTCATGAACATCAAATAATATGAACGCTTCATCTACACAAAGTCTGTTCCATTTGTGCTTTTATGCTTAGTGAATATGAAAATTAATCAGGGTTTAACATAAGAAAACTTTTTTTTGTTTTGTTATTTTTGTAAATCCATAGCAACTAAAATTACATGGCTTTTAACTGTTAATTAACTTATGCAATAAACATAAGCTATACAATTTTCCATGATTTTACTACAGTGACAATAACCTTATTTATTTTTTTGTAATAGCACTGTATTAATGGCAAAATATCTCCCAGTGATTTCCCCCCACTATAGCCATGGTTAATACTAACCAATAAAAACTAATATTTTTGTAATTAAATCATAGGAATCTTTACACCATATACAACAGTTCTGTCTGGTTCTCGAATCTGATTGGCTCATAGCTGTGCAACATTCTGCAATATCAGAACTCGTACATCATCAGTTAGATAAATTTTGCATTGGTTGGACAGAATGTAGTTGAATTGTAGCGGTTGACGTTGTCCATCCACAAGATGGATAATAAGCCCTTAATGGAGAAAAATTCTGTGGAAAAGTACAAACTACAGCTGATCAAATCATTGTAAATCTGGTAAGTGACATTCTAAGTCGATCTCTCACTTTAGTATGTTGATGTGCTGTATTTTACCATAATTTTATACCATTTTAGTCTATTGAGTGCGAGATGGGACTCATATCAGTAATGTATATTTTTTTGTGTAGGCCACTCGTTGTATAACCCGAGTTACTTTTTGGTTGGCCATCTGTTTCTCATGAGTCTCTGCAGACTAGTTTAGTTAAAAGAAAGAAGAAATGGCCACATGTGTTTAGCATTTCGCAAACACAACAGTAATCTGGTAGTTTTTGGGATGCTTTGACTTTTTCAGGGTTAATTATTGTGCAATGTCTACAACAGAGAAATACTGGAAAATCTCTGTAGACTGAAGGCATTTCATGCTGTTCAGCCTTATAATCTTAAAATGTTAGCAAAATGTCCTGTTTTTCTATTACTTCAAACATTACGCTAAATAATCATTTAGCTATTAGATGCAAAATGACATTGGTGAAGAAGTGTACTGACGTCAGCTGCAGATGTGAATGAGTGGCGGATGAAAGTAGTTTCTCATACAAAAGAATTTTAAGACACTCCAAGTTTGATTTTTTTTTTTTTTTTTTTGTAGTAAACTTACAGATTTCTGCATTTTATGATTTGTGTTTTTTATGTTTTTATGTTTTTAATATAGGAAAGTTTAAAGAAAGGTAACGTTTTATCAACATGTATAATAGTGTTTTTGCCTTAAAGTGATGTATTGCCTGGGTTGGTGTTAGGTTTTTTTCATTCAATAGTGAACTCAAATCCCTCGGTTTTTTTTTTTTTTTTTTTAATCTAATGACCCTTAGTTTAAAAAAAAAAATTGGTTTAGTTCTTCACCTTCTGCAGGTTCACTCACCAGCTCAATCAGAGTAGCAGAAAATAACACTTACGTCTAGAGATACGGATGCTTCCATTTCCTCTCAAACCTAGATATTTCAGGAGCGAATGTATTTTTATACCTGACCTTGTCGCCTCTACACTTCTAAAACTGGGTCTCTTCACCCAAACACTCACTCAAAACAAAAAAAAAAAAAAAAGTCTTGTTCTCAGTCAGGAAAGACACAAAGATGTACAGCCTCTTCTCTCTAAGCCTCAAGTCGCAACCTATTCTTATAAATCTCCGCTTGAAGCTTTGAGTCCCAGACTTGTCCATCCACACTCAACTCGTCTTTAAGTTACGGACAAGCATTATATGGACTGTAATAACTGCAATTTCCCTTGCACAAAATGTTCTTTTCCCATGACTGCTGCAAGCACTATTTCACTTGTCAGTTGCTCTGATATCTTCAGCAATTCTTTTTAAATCCTGTTGCCAAAGCTTTTTTTTAGCCATCAATATAATTAGACAGCGCAGGAGCACAAAGAGGAGCCGAGGGACTGTTGGAAATATGAGCAGGGTACAATGATGGGGTCTGTCCAAGGCTCTGAAGATATAGAAACTCGATAGAAAAGTTCTAATTAAAATGCATTTCAGCACATTTGCCTTTGCGGCTTTAATTTAATTTAACTCATTCCCCCAGTGAGGAAATGAGATAAAATTAATTAGTTTTTTTTTTTCTTCATTCCTCCAGTTTTATATATATGTGTAAGGTATATAAATTTATAGTCATTTTTCTTTCATCCTATATGCACCTGAACATGCTTGTTTTATTATACATTTTACATATTTTATATATATATATTAAGGATTCACCCATATGAATTTTTTGGTCCGATACCAATAACTCTTCAGACTCAGACTTTGAGGCCAATATATATAGGTATTTAAAACCTTATATATTATAGGTATTCAAAACCTTCGATAATTCTAAATATTTCAAAATGTTATATTTTTATACAGCAAACTTCATAAAAGATTGAACTGCTCTTATAAACTGAATAGTCTATACTCAAAGCAAAAAAGCTATAATTTCAAAATTGCAAGGTGATTATAGACCTATATTCATGATTTCATGTAAATCAGCGTGCCAAAAATAAATTATTTCCTTTTCTTTATGGCAAATTAACATGCAACTTGACTGTTGCATAAAAATAATAGGTTAAATAACAAAATGGGATTTAATTTACAAAAAAGTAAAATATATTGTAAATAAAATGAAAACGAAAGAGCGCTGAAGCCAGCTCAAATGTTCTTCAATAAAATGTGTTACAATAATTTACATTTGTACAAATATGTCATGTCTTGAAAAGCTTTTTTTAAAGTCGTTTTGACAGTTCAGAGCCACCAAAAAGCTACAAGCAAAAAGCTAAATACAGATAGTATTAAATGCAGCATAAATTCATCGTATTTGGCATTTTAGATTCATTTGAACACATGTTGGTGCCATCCACAGTCGCAACCCATCTCTAGGAAACATCCACACACACATTCACACACACTATGGACAATTTAGTCTACCCAATACACCTGTACCGCATGTCGTTGGACTGTGGGGGAAACCGGAACACCCGGAGGAAACCCACGCGAAGGCAGGGAGAACATGCAAACTCCACACAGAAATGCCAACTGAGCCGAGGTTCGAACCAGCAACCTTCTTGCTGTGAGGCGACAGCACTACCTACTGCGCCACTGCCTCGCCTCTCATTATAATCATTATGAATATTCCAATCAAACTGAATACAATCTTACATCAATAACACATGGCAAGCAGTGCGTTAAATTAATTATAACAAATAATCATATTAGATTACAAATAACTGTTATGTTTACACGTGTTGTAAAATGTGCGAGTCCTTTAAGGAGGTAGGCTACAGTTAGGTGTGTGTGTGTGTGTGTGTGTGTGTGTGTGTGTGTGTGTGTGTGTGTGTGTGTGTGTGTGAAGAGAAACAGAAAAAAGGAGCGTTTTTTTTTCGCAATGAGACTATTTTCAGTGATTCCCTCTTTAGTGACTAATTTCGTACCACACAGAGAGTAATAAACAATTTGGAACAAGTTACATGTGCCTTCGTTCATTCAACAGCTGCAACAAAAAAAGAAGGAAGTTAACCCCGAAAGCAACATTATTGCAACCCCTGCTATTTTAAATACAACAAAGAGATAGAGTAGGAAAGGTTTACACATGTTATATTTTTTTCCTGAGGCGATTTAAAGTTTTTTTTTATATTTATTAAAAAAAAAAACTTGTAAATAAAATATATATTAAAAAATACACAATGACACTCAATCAAACATATCTACAATGATAAGGAACATGGTTACTTACTGCGTTAACGCACAGCAATACCACATGAAGAAAGGACAGACTTTAAACACAGCAAAAATGCTTTTCTAATTTAAATTTTTTGTCTTGTTTGTAGTACAATTATCCAAAAATTCCAAATTCGAGAAGAATTTTCTAGACAAGCAAAACATGTTGTCTCATTTTAAGAAATAATCTGGGTTAAAAACTAATGGGTTAAGCAAAATTATCTTTTTTTTCCCTTTTGACATAAGATTATTATGCTTACCCCATTGGCAGATTATTTTGCTTGTTTTAGGGTAAAAATCACTTAATATTAGCAGATTATTTCTTAAAACAAGACAACATGTTTTGCTTGTCTAGAAAATTCTTCTTGAATGAAGAATTTTTAGATATTTGGACTAGAAACAAGAAAAAAAATCTAAGTAAGAAAAGCATTTTTTTGCAGTAAAGGAATAAACAGTGTAAGGAGAGATCCATTATAGTCCATTGAACAATTCTGTCAGTCTGTCTGTTCAAGTCAGTAAGTAGTTAGCAGAACCTCAGGTTTGGGACAGGGCTGGCAAACAGATGGAAAGTCAAGCTGAATTTTTTTTAATTTATTTGCTGAAATTTGGATTAAAATTATGCTTAGTATATATATATACACACATTTCTGTTTAACAGAGAGATTTTATTCCACAAATATCTAAACATAATAGTTTTAACAACTCATGTATATAATAACGGGTTTATTATATCTTTGCCATAATGACAGTAAATAATATTTGACCTGATATTTTTTAAGACACTTACATGACACTTTATGACACTTAAAGTGACATGTAAAGGCTTAATTAAACTAACAAGGCAGGTTAGGGTAATTAGGCAAGTTCTTAAAAAATATAGCTTAAAGGGGCTTATAATTTTGTCCTTAAAATGGTGTTTAAAAAATTAAAAACTGCTTTATTGTAGCCGAAATAAAAACAAAAAAGACTTTCTTCAAAAGAAAAATATATTATCAGACTTACTTTATTAAAAAGGGGAAAAACAGTACATTGTTGTATGATTGCTGTAATATTTAAATAATTTTCCATTAAAAATGCATGAAGGTCATGTGACCATCAGGAAGAACGCAGCATCTCATTCCTCACAGGACACATTTTGTGTTCTCCCGGTCTCCCTAGTTTGTTCTTCCGAAGCAACTTGGAAATACCTGTCTCCACAAGAACGCAAGTCTGTTCTCATCATTCCTGGAATTGAGAAACAGCCCATATAAAGGGAGTAAAGAGCATGAGGAGCAGGTGAACATACCTAGACAAACAAGGACTAAACAAGGAGGCGGGGAAAAGAAAGCACATGGATAACACAACAAAAGAGACAGCCATGCGCTAATACACAAAACAAACAAAGAGACATTAAACACAGACAGGAGTGACTGGGCTTTAATGGCTGGATCCTGACAAAAACGTCATTGTTGATCAGGTGATTATTAAGTTTTTTAAAACATTTGAAGTTTTTTTTTATTTATGTTGCAAGTCTGTTTCAGTTTATTTAGTTATATGTTTTTTGTTACCATGGTGATCAACATGAAATATCAAGAATAATATATTTTTCAAGCTTGTATCTGTTTATTAATTAAATAAAAATTTAAAGTAATCAAATCTAAAGTTTTTATTTGTTTATTTATTACTTGGTTACTAAGGTAACCGGTTTAACAAAATCATTAACATCATTAACAATCAAAACATTAGCCATATTTTTTTTTTCAAAGTGTACACATAGCTGCAGATTTCAGTGTTCATTTTTCAAATGGTTTAATTATGTACCTTCGTTAAGTTCTCAAATTAAATGCATTTATCAAAAAATAAATAAAGAAAGAATATAAGTTAATATAGAGTGTAAAAAAAGGTGTACAGGATGTCAGTATGACAAGTTCTGTCCTCGAGTTACTCAGGACATGGGACGTTTCTCTTGGAGAAAAATGAAGTGAAACTGGCCTTGACAGTATCTTTGGAGTGGCCCTGAGGGTTTGTGTGTCCTCTGCTGTCTGCGCCTCTGTCCTTTGCTCACCCGCATGCAAACATTGTCTCCTATTGAGCTGATGTATGGACGTTTGCGTAAAATGATCACCACTAACAACCACCAATCAATTGTAACAACATTACACCAAGGTTATATCGGAATTGATTTATTTTTTTCTTACCTCTTGCTTTTTGTCTTTTTTTTAAAGCCAGAAAAAAATGGGTTTATTTTTGGGAGATCAAGGCAAGGCAATACAGGTTTATAAGGGGAAGAGCTAAATAATAATTATATATTCTACAACTGGGGCAGCACAGTGGCGCAGTGGGTAGCACGTTCGCCTCACAGCAAGAAGGTCGCTGGTTCGAGCCTCAGCTGGGTCAATTGGCACTTTTGTGTGGAGCTTGCTTGTTCTCCCGTGTTGTTGTGGATTTACCCTGGGTGCTCCAGTTTCCCCCACAAGTCCAAAGACATGCGGTATACTGTAGGTGAATTGGATATGAATTGGGATATCACATAAAGTGTGACAAAAAATTAACCGTAGTGTATGTGTGTGAATGAGTGTGTATGGATGTTTCCCAGTGATGGGTTGCACCTGGAAGGGCATCCGTTGCGTAAAACATATGCTGGTTAAGTTAACGGTTCATTCCGCTGTGGCGACCCCAGGTTGTATATTAATATGTATTTTAAGGTTTTTTTTTTTATTCATGAAATATATACTAATTAGCATACATTTCTAGAAGTCAGATTTAAAATTCTTGTGTCATTTTTATGGTGTATTAGAGTCATATAATGTATAATTCACAGTACATTATAAGTGCAATGTATAAATAACTGTACAATTCGTTTTTTACAGTCACATGAATCTCTTTTTATCACTTCATAATTGGGAAAATATATCCAAACTTTCAGTATAATAAAAAAATCCCAAATTGTATGTAATCAGGAAATCCTGCATGAATTATTCTGCTGTTTAAAACTTGCATATACTTTATGAATAAAACTGTGACATTTGGTGTAAGTATTGTTAAAAGTGGAGATTTACTGTATGGTTCAGTGCAGGAGAAAAAACTCTGTATTGTAAAATCTCTTTCGAAAATATCTCCAGACACAAACTCATAAAGTGCGACAAAAAAGAGCACTCAAAAGGGGATCCTGGATGTTTTATTAGACTTTCTGTTAAAAACACTTCATAAAAAGTGTAAAACCTGGATGCGCTCAGTGGCCCAGTATTTTAGACTGCTTGAATGTTAGTATACATTTCACAGACAGACAGTGAGGAGGTTTAGTTCTAGTGAGCGACTATTAATATCTCTTTTCTTTGACACAACACTATCATCTGATAGCATTGGGAATAAATGTCAACATAACTGTAAGTGCTTGATGATCAGCAATAAATGAATTGTATAAGTTTGAAAGCCAAAGGGACATAACTTTCAGACAGGTAGCAGGACTTGTCATTGTGACAGAGTTACAGTGTTCAAAGTTACAATACCAATAAATTGTTATTTTTTCTTTCTTTCATAATTATTCTCTTATTTAAATTTGTTTATGTTTCTCTTTAGAAACAGAAAATCAGGCTTTTAAAGGCTCTGGTAGTCTTTAGATTAAATCCATTGGGGATAATTTTCAGCTTGCCATTTAAGGATATTCATTCATCCATTCATTTATTTTAGGCTTAGTCCCTTTATTAATTTGGGGTCGCCACTGCGGAATGAACCGCCAACTTATACAGCATATGTTTTACGCAGCGGATGCCTTTGCAGCTGAAACCCATCACTGGGAAACAACCATACACACTCATACACTTTGGACAACTTTAGCTTACCCAATTCACCTGTACTGCATGTCTTTGGACTTGTGGGGGAAACTGGAGCACCCAGAGGAAACCTACCCGAAAGTGGGGAAATCATGCAAACTCATGCAAACTTCTCATTTTTAACCACCTTTATCTATCTCACACATAGTCTGCAGTAACAGAAAATACCCAGTGCATACACTGTCAAGATTTTGGGTCATTCTTGTCTTTTTCAGGCCTTGTACAGTACATGGAGTACATCTGCTATTTTCAGCCAAAATACGAGAGCTGAAACTTTGGTTTGGTACTTTGGGCACATTTTCATCATTACCGTCTGTTAGACTGAGCAGAGTGGAGAGCCTGCATAATGCAAGCTGTGAGATGTGTTCGTCTCTCCAGTCGTTCCAACCACACCAAGAGTCATTACACTCATTTATTCAATATTCTCTGCTGCACATAATGAACTCTTCACACTGGACCTTAGTGAAGACGCTAGAAGATGAACTTTTGAACTAAATTTGCCACCTCGCCAGCTCATGACATACATCACGACTGAAACGACTCTTATAAATTCATAGTGAAGCCTTTGAAGATGGGAACAACATTAAAGTCATAACTATTATTCATCGGCACATTTCTATGATCCTTTCTCACTAATGTGAGTGCAGGAATATCATATACCAGTCAACACTGTAGTTACTGCCCATTGTCCAGTTCAGTCTTAATTGCTAGTGAAGCCCTCAGGACCCAAATCACAGCTTAATACAGTTCGGATGGCTCATAAATGTCCATCGGTAATGAAACAAGATTCATTTCTTTCATTAACCTACCTCCATGCTAATACAGTCCAGCACTCAGTATCCAATAATATTAAAATTACCCCCAAAAGAGTCACTAGGGCTGTTGATCAGACATCATAGGAGCAATTTTGTTTGCATTAAAGACCCTAGATGAAAATGCTGTGACTTCAAGTTCTTTTCTGTTTGTTAGAATGCTAAAAGTTCCACCTTTTCGCAAAGAAAGAAATATACAATATTTCTTGCAGAGAAAACAATTAATTAACAGTGTACTACACATGTTCAGGTTTATTAAAATTCTATTTAGATTTTAGATTAGTTTCTATTTACATTTTATTTAACTTAATAACAGTAAGCTGCAAAAACCACCTCTGAGTAGCTAGTCAACTTTGTTAAATTAAATTATTTAATAATAATTGGGTGTGGGGTGGTTCGCCCAAGGTGCCATTTAAACTTGAACCGCCACTGGGTAAACATATTTACTAGTTGTGGAAAACAATATTGGATATAGTGCAGTACACCAGTTTTAGTTCAGTCAGAAGCTTTCTAGAATTAACATTTTGAATCCAAGCACAAAAAAAAGAGTAGCAAGTAGCAAGCATTTTGTTAGCATATTCACATTAGCTATCTATTGCTATAACTGCTTTCTACTTCTAAAAAGCATCATTATCCATGAGGCTTTCTCCAGGTAGGCTATCATAAAAGTCAAAATTATTTTTATTTTTATTATGTCAACACAAGAAATAAAAACATGTGCAACAAATAACAAGTACCAAACGAGATTTAACATGTTAGCATAACCAATCACACGTTTTATGAATCAATATTACACATTTAGGTTTTTAGCAACTCATTTGTAACATAGATGGATCAATAGCTACTGCAATAACATATTTATAGCAATTACTAATTAAATTAAGGCTAAATTCATTACATATTCAAACTAAAATGAGCACATGATTTTGCGTCATTGTCATACTTTGCATAGACAAGTTGCTTTACAGTTTTTAGAGCTTTATTTAAGGGCATTACACATTGATGATATTCTCTAAGTTTTAAAATGTCTTTGGTAGCAAATTATTATTTACAGCTCTGACTTTTACACATAGTTTAACTTTCCCTGCTTGGCTGTTTCTCAATATGCGTTCTTGTCTGTACTTGCGTTCTTGTGTCCTCATGATACATTGTCAACTATCGCTGAAGTACAGTTCCAATTTAAAGTTCACATCTTGCCAAGTACAGATAAAATTCCGAGATGTGTACTTGCTCCACCCCTTTTGTTGAGGATGTATTGAGAAGTGACGCGTGCAAACTTGCGAAGCACAGGTATCCCAGAATGCCTTCCAACCCAACCATCAAAAACCAATGGCAGAGGAGAAAACCTGCACAGTTTTAAAAATACTCATCTGTTGTAAAGCAAAATAAAGTTTTAAGAGTTTTTTAGGTGAAAATGTAGTTCTTAAAAACTCGATTGTACAGTTTATTTACATGCAAACTCTGAGCCCCAGCCTGTAGGCGAGAGCTTCATCATCATCATATCCATCGATGAGAGCAGCTTTACATTGGCAGTCCATCTCGGATGTACTGCTGAATCTCATCTGTCCATTGTAGTTAAAACATGATATTTAATACATCTTGTGTATATACAATGGACAGATTAGCCTACACAATTCACCTGTACCCCATGTCTTTGGACTGTGGGGAAACCAGAGCACCTGGAGGAAACTCACGCGAACACAGGGAGAACATGCAAACTCCACACAGAAACGTCAACTTAGCCGATACTCGAACCAGCGACATAGTGACCTTCTTGCTGTGAGGCGACAGCACTACCTACTGCGCCACTGCTTCGCCCCTTGATAATATTCATATAATATTAATTATAAGGCCTTGGTTTTGTTGGAATATCTAGCCAATTCCATGCATGTTCAATAATAAAAGGTCTGGAGAGGGTTTTCTTTAATGCCAAAAATATTAGTAATTTATTAGATACAAATGAATAATTCGATGACAGAGCTCTTGAATTACATTCAAGAGGTTCACAACAACCTTCTTTTCCCAACTTCTTCAACTTATATAGGGAGCTGATATTAACAGGTGGAGTTTAATGAAATTCGTCATTTGTCAGTCATTGTTCAGTCCTCCATTGGCTGCACCTTGGACATACTTCCTCTTTTTCTACGAATTCTCTGCACAACAAAAAAAGCATAGAACTTTCTGTGCTCTGTGTTCAGTTTTAACACCTCTCTTCAGAAAGGAAGTTTCTGCAGAGCTGAATTTAATTTTGGACCCGCATCTATCTACTTCTGCAAAAATGCTAATTAGTATGCACAGCGCACACACACAAAAGTAGATGTTCAGTTAATATATTACCCTTACATGACCAATACAAATAATTGTTTGATAAAAGAAAAAGAGACAAAAATATAAAAAAAAATATTCCTAATTTCCAACAGTTTATATAATTCAGGAATGTGATTCTTCCGTATAAATACGGATTTCCAAGTTCAATGGGGCGACCCCTGTACTTTGTGTAAATCTGATTTGCAAGATCGAATTCAAGATTATGAAATGGCTTTGAATGTGCTCTCTTCTGTGCACTTTTTCCACTTTTACATGATCACGTGCACTATATCATATAGTCATATGTCCATATCTTCATTTATTCAGTGCTACAGCCTTTTATAAGTTAAGATGATGTTACAAATTTATATAAAAAATAGTTTTAATTAATTATAAAATATCAAAAAGCAGGGACTACGGTAAAGGAAAGGGAAAGTGATAAACTTTTTTATCAATGTATGATATTTTTTTAGGGTGGAATGTTAAAGTGTATTAGGCCACTCAATTCAGCTGGACTTAATTTTTATACACTTCGGTTTGTTGACGGACTTGTAGTTTTATCTAGGATTAAAGAGTACTTAATTACAGGAAAAATTATATTCTTTGAACACAAGAGAACTAACCGAGTTAGTAGCGCCATTTAGTGGGGGTGTGAGGATCTATCCCAACATTGAGGTACAATTATAAACCTATTCAACATTATTTAGGTGACTATTAAACTGCTGAACATTTACACTAATGAAACAAAACAAAAAAATTAAACTTAAATTGTGTGCCCAATAACAAATGTTTTTATAAAGAATATAATTTTTTGTATTATTATTTTTCATTCATTCATTCATTCATTTTCTTGTCGGCTTAGTCCTTTTATTAATCCGGGGTCGCCACAGCAGAATGAACCGCCAACTTATCCAGCACATTTTTACGCAGTGGATTCCCTTCCAGCTGCAACCTATCTCTGGGAAACATCCACATACACATCCGCACACACACTCATACACTACGGACAATTTAGCTTACCCAAATCACCTGTACCGCATGTCTTTGGGCTGTGGGGGAAACCGGAGCACCCAGAGGAAACCCACCTGAACACAGGGAGAACATGCAAACTCCACACAGAAACGCCAACTGAGCCAAGGATCGATCCAGCGACCTTCCTGCTGTGAGGCGACAGCACTACCTACTGCGCCACTGCGTCACCATTATTTGTATTATTCTTTATTATTTAAACACACATAAAATTATATTAACCGATGAATCCATAATGAGGTAAGTAATGTTATAAAGTACACTGCCATTGCATTTAAAGAAGTATCCAACTTGTGTCCTTGCGTGCTTGAGAGTTCGTTCTTGGAAGTCTGAGCTTGGCGAGTCTGAACTTCCAAGGACGCAAGTCTAAACTTTGGATACTTGGTGTTGAGATAAAGCCTGTGTCTACTCAGACACTGTGGTCACCAAGAAATGTTCAGGTGTTTTTAACATCACTGAAGATTAAAAAAACTTCTTTTTTTAGATACTATGTGAGATATACTATGCAAAACACAAATGAAATTCACCAAGAAAAATCTAAAGCAAAACAGAACAAAACAAGTCAAAAACTGTAGAACAACAGTAAATCGGACTGCATTCTAATTTCCAGATAATGGCTGTTTCGTCACGGCCAATGTTCTTTTCCCAGTTTATAAATTTGCCCTTGTCTCCTGTTGTGACTGAGCCCGTTTTGCATTTTAGGAGGCCAGGAAAGGCTTTAAAAATGTATGCTCATTTAAAGAACAGCAGGGCGCTCATATTTCCGTGGACTAAGTGTAGGGTGTAAAACACAATTAGCGTAGCCATATGTAAACACAGTGCTTGTCCAAGCTGCTGTAAGCCAATCATGGTGTGTCATGTACTGCGCAGGAAATAATTGGGTCTCAACTGAGCTGTTTGCATGTTTCGGCCTACATAATCGCACAAATCTGCCTTTACAACACACACACACATACACACAAAATTGAAAGTTAGGAGGCCAGTTATTTAACAACTTTTTACGGATGTTAAATTCCCACTTTTTTGGGAATATCACTATTAGGGTCACCACATAAAAGCAATTTCTTCAGGGCACTGGTTCAGCTGCTGAATAAATTTGTCATATTGTGTATAATGAGAATATCCTTAACCGAGACATAATGTAGGACACGCAGGCACAGAGAGACTGTAAAATGATTTACAAGCCCACTTAGCAACTCTGGTCTTTTGTAATTCAGACACACATGCTGTACAAAATCTAAACCTCTTTCATTTTGGGGGGTTTAATGGGTGCTGAAATCTTATAGTAATTGTTAGGATTTTCAGTGATCACCAAAGTGCTCTATAACTCATCAGGCAGCTCTGTCTACAATCTGACCAAGGCTTGTCCCGATTAGCCTGATGGAAATCTCTCATATTTCTTAAACAACTCAAATCAGACACAAGCATCTTATATTATGGGAATCCCTGGCTTAAAGTTGAGCAAAACGCATACATCAAATTTTTTTGTGTTTCGGATATTTTAAATAACCTACTTTTGCAAATTAGTCTGTTTTTCACACAACTGAAAACTAATTGGTGCATAAAGATTCTGATCATTCAAATTTAGCTAGAAAAAAAAAGCTACATAAATAAATGAATACATTTCGAGTGTTGTGGATATTTTGGGAAACATAGTTTTTCAAATTAGTCTTTGGTTTTGGGTCTTTATACCAACTCATATGTAACATAGATGGATCAGTAATTGCTGCTATAACATGTTTAACAGAAATTACTAATTAAATTAAGGGTAAATCCATTACATATTCAAGCAAAATTGAGCACATGATTTTACTTCACTGTCATACCTTGCATACGTTAAGTCACTATACAGTTTTTACTACAACAACAACAACAAAAAGCTTTATTTAAGGGCAGTATACATTGGTGGCTTTCTCTAAGTTTAATAGATGTAATGATTTTAAGAAACTTACTTTTGCAAATGAGTCTTTGGTTTTCCACACAGTTGGGGAAAAAAAAAAAGTCAAAAATCAAAGTACATAAATAAATGAATAAATTTTCGAGTGTTTTGGATATTTTGAGAAACCTAGTTTTGAAAATTTGTCTTTGGTTTTCCACACAGTTGGAAACAAATTGGTGCATAAAGATTCTGAATATTCAAATAGAAAAAGAAAATTTAAATATTTAAATTAATGAATAATTGGATAGATGGATGGATGGCAGCAGACTTTTGCAACAACACACCAAAATGTTCCTTGTTGATGGGGCCACAATCAAATACTCTTATTTGTTTAACTGAATGAAATAATATCACTTAACATGGAATATATAAAGTAAGTGAACTCGATCTGTGGTCACAGTAAAACAATAAATAAATGTGCAGCTTGTTAACATGGGAGTAATAGCATAAAAATGTGATCTTTTGTTCAATTGACTACAAATTTGGCAGGCAGAAACTTTGTCAAATATGTCATCCACATCTATGAGGGCATAGTTTTAAAAAATTTTAAACATAGTACTTTTGTTAGCTAATTTATTTTTTATTTACCACAATGACACATGATTATTTAATATTTATTTTTAAGGCACAGGTATTTAATTAAAAGTGTTATTTCAAGGATTAATTAAATTAACTCGGCAAGTGACAGTAGGTTGCAAGAGTTGATTCTGTAGCCAATCGAGTAAAAAGGGGGCTTATAATAATGACCTTAAAAATAATTTAAAAGAATTTATAATTAATTAATATTCCAGCTAAACTAAAATGAATTAGAAAAAACATAATCGGAAACAATACTTTGAAAATTCCCCTGCTCTGTTAAACATCACTTGAAAGATTTAATAAATAATGAAAAGTCTGGAGAAGGGCTAATATTTTTACCTTCAACTTCATGATTCTGAACAATCATGCACAATTTAAACAGGATCTGTAGCGTTATAGCTGTTAAACGCTTTTTCATCACTGATTTAAGTGGTTGTAGCATTAATATATAATATACTTATATGCATTCGATTATGTTTAGATATGATTTTCTTGATTAGCCTGATGTAAATCACACATATCATGGAATCTCTGGCTCAAAGTTAAGCAAAAAGCATGGTGCATATAAACGCACATTTTATTACCAAATTTTCAAGTTCTTTGGATGTTTTAAGAAACCTACTTTTGCATGTTAGCAGATGGTTTTACACACTGTTGGAAACAAATTGGTCCATGAAGATTCTGATTATTAAAATTTAGCAAAAGAATTAATGAATAAATATCAAAGTATATAAATGCTTGAATACATTTGCGAATGTTTCGGATATTTTTAGAAACCTACTTTTGCAAATTAGTTTTTGGTATTTCACACAGTTGGATACAAATTGGTGCATAAAGATTCTGAATATTCAAATAGCAAAAAAAAAAATTCTAAATGAATAAATGGATGGATGAATAGATGGAAGAATTTTGCAACAGGACATCAAAATGTTCATTGTGGATGGGGCCACGTTTAAACGTTGAATATATAAGGTATGTGAGCTCAATCTGAGGTCATAATAAAAAAGTGCAGCTTGTTAACACGAGGGCATGAAGAAATGGCATGAAAAAAAAAGATCTTTTGTACAATTGACTACAAATTTGTCTTGCTGAAACTTTGTATCTTGTAAAATTTTAAACAAAGTAGTTTTATTAACTTATATTTCTTGTATTTACTATGATGGCGCGACACGATTGTTTACCAGTTATTTTGTAAAGTATTCTGTTTAAAGTGTTATTTAAAGGCTGAATTAGATTAACTAGGCAAGTGACAGTAGATTAAGTAGGCAGGATTAAATTAAACAATAGTGGTTTATTCTGTAGTCAATTAAAATAGGGGCTAATAATAATGACCTTAAAAATTATTTAAAAGTATTTCAAAACTATTTTTTTTCCAGCTAAACTAAAATAAATAAGAAAACATAATAGGAAACAAGCCTTTGAAAATTCCTCTGTTCTGTTAACCATCACTTGAGAGATATTTAAAAAATAATGAAAAGTTAACAGGAGAGCTAATAATTTTGCCTGTGATTCTAAGCAAGCTTGCACATTTTTAACAGGATGTATAGCATTTTAACTGTTAAAGTGAGAAACGCTTTATCATCACTGATTTAAGTGGTTGTTACTTTAATACTTTATAAATAATATATTTTTAAGCATTAAAATGTTTAAACCCATTAAATGCTGCTTGCACTGAAATATTTGTTTTTTTAATATAACTCTGCTCTGCTAAAGAAAAACATCTAAAACACTAAAATAACTTACACTCAGCCTTTCAGAATTCTTCTCTATTTCTGCTAGTTTTGTGCAGACGTCAGGAGTGTTGAAGGCTGTTAATTACTATGTGATTTTAATGGGACTGGAGCTCAAATGATGGCATTGCTGCACTATGGGGAACCTTGAAAGCATTGTTGCATTTGAGAGCTCTTTTTCAAAGCAAAAGGATTTTTTTGCTCCCCATTTCTTTCTTTTTAGTGGTATATAGTAATTATGTTGAATGGGCTGATGGATGTTTTCACGATGCATTTGTTCTGAATGAATCTGGGTGCGAGGCATGTGCCATTTTTTTTTTTTTAACGGAGATGTCGATTGCTGTGATTTGGTGAGGAAATATCACCCTGCACAATCATTCATCTGTGAAATTACTAATTATCTTTTGTAATTACAGAACTCTTACTTCATACTCAGAGTTGGCTATACAACTGGTATACTCAGGTTTTTTTCTGGGTTTATAATGCGATTGAGAGTCAAAGGTGTAATTGTGTAATGACCTCAAAATTTTTAGACGTGTTTTTACTGAACCGTTGAAGCAATTTTCGGTTTTATTTTAGCATTGATATCAGCATCTCATTTACAAAACACACTCAAAGTCTTATTCGCAAAATATAGAGTTGTGTGACATTGTGATATACATGAGGAAAGCAGAAGGTAAAGCTGAAACAGTTCATTCTTAGTAGAATTGTGTCTGTGTAGTGGAATACGGGTGTGTTAACTAAAATCTAAATAACTTTAACTAAACTTAAAAAAAAAACATTGACAGATTTAATCTTCTTATTTCTATATTTTTGTTATGATCACCTGCGATCGAGCAATTGCAGATCGCTGAAGAACTACAATTTGACCACTGCACGGAACTACAACTCCCAGAACTCTTGTACTCACTGTTAACAGTCATTTGGACAGACACACACATACACACTCACAGCTGAAACTTATGATCTTTGATTACTTGGACTATTTAAACCACTTACTTTCTCACACACTTTCCTGAGTCTTGTTGTTTACCCGTAACATTATAAAGTATTCTCCTTGTTTAGTCTTTCTAGGTTTGACCCTTGCCTTCTTTGCTTGTTTACATTGTTTTCTGCCTGTACCGACCTCTTTTCCTTTTACTTCAACTACGTTTCTAGATTACCCTTATGCTCCTTTTTGTACCTGTTGACCATTGCCTGCTTGATGATTCTTAATAAAACTGTGCGTAGATCTTGAACTTCATTGTCCAGCATCCTTACGTTACAAAATGTCCATGTTAAAGTTTGTGTGTGTTATCTAAACTTGTAGATCCTTTTTTTTTGTGTTATGTACTGTTTTAATACACTAATTTAAAATAAAATAATACAGTTACTAAAAAAAAAAAACATTGATATTGTCATTTTCCGCTAAAATAGTGTCACATTATGGCACTATGGCAAATAGTGATACACATTATATATAAATATCATAAATATCAAGATGATGATTTAAATGTTTTTAAAGCTCAACCAAAAATAGTTAAATCATGAGTTCTTTTTCAACTTAATTGCTTTTAAATCCTAATTTTTTGCCTTTTTGAAGGAGGAAAAAGTCAAATTATTGATAACATTGTGCCACAGATGCTGTCGATTAAGCTTAACTTGTATTGAACTCCAAATTTTTCTGTATTATTTACAACAAAATGGACTCCTCGTACCTCAGTGGCACTGTTTGAACACCAGTATGGATTGACAATTAGTAAGAGTGATCACGTTTGTGTCATTATCGATCTGAAGACTTGATCTTTCCTCTGCTTATGGCCAGTCCAGTGTGCAGCTTTCATTTCAGCATCTAATAGATTGTGGCCTCAGGCAAGTTTTTCATGATTCAGACTCCAGTTCACTCAACTCTGGCTCTTAGCTACGTATTGACCATTTCTGTCGAAATGACTTTGTATACTGACCTGTCATAGACAAACAGTCTTAATAGTTTTGCACTATATCCACGCTCGGCTTTTCTTTGCTGGTGACAGGCTGGTAGTTAATTTGAAAAGGTATCAATATAAGCTGAACAGAATGTGATATGGCTGGAAAATGATTGTGGGGGAGAACTGATGTGAATAGAAGGTAGTCATTATAGAGATTGACATTAAGGAATTGAAAAGATTACATTTAAATTTATGTTCTTGACAAACACTTACTCTCATTGAAAAATAAAAAAAGTGTGCATATTGTGGAAGCAATTACCAGAAAAGGTAGACAGAAAAGATTCAGTTCTTGCTTTATCTGGCGCTTTCTGTCGTTTACAGTAAGATTCATCCAGATGGAATGCTGAAGTCACGGGTTTGCGGCAAAGTTCAGTCAGGGCTTGAACGCACCACTCAATGCAAACACCTTGATGACCTTCGTATGAAAAGAGGCACAGACAGCTTAGAAAAACACTCATTAAAAGGATAAAATTATGAATAAGAGTTTAACATTACATATAATCCTTTATCATTTTGCTAGAACTTATTTTATTGTTAATACTTAGAAGTAATATTTGAAGAAAGCTGCTCTGCCCTTATTTAACATCATCTGCCAACTTTTATTATTGAAATGAAGAAACTTGTGAATGCAAAAGAAACTTTATTTCAAAGCTGTCCATTAATTTGTATTCTGTTGTTTAGCTAAATCATGACTGGGGCCAGACGGAATCTGCGGGCGTTTTTTGCTATTTCTGCTGAGAGTTTTGGTAAAAATCTGCATCAAACAGAAACTGATTTAGGACATGTGGAGTATGCCGATTTTAGTCGCCTTATTGAAGTGCAGTACAGACATATAAACACCTTAATCGAACTATTCGTTTTAATAGGGTAGTTTATACACACACAGTTGTTTGACCTTATTTTCTGCACCTACCGAGTCAGTAAAGGAGAACAGACAAATGCGGAGGGGTTTTTTCCATTCGGCATGCAGTATCAAATTTCATTAAAACAACAGTCCTTACTTCATACTTGCAGCCAAAGTGTGTCATTCCTGGAGATCTACCTTCTGCAGACTTCAGATGCAACCTTGATCAACTGCAAGTGCTCCTTCTGATCCTACTCTGTTGGTTTAGTTGTGTTTAATCTGGGATGGAGCTGAACTTTGCAGGAAGGTAGATCTCCAGCAACAAGGTTGAGCACCCACGCTCTAAGTAACGTAATTCATTCATTCATTCATTCATTCATTCATTCATTCATTCATTTATTCATTTATTCATTCATTCATTCATTCATTCATTCGTTTTGGTTTAGTCCCTTTAATTTGGGGACGCCACTTGACACTGCTCATTTAAAACAGTTGGGTTAATAATAATGATGGGGTTTTTTTGGCACCAACTTGCTGTTGGGTTATTTTAAAATATATTTTGTTAAATATTCAAAAATAAACCAACAGCAGGTTGGTGCCAAAACAACCCATAAACAAAAAAGACGGGGTGCTCAACTATGTTGCTGGAGATCTACCTTCCTGATGAGTTATTTATTAATAATTCAACCAGTTGGGTAAATGTTTCATGCTTTGTTGGGTTTTTTTAAACCCTTTTTTTCGTAAATTATTTTAATAACTCAACCAGTTTGGTTAAAAGTTTTGAATTTCAACAGTCAGACAGAACAGCTGTATTAATATGTGTACGTAATGTTTTTGCATTATAAAGTTTATTTTAGCTCAAACGCAATACAATTGTTAGTTTTTGATCAAATTACCTCTCCGTGCTGTGTTTTTATATCTGTTTCACTAGCACTCTTACTTTGATGATACAAATGCGCACTTCATAGCCAATCTATATACCAATAAAATCGCTTTCTCTAGTGGTTATGCCACTTTTTTGCCAAAAATAACCTAACAAATTAGTTATTTTTGTAACCCAAATTGTTGAGTTAACCTTAACAACTCAATGTATCATCGACCTTCTTGCTGTCAGGCGATCATGCTACCCATTGTGCCACCGTATTGCCCTTAATGTAATTAGTATTATCAAATAAATCAGTGTTTTGAACGGGGTATTGAATTTAATCCTCATTTACAAAGTAAAACACCTTTATATGATGGTAATATACCACTATTCAATTAAATAAGCAATCTAAAATATAGTGTTTTTGTTGTGTAGCAGAGAGTCTTGTCATTTCACAGTGTTTGCTTTAATCAAGCATGCGTACAGTAGTTCAACCACAATGGTTGCTACTGTGAATATGAATTAGTTAACACGTTTTATTATTATTATTATTATTATTATCCATTTTTATGTTATCTGCTGTGAGTCTGTGGTTAAGGCATGTCGGGAGTGTGATGATACTAGCAGAATACAGAAAAACCTCCCAGCCAATGAGAATCAAGAACCAGAATATGAACCTTTATAAAAATGTTAATATAATTCCTCTCAGTTGCACATCAGTTACTTCAACAAAATCAAATAATCCTAGCTATGCTGTCAAAGTAATATCATAGCTCCATATAGTGTATGACAATCTATGTCTCTTTAGTGTCTATTTTTATTACTCTTTGGGAAATGCGAGAAAGAACAACCTTTAAGCAATAACATTTCCCCTTAAGGAAGGCATCATTTGGAAGCACAGGCTAAGCATTAATCCAGTTATGTAATCATGTGCGTTGAGCTATATGGGAGATGCAATGTTTTCATATTATTATGTAGAGAGCTGCCATTAGAGCATTTAGCTGCGAAATAAACTAGTTAAATCTGAGCAACCATCTGTAAATAATGCATGTCAGAAATATTGTTCATTCATACTTATGTACAAGTAGTGTCCGTGTGTGTTTTGGTCACAGAAGAGATCTATTTGTTTAGGTTAATGCAGGTCAAATCAATAGTTAATTGTTCATTTTTTGGAGCTAATGGTTTTGCTTTGACTAGCGCATGAGAATGATTTACTGCGAGATTTCTGTAAATGTCAATTACCGGAGTGCCTAAAGCTGAAAATATAGGGTTTTCTTCTTCAAACGATAAGAAAGAATTGGAGGGTAAACCTCTTGACGCTAAGTCCATGGATGGTATATGCAATAAAGTTTTTTTCAGAAAGAGTGGCATTCAAATTTCAGCCTGTAGTTTATCTGTGAGTCTCTTTCTCTGTGTTTGGAATGAAATGCAAATATTCATTCAGCACTTTCTGCGGAAAGGCTCAGTAAGGTATATACTTGCTTTTTCCCCTCAAAAACGGAGGCCTCTAAAGAATTCTGAATTTCACACTTAAAAGAGTGTGACAGGAACGAAATATTATGAACATAAGCAGCATTATTTTACCCTGTGGCTTTGCTTGTGGGAGGTAACCTGACTTTGAAGAGTATTGTTTTCATTCGCTCTCTTAGCTCTCTGTTGATTGGTGGGATTTAAGAGGCCATTTGATGCTTTGTCATCCTCTTTTTTTTCTTTGTTTTTTGTTTTTTTCAACGTTACGTTTAAATCTTTTATGTGTATTATTTTTCTCCGAATTAACTGTTTGTGTGTAACTAAGTCTACGAGCTGAGATGAGGAAACTCCTTCCTGCGAGTAAATATTCAATCATTATGCTCTAAAGTTACTTAACCATCATTCCACACTTTAACATGGCGAGCGGCAGTAAAGTGATGCATCAGTTCAAGAAAGCGTGGCGTCTTTTTCATCCGCTGTGTGGGAACATCTCGGTTTTGCTGTTGAGTAGGCTGGGGCAGTAATATGGTAATATGGTATACCGCGGGATTGAAAAATAGCAACAGTGTCAGTTTCATTACCGTTATACCATCATACAAAACAATGCACTTATGGCCCGTTTCCACTGAGTGGTACGGTATGGTAAGGTTTGGTTTGGTACGCTTTTATGGCCGTTTCCACTGTCAAAAAGCGTACCGAACCAAACCGTACTGTACCACTTTTTTTGGCACCCTTTCGAAGGGGTACCAAACGGCAGAAAGGGTACCAAAAGGTTGAGCTACACATGCAGCTGATCGCTGATTAGTTATAGAGATACGTCACAAGCTCGTGAAGCTACACAGAACGTAAACAAAGGAACCGCCATGTTTTTTTTTTTTTTAAATACAAAGCCGGACAAGCGCGAGAGTGAAGCGGGAGTGAAACGCGGGGAAAAAAAGAGAAGCTGTCAAAACACAGGAGCAAAATTGTTTTAGCAACCTGAATCATGAACAAACTGCTATGTTTATCTTCGTCTTTTGGATTATTATGAACTTGGAATGACAAAATTACTCTCTAACAGAGCTTACATGTGCTGCTGAAGATTACAGACACAGATGAGAGGTTTGCGCTGGCTGTGGGCTAAATTATGTGAGTTTTTGAACTCAAATAAGTGCTAAATGTACACTGTGTGTAGTTTATCTGTAACTAATAATATATCGTAGACTGTAAGAGGCTGTATGTATTCATATATATTGCATTTATGTATTTATTTTATGTAATTACAGACGTTACAGTAGCCTATTTTGCACTGTCATTGAACTGCAGTTATAATCAAATCATGTTCATAGAAAAGTTAGTTATAAACATTTATAAACAAGTAATTATGTGTATAAAGCATCTGTTTTATGAGAAGTGCTGCTCATTATGATATGTAAACGACCTATATAGCTTTACTGTAGACATTTATTCGAGCATGACGTCGACTTAAACTTTATGTTATGTTATGTTATGTGGTGGAAACGCAAGTCTGATAAAGGTGACCCTTACTGACCCGAACCGTACCGTACTGTACATGTCAGTGGAAACGAGGCATATTAGGAGACAAGTATTAAATATAATTTATTCAATGCCTACAAATGTGTATGCGTGATTGTCATCACGGGACAGTGTGGAGGAGAGAGAGAGAGAGAGGGGTGAGGTGAGGTGGGGTGAGGTTAGGTGGCCAGTCGCGCACCAAGTGACCTGCAGAAGGCAGACATGGTAAATATGAACTAGAGGTCTGCATTCCTGCTACTATACCGTTGAAGCTGACCAGATTTCTTGCGGTGCGGGAATGAATTTCCGAATAAAGCACGGGAGCGGTCGGTAACTCTGGTGTAATTTGAAAGGGAGCAAGCGTGTGGTCTAACAATATCACTCCCGAGTGATCAAGCAAACGCACATCCATGTGGATGTTGTTTGTTTGTTTGTGTGTGCGTGTGAATGTGAGAGAGCGTCCTGCGCAGATCTTTACGAACAAGACAAACAGGTGATGGCGAACCTAAGATCGCCTATACTGTATTCAGCTTCTGAATGGTTTAGGCACAAGCCAACAGTTTGGTGATACTGTCTGAGCCTTATTATAATCATAATTTTTTATATTTTTTTATTATGCACGGTAATACCGGATACCGGGGTAAAATAGAGAGGAGGTTTGACGGTATCAAAATTTGGATACAATTATGTGTCAAGCCATCAGAACCGTATCAAAAAACGTGTTAAAAACCAAGGTACGTATTGAACCATAGATGTAACACCTGGTTCACCATAGGAAGGCACAGGATCTCAGGACTGTCAAAACACGTATATTTATTTACAATAACTTACAAAGAAGAACACTGGAAGGACATGGGCTGAAGATAGACATCAACTTAGCGAATAATGAACAACTGTAGTGCTGTATCCCTGTTAAGTAGTGTCAATTGCACATATGTATTAGTAAATTTAATCATTTTCATATAACTTCAACACATTTTATCTCTCTATCTTTATGGAAACAGACTCGAATTTACAACAAACTTAGTTTTTCTTTGATATCAAATGATCAACCACCCAGTAACTAATTTAATTTTTGATAATTTAACGAATGAGCATTAGTACAGTTTTAAAAGATCACATCTGTACAGTTCTAAAAGATCACAGTAATGAGTCCCTGCTCATTCTGAGTCACTAAGTGTGTGGTTCAGTGAGTGAAGGAATAATACAAATAGAGTCTGATGATCAGCCCGTGACTCAGACTGATGATGCTGTGCTCAGTTTAGACTTATTGTGTTTGTGGTTTCATTCATTTCAATGGATTGGTTTGATTCACTAAAAAGGTCTACAGAAATTTGAATGCTGTGCTGATATAGTTGTGTTTTAGGTGTGTTTTATATAAGAGCTTAATAACAGCGGTAGCTATTATATATGGCTCTATATCAACACTGCTGTTATACAGCCCTCATCACAGCTTTGCAGGTTTACAGCCATATCACACTCCCATGACTGTGATACTCTGTTTATAGAAGAGCTTTGAAAAAGGAGTAAAATAGTTTTAAAATATAAAAAAAAAAAAGTTTAAAATATAATTTAAGAGTATTTCATTAATTTATTTTCTTTTCGGCACAACGGAATGAACCGCCAACTTATTCAGCATATGTTTTATATAGCGGATGCTCTTCCAGCTGCAACCCATCACTGGGAAACATCTGTACATACCCATTCACACACATACACTACGGACAATTTAGCTTACCTAGTTCATGTATACCGGATGTCTTTGGACTTGTGGGGTAAACCGGAGCACCTGGAGGAACAGATGCAAACACACATGGGAGAACATGCAAACCACACACAGAAATGCCAACTGACCCAGCCGGGGTTCAAACCAGCTGCCTTCTTGCTGCGAGTGGATGGTTCTACCCACTACGCCACCGTGCTGCGCCTTATTTGTGCCAGTCTATCAAAAAAAAAGCTTAAAACACCTTAATGTCTTAGAAAAGGTAGTGAAAGTTTGCATAACTAATGATTGATTTTATCCACCCATAACGCATCCGTAAGTAAATATGCAGCCTATTTTTTATCACCTCACCCGCGCATCAACAACAGCACCACTGATATAACAGAGAAATTACTGTCTGTGTTCTATTGCACAGCATTTACAAATCACCATGACACTCTTCGTCAAGGAAATCGTGCCAAAATCGTGGCACGATTAATCGTGACAAATTAAGCCTCCATTGTTCTTTCAAAAAAGTCAGTAACTAGTAACAAAGCATTTTTGTTGGTTTTTTTTATCTTAGAATTTTGTACCAAATATGCCATACTAGAGTTTTTTTTTTGTCCTCGTCTTTTGTCCTTGTGTGACATCTATTTGTAATGTATGTATTCTGTCTAAAGACAGAATAAGCTTTACATGACTCTCTAATTGTCTACTGAGCTTCCTACAGACAGCAGTTTTCCCCACGTGTGTGTGTGTGTGTGTGTGTGTGTGTGTGTGTGTGTGTGTGTGTGTGTGTGTGTGTGTGTGTGTGTGTGTGTGTGTGTGTGTGTGTGTGTGTGTGTGTGCGTGCGTGCGTGCGTGCGTGCGTGCGTGCGTGCGTGCGTGCGTGCGTGCGTGCGTGCGTGCGTGCGTGCGTGCGTGCGTGCGTGCGTGCGTGCGTGCGTGCGTGCGTGCGTGCGTGCGTGCGTGCGTGCGTGCGTGCGTGCGTGTGTGTGTGTGTGTGTGTGAGTGAGTGTGTGTGTGTGTGTGTGTGTGAGTGAGTGTGTGTGTGTGTGTGAGTGAGTGTGTGTGTGTGTGTGTGTGTGTGTGTGTGTGTGTGTGTTTACTGAACAAAAACTATAAAAAAAGTAGATTCATTATGTGCCAGCAACAGCCACGGCTGTAAACAAAGCAGCCCTGCACTCACAAACACTGACATTACTTAAAATTAAAATGGTAACAAAACTTTTAGTAGAAAGCCTTCAAAGATGCATTCACCTAAAACTTCCCACACCACATCACGAATGAGAGCTCAATGGGTAATTTGGTAATTTACATGCTAATTCCAGTACTTGCTGCTACTAAAGCTCTGTTATTGATCATCAACATTTCTCTTTTTCTTCTGCTATGGTAGCATGACACATCATACAGGAAAGTGTACTGTTGCTATAACTCCACAAAAAAAACTGCCATTTTAAAAGCTATGAACGGAAAAGATCATATGCCCCTATTGCTTAAAGTCACACACGTAAAAAGAGATTACCCATGTTAAAAAGTCCTTATAAAGTCAATTTGTCATTTAAAAATCCCACATTACCCTTAATTAAGCAAATTATGGCAAAATCAGCTAAAACAAATGTAAAGTGGCTTTTGTAGTGTTTAATTCCAGTTCAGATTACACGATTTTGGTCCTGATTTCAGCATGATTAGCTTAAATATGCTGTTTTTGTTCAGAAAACACACACATAAATTGTGGGACTCGATAGACAATTAGAGAGACTTTTATAATGTATGTGACTTCTTAGTGTCATTAATGACTTAAATACATTCTTTTTTCTAGAAGCTGCATTCATTACAAATGTCTCTGTAATTGTCTTTTGAGTGATGTAGATGTCATGCAACGGTTGATCGTGAAGCAACCAAACAAATCAAGATTTAGACAAAACCATATGATCTGACACAGTGATGTTGTTACTGTTAATAAAATAAAAAGCATATTGTCCAAACAGGGCTTACTTACTACAACCTGCAATTTATGAATGGAAAACCTATAAGTGCCAAAGCAAACACTAAATTACAGCTACTGTATACATAGAATGATACTGTGGTAGCATAGTATTATGCAAAAGAAAGAAGTTGACTGAATATGATCTTAAAAACACACTTTTGAATCTACCTTCTCTTAATAAAGCACTAGTTTGAATGTTCACTGAAGAATGCAATGTTTCCTTTTAACAGTTGCCATGACAAGGTTGGTTTGCTTTCAATATGAAAGCCTTTAGGATGGAGTTATGATTAATTGTTGCCATCTGATAGTGGAACATTGTAATGTGAACAATCACTTCTAAAAAAGTGCTCTGCAATACAAAATAATTTAATTAAATACTATTATTTTTTATGTCAAACATCAATTACTGAACAGACATGTTTAATAAATAAGATACTAAGCAAATCAGTCAATAGAACAATGGCTTCCTTTTGATAGAGGGTACTTTTACACCTGTGGATTGACAGGGATTAACATTGTTACAATGTGGTGTTTTTTTTTTTTTTTTGGTGTGGTTTGCTTTCACACAGCAAGGTTTCTAAATGGACCAAAATAGCTAAAACAAGTCACATGAGAATAAACTCTCCTGATATTGGTCAGAGATTCACTCTTTATTTTGTACCGCTCAGCTGTCATGCATCCTTATTTTAATTTATGATGATGAGCAATAAGACACTATAAGCGAAAAGCTGCGCTTTAATTTTTAATCGTGACACTCATAGACATGTTCATAAAATATAAATCAGAGGTAAGACTTTCTCATACATAGCCATTGGCTAGAATTATGCATTCAAGGCATTACATTATAAACGAAATAACAGATAAACCAAGACTGCTTTTCGGTCAATTTTCTTAATGGATAAACAGCTGTCATTAATAGTTAGCATGCCTTCACTTTCTTATGTGACATTAAATCCACATTTACCGGTAGTATTGACATCCCGCCCTACTCATAATTCTCTTTTTATATAGTTGTATATACAAATATGCCTATTACACATTCATAATGCACTGTGATATAGCCTGGTTTGGATCGTATTGCTCACTACAATCGATCCGCTTCAGAGTTCGTTTCAATCAAGCCGAGACCACCTTATTTAGGTGATCTCAGACCGATTGTTTTGGCAAGGATCCGAGACTGATTGCCAGTTTTACATATGCCAAACAAATTGTGCTAACTGGGGAAACGCACCAGGTTCTGAAACAAAACCTGGTGTGAAAATACCCTTACTATTTATAAATCTATATAAGTAACTTTGCCGTACACACACACACACACACACACACACACACACACACACACACACACAAACACACACACATATATATATTATATTACTCTTGAACAAATAACTGAGAATATTGCAAGTAGATAACGAAAACAAATTATATTAATGTTAAAGCCCTTAAGAGACAAACATCGTTTACCAAAATAAGTGTTCATGGTAAGGCTGCTCTAATAGAAGAAAATCTGCTGATGTGCTAAACTCAAACATATTTTTTAAATATGAGCTCAAAACAAAATGCTAAATTTATATCTAAAATACATTCTTGCCTAAAACACTAAAAAAGTATTGAGGTAAGTGTTGTATAATTTTATATATAATGTAATTGGTAATATTTTTTTTTAATGTTAGCATTTTTAACTGTTGCAGATTGCAGTTGAAAACAGTGAATTTGTTCCCATGTGCTTGAGCTAGAGGACATTGGACATGGCAAGCCGGTGTGAAAAGGCTGTAAAAAAAATTGTTGAATCAGTGACATCTGATACAGACATACTGTGTTTGACAGTTCTACTGTGCCCTGTGAGGAGTGAGTCAAAAACACATAGGAAGTGTTGAAGTTAGCGTTGTTTCTTGATGCGAAAGAGCTTTGACAGAAGCTTTCTCTCCAGTGAAAGATGGAATACAAATGTCTTTCTTTACCATGCCTTTTCTGTCTAACACTCAGTACAATGAGTCATTTTCACTGTCTCTGGTGGTGTTAAAGTCATGTTATCACAAGATCAGTGGAAGAGAACTCTGCCTTTCAGCCAATTTACATTTGCTTTTGTTGTTATAAACATGAGACCATGCTCTTTTTATGTATAATTACAGGTTTCATGTTCACTACAATGATAATGAAGATTTTTTTTTTAAAGTTTTTGATTATTTGTTTATCTCTTGCTGCATTTGCTTGATCAAGAGGACAGTAAAAACTAAAAAGAATATTCTAAAGAATATTATTTGCTTTATTAGGCACACCCATCTAACTGCTCATTAACCTTAAATTTCCAATCAGTTAATCACATGGCAGCAACTCAGTGCATTTAGGCATGTAGCCATGGTCAAGACGATCTGCTGAAGTTTAAACCGAGCATCAGAATCGGGAAGAAAGGTGATTTAAGTGACTTTGAACATGGCATTGTTGTTGGTGCCATATGGGCTGGTCAGAGTATTTTAGACCCAGCTGATCTACTGGGATTTTCATGCACAACCATCTCTAGGGTTTACAGAGAATTGTCTGAAAGAGAGAAAATATCCAATGAGCGGCAGTTCTGTGGGTGCAAATGCCTTGTTGATGCCAGAGGTCAGAGGAGAATGGCCAGACTGGTTCAATCTGCTAGAAAGGCAACAGTAACTCAAATAACCACTCGTTACAACCGAGGTATGAGGAAGAGCATCTCTGAATGCACAACACGTCTAACCATGAGGTGGATAGGCTACAGCAGCAGAAGACTATACAGGTGTCATGTTAATACGTTGCCTGGTCTGATGAGTCGCAATTTCAGCTAAGACATTCAGATGGTAGGCGCAGAATTTGGCGTCAACAACATAAAAGCATAGATCTATCTTGCCTTGTATAAACGGTTCAGGTTGTTGGTGGTGGTGTAATGGTGTGCGGAATATTTTCTTGGCACACTTTGGGCCCATTAGTACCAATTGAGCATATTGGCAAAGCCACAGCCTACCTGAGTATAGAATTATAAGGTTCTATCTGAAATTTTTGTCAAAATTTACATATTCTTATTAAATGACAATTTATTTACATTATGGGATGTTTTTTATAAGTTGTTTACATTTTAAGACTTTATTTAACAAACAAATGTTACACATATAGTGTTTGTATATAGAATGCAAAAACTTTGAAGCTCACCATCTCAAAATCATTTAGAACGCGTATAGAACCTTATATTTCTGTATTGTTGCTGACCATGTCCATCCCTTTATGACCACAGTAAACCCATCTTCTGATGGCTACTTCCAGCAGGATGACGTGTCATGTCATAAAACAAGAATCATCTCGGACTGGTTTCTTAAACATGACAATGAGTTCACTGTACTCAAATGGCCTCCACAGTCACCAAATCTCAATCCAATAGAGCACCTTTGGGATGTGGTGGAACATGATATCCACATTATGGATGTGCATCTGACAAATCTGCAGCAACTGCTTGATGCTATCATGTCAATATTGTCCAAAATCTCTGAGGAATATTTCCAGTACCTTGTTGAATCTGTGCCATGAAGGATTTGGGCAGTACTTTTTTGTTTAAGGAAAAATCGGGTCCAATCGGTACTAGTAAGTAAGGTGTACCTAATAAAGTGGCCGGTAAGTGTATATACTTTCATACACTCACCGGCCGATCACCATGAAAATGAATCGCAAGGCTGCATGTATGTATGTATTAAAATTTTATGTATTATTTTATTCCTAAAGCAGTTTTTTGTCACAATCATTTTATCAATTATCAATTTTTGAACAAATAGTTTTTTTGTGAAAACAATGTGATTTACTGTTTCAAAGAAAACATTTCATTCTAGACTATACTAAACTTGGACAATATTTAGTTTGCCTTAGAAATTTTTTTTTTGAGCCCTCAGATTCCTCGTATTTAAATTGTGTCTTGACCAAATATTGTTCTGTCCTAACAAAATATACATACAATATGATCACTAGCTCATTTAATAGGTCTTTATATACACTATGCAGGAAGTTCTGCCTTTTCAATAAATGAATTATTTTGAACATGCAGAGCTATGCAGTCAAACCGCAGGTATGACAGCAAGTACAACACGTTAGTCACTTCTGTTTTCATTTGCACTGCTCGAGTACCGCAGTGTGTTGGTTAAAAATCTACAAGAGAGTAAACGCATTTGCATTTTAATGAGCGAAAGCCGAAGTGTTTGTTATGTTTGTTCAGTGGCAGGCCAGAAGAATTGACAAGCTTCTTAAAAACGTCGAGTTCACAGTGAATAGCGCATTAATCATTGTGACTGGGCTTCCATTACGGCGAGTGGTCTGGAAGTAGCGTTACACTTCATTATCCGTGCTGCACAATGCACTGTCATAATAGGCAGAAGGGTAGCGTGAAGGCTTCAAATAGAGGAAGAAAAAAAAGAGGAAAAAACATGCACCTCATCTCATTCCCAACTATCCATATGTGGAGCTTTAGTGATAATCTTGCATGCAACATGACTGGTTTATCAACTTCATGGGTGCTGGAGAAGTTTCAGATGGAGACTGAGCTAAATTGTCTGTAGTGTATGTGAGTGAATGAGATTGTATGGGTGTTTCCCAGTGATGGGTTGCAGCTAGAAGGGCATCCGCTGCATAAAACATGTGCTAGATAAGTTGGTGGTTCATTCCGTTGTGGCCACCCCAGATTAATGAGGGGACTAAGCCGAAAAGAAAATGAATAAATGAATTTGAGTAATTGTGTTTTATCATAAATATTATGATATGTTTTATTTAATATCATTTTATTGATGTTTTTAATTTAGAAATACAAATATATTTTGACAACAAGTAAAAATATATTTTAGTTAATATATTAAGTATTTAAATATTAATGTTTTTAGTATTTGTCTTTGTTGACATCACTTAGGCTGCTTTCACACTTTGTTAAATTGCCTAGGCCAAACTCGAGTTCGATTGTCCCCCCCTTTGCCACCTTCTCGGCTGGTTTGTGTTCACACCATCTTTTTTCTTTCTGATTCATCTAGCTGCTGTTTTGTGTACAGCCATTGCTAGGTGACGGCCAGGAAAGCAAAGCAGCAAATTGAAGAAATACGCATATCATAGTCATTCTGCTTTCACTGAATCTTTTGCTTTTGTTACCAAAACCAAAATACAGAGAGCCACTTGCATTTATCTGCTGGAAAAACATTATCACTGTTTGCACTGGGTCAGCCCTGCTTGTCACCAATGTAGCTGATACACAGACATGCACACACGAATGAACATTATGAAAACTAAAGATTGCTTGTTTCTGTTATTTGATCCAAATGTGAACTGTAGTTCACACGAAGCGTAGCTCAGACCACCTCTTTCAGGCAGACTCGGGTATGGTTCATGGGTGAGCACCCAAGTTCAGAGGACAGCGTTCACACACGTACCAAACTGTGACAACTCATGCAAATTCTTGTCAGTGCAAGAGTTGCTCTTCAGTTGTTGTTGTTGTTGTTGTTGTTTTTCACTGAATATCCAGTTTAATTGGAAATGTCACATTACTGAAGTAAAACATTTTCAGGAGTGCATATTTTATAGTACTGGATTATATATGGTAATTAGTAACTGCATTGGTTAAGGTTATGTTCAGCGGTATATATATATACATACACACACACACACACACACACACACACACACACACACATATTCCTGCAAAACATGTCAGAAATTCACATTGAGTAATAATATCTATCATTCATGTATTTTGAATTCTGACCCCCACATGAATTTGTTTTTATAAAAAAATAATAATATATGCAATTAAAGTGTAATTAAATAAACAGACAAATACAAAAAATAAGAAGATAAAATCCAAAATTATTTTACACAGGTGTATGTTTACGTACATTCTAAAATAATGGGTTGGGGTGACAACAGATGTGAGGGTCCAAATGCAGTTTATTGAGAGTCAGGCAGGCAATGGTCAAAGCAGGAGCAAGCATTAGCTGAGGGAAATCCAAAAGTGTAGCAAAGGCAAAGGGGTTGATATAGGCGGCAAAACAATGAACAAGGCAAGGGTCAAAAACATGTCAATACTAGACAAGGAAAACGCTTTGTAAAGTTATAAGAGTACAAGGCTCAACAATGTGTGTGAGAACGTAAAGAGTGTGTGTGTGTGTGTATATATATAGTCCAACTAATAAGTCTTTATGGGCTACAGCTGTGTGCAAGTAATCAGGAGTGATCTAGAACTGGTGTGGGTAAAGTCTAGATGGGATACACGGCAGGACGGAAGTGTGATATGTATATCAATTATAGTAGCATGTTTTATGACACTGTATAACAATAAGTAATATTTGTACAGTACTGTGACGGTCGGGTTGGATTGGGGTACGCGTTAAAAAAATACAATTATTGGGTAATTTAATTGATGGCATGTATATAATACTCAGTACAACTACTTTTTTTACGTCACTATGATGGTTGGGTTTAGGGTTGAGGGGATTGGGGGGGTGGGGGCATTAATAAAATACAATAAATGGGAAATTTAATAAATAATATAAATAATTCTTGTTAACTTCTGGCAGCAACCATATCTAGCAACAAGTGTGTGTTTGTGTGTTTGTGTGTGTGTGTGTGTGTGTGTGTGTGTGTGTGTGTGTGTGTGTGTGTGTGTGTGTGTGTGTGTGTGTGTGTGTGTGTGTGTGTGTGTGTGTGTGTGTGTGTGTGTGTGTGTGTGTGTGTGTGTGTGAGTGAGTGAGTGAGTGAGTGAGTGAGTGAGTGAGTGTGTGAGTGAGTGTGTGAGTGAGTGTGTGAGTGAGTGTGTGAGTGTGTGTGTGAGTGAGTGAGTGAGAGAGAGAGAGAGAGAGAGAGAGAGAGGTGACTGATGAGAAATGTTTTGCAGTTCAGTGGCAGACTTGTAGTCCGGGTGAGCAATGACACATTAACTTGTTATTACCAAATTTATGTAATGACTATAAGTGCATAGTATATGAGATAAAACTTTAATTCTTGACCCTGCTGTACTTCTAGGTTTTATTTTTATTTGTTTTGTTTTTTTGGACATGTACTAATGTAAAATCATGGTATTCTTGAAAATACTTTTGGAGTTCTGTGAGCTGTAGTTCCCATAGAAGTACATTTTGTATGTAACGGAATTGTTGCAGAAAAATGTATGTGGCATTATCTAGATGGGAACACTGTGATTTTGAACATTGTGTGTCATTCAAGCATTTACTTAGCATATTTTCCATCATTACCCACAGACCACGATGCACCCACCAAAAACCAGCCAACACTGCTTTGAAACAGACCATAATAATTCCTCGTCTTGGGCTCATTGGCAACTTCTCAATCACTCCCTCTGTATTTGAAGCAAGTCTCAGCTAAAGCTTAACTTCCAATCCAGTCAAGATCCTGTTAGTAACGTACAAAGAAATCAGAATATTGCCAGTTTGCCAAATTTGCTGTACCGGTTAATGGATGCAAGCATAATTGCGAGTGCTATTTTCTGAACACTTTTATCAGAAATGATTTATTATGACTCCAAAAAGTGCTCGAAATTTTGAGTGATAATTAAAGTGATAATTTCGACACAGCAGTGGGGAAGCATGGTCGTGTCGCTTGAACAATTGTTAATTGAGCAATCAATGTGTTTTTAATGAGTGACTGTCTCCGGAATATTTAGATTGTCATTTCTCTCTCAATGCACCAAGGTGACTTGCTCGGTGTCCTTGCTGGTGAGCACCAAAAACCGGACCGTGGTTTTCAGCTGCCGTCGACACAGTCTACTGCTAATCTGATTGAAGACCAGGACTTTGACCACAGGCCATTTCCGTACCGCTGGAGAGCCCCGTTTACTGATCTAGACAGCGTCTAATGGGTTGCTTTAAATAGACAGTGTCCTAAAACCGGTCCTGGGCAGCCCCTGCGGGTCCCCGAACCGATACCCTGACTATAATAGATGACAGCTGTAGTGTAACAGCAATTAAAGTGGTGCATTTATGCGCCGAGTGGATTTTAGACTTCCCATGTCACATTGGTTTTCTCCTGGAGTCCAATTTTCTGGTATTTCTGCCATTGCCTTATGTTACATTTGCTTTCTATTTGGAAAACAAATCGCTTTCTGAATATGTTGTCATGGTAACAGGAATGGTTGGCAGGGTCATCACTCCAAGGGCATGGCGTAAAGGGAGAAAAAAATAATAATAATGGCACAGTAGATGATCTTTAATGGCCTTGACTATTAAGTCAAATCACTGCAATAATAGGCAGGTAAGTGCAATGCAATTTTGCTCTGCTGGTGGCCTCCCTCTTCGCTTTCCCATTTTCATTAATATTTGCATTATTTCTCTCCGGTCTCTTATGTAAGGCCGAAACGGAGGAGGGGAGAAGTGGCTGCACCTCAAAGAAAAGCCAGGGCTGTTTGACTCAGCTGTCATCATTATCACAAATGTAGATATTTTGCAGTGTGGAAGTAGAGCGAGCGATCAGAACCAATACATCCTGAGGTCTGTGGGAAACTTGCTGAGTTTCATCTGTATGTACTGTACTGCAGCTGCAAATTAGCCTCCAGTTAAAGGCTCCATGGCCATTTATTTATATAAAGCTGCAACTATAAAGCAAAGTAGCGACAGTGGACTTCTGAAATGAGGAGGCAGAGTTTTCTTTGTGCTTATTTTTTTTTCTTTTTTAAACAGCTTTTAGAATTGTATACATCTTACATTTTACTGTACATCAAGCAACCAATGTTATATATATATATATATATATTTTTTTTTTTTGCATTATACAAGAACAACCTATGATATTATGTATATTTATTTATCTTATACTATACAGAAAGCAGGGGCAGAAAAGATCTTTGAGTTAAGGGCAATATTTGCTGCATGAAATTGATTTTCAGGGTCATGTTTTTCCATTAATAATGACATTTTTATAATTATCTATAATAACTGTGTCTCTGTCATATTTTATTTTAAATACTTACATTTCTTACATTTCGAGGTCACTTCTTAGTGCTTTTTGAAGTTGTCCTACAACGAGTAAAAGAGCATATTTCTTGAGTTCACATATTATCTGCAGCACAATATAAAAATATTAATGTGATATTTGAAAAAGAACACTAATAAAACTGAGAGAAGATTTCAGATGCCTCACAGTTATTGATGCTTGGGCACCTGTTGATAATTTCATTCATTTAACACTGCAGCTGAACATTTTTTTGGATTTAGTGCAGAACAGAGTGAAGATTGGTCTGGTCCAAAGTTTAGTGATGAAAGTAATTTTAATTTATTTGCATCTGATTAGAAATATTATGTTCATCATCAAATTAGGGAAGATTTTTTTTTTTAATTTGTTAAAATTCTGTGAAAGTTGGAGTTGTAGTGTCATGGTTTGGTGATGTTTTCTGAAGTAGGAGTTTGACCTTTTGTAATGTATTCTAATGTGTATTTACATAGCACATTTATAATGTAGGGCCATACACCCAAAGCGCTTCACAATCATGAGAGGGGGTCTCTCAGCAGCCACAGGACAACGACGCCATTGCACTCACCTCAAACCAGCTATAGTTGGAGTGAAGAGACAATGAAATAGCCAATTCAGGGATGGGAATTATTGGGAGGCCATGATCGGGAGGGCGGATGGAGGGAATTTCTCCAGCACACCAGGGTTACACCAATACTCCTTATGAAAAGTGCCATGAGATTTTTAATGACCACAGAGAGTCAGGCACACGGTTTAATGTCTCATCCGAAAGACAGTGCTCACTGACAGTAAAGCATCCCCATCACTATACTGGGGCATTAAGACTCACACAGACAACATGTGGTCTCCTATCCAGGTATTGACAGGGCTCAGCCCTGCTTAGCTTCAGTGAGTAATTGTTCTTTGATTGGTGATTGGGCTGTGGCTGTTTATAAAGCTAAATGGCAGAGTGAATGAAAATATTTATCAGAAGCAGTTTATCAGAAGCTACAATTTATTGTTCTCTAATTCCAATCTGTTGTCTTTTCAATCTCTATAATGAGGTTCAAACTTTTACATTAAGGGAAGAAGAAAAAAAAATATATATATATATATATATATATATATATATGTATTATATGTATGTATGTATATGTATTATATGTATGTATGTATATATGTGTGTGTTTATGTATTTATATATATTTATAAATATATATTGGTTCTTTTTCTTTTGTATACATAAAAGTGTTCAGAGTGGAGTTTTGACATTTCAGAGCCACTGTACCAGCAAAAGCCAAAATCCAGAATGCTGTTACTTGCAGCACAGAGCACTTTTGTTCAATTTATGACAAACAAAATGTGTAACATATGGACAGAATTCGCCAGATTGTTGAGAATCACTGCTGTTGCCTACTGTATGCTGGTTTCAGAGCCTGTCGCACACCTTTCCCATGCTGCTGTTTGGAAGCGTGTCCATACCTTTGGCATACTGCCAGTGTCATTTCAGTATTTGTTTGCAGAAATTTCTATTATGTGGCTGAACTATTGCAAGCAAAGTCTCAAATAATGATTGATTTCTTGAAATAAACTTTTCATTTGAGGATAATCCTTCTCCATGCACAATATTTGCTCTTTGTTTTTTAAAGAAAAGCGAAGAGAACACAGTATCACTTCTTGTATTGACTCCAATTTGTTTTGGAATATTTTTCGCATCTTTTTGCATTTTTTCACATCAGACTCAGAGCAAGGTTTCTGTGCAAGATGCATTTTTCAGATACATAACTACTCACAATAAGTTAGGAATATTGTGAGAGATTCAATGGGCGTACGGTGTTTGTTTCACTTCCGACAGTTTTGGGATAGGGAGGCAATTGTATTGGGGTGATAAACACATCTGAATTTGCATTTTACATGTTATGGTCACATTGTGTATACGTGTGCATTATATTAGTCCCAATACCAAAAGAGAACCATTTTTATTGTGACATCAATTTCAACATTCTGTGGGTATAAAAAGCTTTTACTGTCAGTAAAAGTAATTTCAAGTTCATAATTTAAATAGTGATGAACACATGACATCACTTAACGGGTAAACAGCGCCACATTGCCATAGCGCGTCTTCGGGTCAAATGTTGCTTGTGAACTTAGTGTGTCTCAAAGTGTCATCAGCAGACTTACATCAATACACAGAACTACAGGCTAAGTTCATGACAGACCCAGGAAAGAACCCCCACGAGTGATGGAACTGCCACACAGCTACAGGCCTGTATACGAGATGTAAGGGGTACTAGGGTTTCCAGATCAACCATTCACAACCGACTCCACTGACACCAAGACACCGCCAAGAATGTTTGAAGACCATGTGACCTGGACATTGCAGCAGTGGTCTACCATCCTTTTCACTGGTGTCGGGTCATCTTGCACAGAAATTATGGTTGTCAGCGTTGCTGGAGAAGGCAAGGTGAATGATGCGCTGAAGTCAACATGGTCCCCAGGGTTTGCTTTAGTGGAGGAGGTGCAACAGTCTGGGCAGGCATCACCAGTCAGCGCAACACAGATTTGGTTATTGTAAATGGCTCAGTCACTGCTCGTTCTTACCTCAGAGACATCTTAGAACCCATCAACACCCCCTAATACTGCCAGCACACCCCCAACTTTTTGCTTATGGATGATAATGCTCCACCACATTGTGGCAGAATTGTCACAGCTCGACTTCAGGAAGTGAGTGAATACTGGTGAATACATATTAAGTGTTTTTTTGACTAGAAATTTTTTTTTTCTTGATTTACAAGACTTACAAGAATTTGAGGAGGACCTTAAAAGGCAAGTAATGACAATTGCCAACATTGGGATTAGTCAACTTTGGAATCAAGCTAGACAAACCATCATGATTGAGGGTATGAGGATCCTAAATGGAATAGATATCTCAAGGTGCTGTGCTCTTCTGATTAGAATAATATATATGCTCTGAATCTAAGCTACCCTAAGGAATTTAAAAATATTTCTAAAGTTTCTGGAACTTGATGGACTGAAGCCCCGTGCAAAAGTATTGCATTTCAAGAAAATTAATTTCTGAAGTCTATTCTTATTTCAGAGTACATTTTGCTCTTCATGCTGCGCTTTGATTTTTTTTTTTCATGCTGTTTATAAGGAACACTGCACATTTTTGTTGTGTAAAATAATGACAAACTTTGGTTTAAAAGAAATAAATAATTACTGAAAACAAAAATGTTGTTGTAAAATGTATTTCTTACAACCAATTAAATGAACAGTAAATGTAAATACTAAAAAATATTTGAAAACTTGAATATTTCAGCCACTTAATTCATTTGAGGTTCTAAACTTGAAAATGTGGATGTAAAATTATGGTAATTAATGAAATAACACTGGATTTATTTTGAATTTTAAGTAATAAACTAGTTGAAACTTAATTTTTTGAGTGCTCAACCTAGAAAATAGAGTTTATGTTATGTAGAAAAACCTCTGATTGAAGAGGAAAAGGTAATTTGGCTAACATATAGTGATAAAGTTTGCTGTCTGGACCTCATTTTGTTAGATGTTGTCATAACCTGAATATATTCATTATTCATCATTCGTCTTTTTTTTTTTTTTTTTTAGTCTACAATATTTTTAGAGCATAGAGCACCCCACTCCCACATGACCTGGCAGCATTTAGCACTTATGGAAGAGTGAAACGCATTGCCCCAGAACAGCACCATGTGGCTAGTGATGAGCATGGGACGTCGCTGTCAAGCTGTCATTGTGGCAAATGGTGGAAATACATGCTACTGAAATTGTCAACTTTTGTTATTTAGGGCTATACTTGTTATTGTCTAAATTTTGGGGGGATATAATATTATATTAAATAATAATATAATATAATATTAAAGTAATGAAAATGGTGTTTTTTCTCATACATCATTATTAATTATTTCATTATACAATTTAGTGGAAAAGCACTCATGTGAATAATAATATCCCTAACTTATTGTGAGTGGTATATGCAAAAAATGCTTAAGAAAATTTCAGACTTCTGCAAAAACCTAAACTATCCCGGTCATGGGCCTCTCTCATCTTACATTACTGTAATCACTTCTCTTTTTATTACTCCAAAACTCCTTCATGAGACTCATGAAGTTTGGTCTATTAATTTAGTTTAATTTTAAGTAATATGGTCAATTGTCTATTTAAATTTCTTTTGTCTTATCTTGTTATCTTGGATGCAATTTGTTGTTTGTTTTAAGAAAACACTTTCTTTTTTTGACTCCTCTACTATATATATGCACACTGAATGATCGGGTAATGTTCATAAAAGCATGGAGTAGTTGCTGAAAAATGTCCTCCATTGACGTCAGCTCTTTAGACTGCTTTCTAGGTTATTCATGTTCCAGAATCTAATGTAGGGTCTGTATGAATCCTGAGTGCTTTTAGCCCCCAACAATGTAGAATGATTGCTGTGGAAAATTGCAGCAAACATATCAGTCACATTCCAGCAGCAGGCTGAGATTACGTCTGCGTTCATGTGCCAATATGAATTTCTGTACACATGAAGAATGACTACTAGTATCAACTTGCAGTAAATCTGTGTTGGTTTCAGCTGCAGTGTGGAGGCACAGACAGGGCTATCATGTAACATGGAAACACTAATGAATCCCTGAGAAAACATGCCGGTATTCCTACAGTTGCTTAACATAAACATTTATTTTCTTGGATTTCTGCCTTAGTTTAGCTTCTCTCGTGTTCTGTTACTGACGACAAATGATTTGTCTTAATGTTTAATCAAAAACAACAAGATACCTTTAAGTAGAGTGATAACATTTCACAGTCTTTCTCAGCCGCTTTGGAACATTTCTCAGATCAGAATTGAATTTCTAAAAATGTGTCACTTGTGCACATCCAAAAATGCAGTTTCTCATTCCTTTGAACAAGTAGCAAATTCTTTAGTATATCCATGCTGCTGTTTGCTACATTATAAGTTGCTTATATCATGTTGATGTATTATGGCCTCTATCTAAATAGTTTCACCCCACAACATTTAGGCATTAGTTCATAGGTGTCACTTCCAGCTCATGCAGGACCGCAGCTCTGCACAGTTTCAACCCTAATTAAACACACCTGATCAAACAAATTAAGTCCTTCAGGCTTCTGTGAAACCTACAGGTAAAGCTGCGGTCACAGAGTTTGAGCTTGTGAAATTCTGTAGTACCGCGGTGCAAAAAGGGGCAGGATTAAGCAAGCTAATTAGACATTTAAAAGGCGAGGGATTGGTCAATATTTAAAATTTCTTTCCAGAGAGGTCATGTTTTGATCCTCGATTAATCTCTTACAGTTTTCACCAAGCCTGAACTTTGCAATGCAGCAAACTGCGAAACTTTTCCGGTCTGATGCATTTGTGTGCGAATGAATGGAAGTCTATGAGGAGAAAAGTCTAGTGTGACCGCAGCTTTAGTGTGTTGGAGCAGGGTTGGAACTAAACTGTGCAAAGCTGCGGCCCTTTGTCATAATATTTTGTTATAATGCATTTTTCCTTACATTTCCATTAGAATTTTTTTCTTAATCTGTCCTGAATTTATAGATTACTCAGGTGAATCTTGACTCTTTCTAATGAAGGTGCATCTCATGAACCATCAAGTAGATAGAGGAAGTGTATGGAGACTGCACTGTAATTCCTACAACACTTCATGTGCAGTTTACTCTTAAGGAGTTTGTCCTATCCTCAGTTTCTATTTATTTTTCTTTGTGCTATGCAGTGCTGTCTTTTTCTTCCTGTATCTCAATGACATGGTCGGTCAACAAATTACAATACAAACAATAAAGACATAAATACTAATGTGTAGACAATAATAGTAATAATAATAACAATAATAATATTAATAATAATAATAATTATATATATATATATATATATATATATATATATATATATATATATATATATATATATATATATATATATATAATTATAACTGTAGCCATAGTTTACATCAGAACATCCATCCAGAATACACACTTGTATTGACAACATGACTAAGTAATTTGACTGTCTTACAGTTTGATACAATAACACAAGAAGTTGACAGCACTGACATGTTCATCGACACTTATTTATTTTTGATAGATGAACTAAGGATTTTGAACAAGAGACTGGCATTGGTCAATTGATCGATAATAGATAGATAGATTATTGCTAATTATCCCTGAAAACAGGATAATATTTAGATTTTCTAGAAATTGCTTTTTGATTTAAGACTTTTTAGATATTTGAATACTAGAACTTCTATGCTAAGCTGCTTCGACACAATCTACATTGTAAAAATGCTACATAAATAAATATACATTTAATTGAATTTGGCCTAGAAACAAAAGACAAGACAAAAGTCAGTAACTACAGTTGTATTTGGAGTAAAGAAGGAAAGAAAGTAAGAAAGAAAAAAAGAAAGAAAGAATCAACCACAAGAAACAAATTCATTCATTCATTCATTCCTTTTTGGCTTAATCCCTTTATTAAAGGGGGGTCACCACAGTGAAATAACCCACCAACTTTTTTTAGCATATGTTTTACGCCGTGGATGCCCATCACTGGGAAAGACCCAAACACTCTCATTCACACACATTGACTATGGATTTAGCATACCCAGTTCACCTATATCGCATGTCTTTGGACCGGAAACTGGAGCACCCGGTGGAACCCCACATAAACATGGGGAGAATATGCAAACTCTAAACAGAAATGCCAGCTGACCCAGTTGAGGCTTGAATCAGCGATCTTCTTGCTGTGAGGCGACAGCGCTACCCACTGCGCCGCCCATTAGGAAAGAAGTAAGGGACCAATTTATGTTATGCATACACATAAAGAAGTGGTGCATGAAGATCCTGGCAGAGCAGCTCAGCCATGTAATGCATACACCAGCTAACGTAAATGTGTAGTGGTGCCAAATCATGTCTTCTGCATATGCATGGGCTTCTTGCAAGTTACCTATAGCAGTTTCATGCATGCAGTGCAAGTCCTGCCTAAAAGAGTGCTGCATGCAGATCCTGATGGAGGAGTTTTGTCATGTAATGCATGCACTGATTGTTAAATTTGTAACACAGTGGTACCAAATCATGTCCTCTGCAAATACATGGGCTTATCAGAAGTTAAACACAACAGTTTCATGCATGTAGCGCCTCTCCTGCCTAAAAGAGTGGCAAGACTGGTGCATGCACCAGAAAGGTTGACACACTAACTCATTTGAACCAAATCATGTTATACATGGGGTTATCATAAGTTAACAATAACAGTTTCATGCTTGTAGTGCCATTCCTGCCTAAAACAGTGGTGCATGCAAATCCTGGCAAAGCAGCTCTGCCATGTAATGCATGCACCCAGTAAGTTGAATGTGTAACAAAGTGGGACCAAATCATATACACAGGCTTGTTACAAGTTAACTATAACAGTTTCATTAAAATAGCGCCATTCTTGCCTAAAACAGTGCTGCATGCAGATCCTAGCAGAGCAGCTTTGCCATGTAATGCATGCACAGAGCAAGTTCACTGGTCAATCTGTGATTTTGTAAACACTATTGGTTGGGTTTAGGGAAGTAAAAGGGTGGGTCAGGCAATGACTCAGTCAGTTAACAGTGGCCTCTGGTGGATTTACGCGAAAATAGCAGGTGAGAATGGCACTCGAAAGAGAAATTCAAGATCTGAAAAAGCATACACAGCGACCCCTGGTGGATTCGTGAAAACAAAAACTGCAAAAAGACGTAGCTCCTGGGACGTATTTGGCACTCTACAGAAATATATAGGGGTACATTTTCAGAATGAGCCTTGGTTGAAATCATGTCATCTGTATATACTATAGATGGATGGATAGTCTAGTTTATTAAGCTTTTTGACAATTTCTTTATTTTGTTATAATCTATTCTATTTATTCATTTGATTTCAACAATTTGAATCTATATTGAACTCTTACCTGTAGACTAATGTTACATCTTTTAAATGACAATCATAGTATTTTGACATTTTGAGTCTCACAGTCATCTATCCATCACTGTTTTAATTCTAATATAAGGTTTAAAAAAAGAGCTTGTCTCACTCTTTCAGTACCTTTCCATGTGTCTCATCACCCTCTCAGATGATCCTGCATGTCGACCAGGCATTAGAAAGTACAGTGATTCCCCTTGTACGCATTACAAGAATATTTCACCTAACTAACATTTATAACCAGTGGGAAAAGTCCTGCCGTTTGCTCCTCCAGCTTGCCATAAAAATTAATATCAGCCTCATTTTGATAAGCCGAGCATATCAAACAACAGATGCATTGTTTGTTAAACACAGCTGCACCTACAGAGGGGAAGATTACACATTTCTCACACACATCTGCCTGTTTGTTTGTACATCTCTCTGAAGTAAAGCCTTGTTCACTGTAGCAAGCGTAAATGTGTTTTACAATTCACCTTTTTCATAAAGATTAGCTTCTGAGTGGCATTATAATCTGCAGACCTGTTTATCAGCGGTGCTTTACAAGAAAAGGATAAGCAGCCAGTCTGTTTAATCACAATTCAGATTCAAATGTGTTTTTTAATTATTTTTAAGGTCATTTGGCCCTTATCTCTGCACTGATTGGTATGTCTGCTGCCTTTTTTTCCTTTTTTATTGTTAGTGGAAATCAGCGAGTCTTTAGTATAGCGAGATTTGTTTTCGGTCAAGTGTATTTTCTCTTAAAGAGCAATTCTTTTGCTTCGTCGTCTACCTTTTGACTTCTGTGAATGTCACTTGCTTTTTATATGCGAATATGGGCAGGGAACGATAAAGACCTCGCATCAAATGGACTTTTCAAACGTGTTTATAAAAGCTTTTTGATGACAGGTAAATAGCAGCAAATTGCATTTGGAGCGATTGTTTGTCTTTGTTTTGAATTCTGGATGAATAATGCGTGTCTCTATGAATGGCAAGAAAATTACTTTAAAATATGCTTGTGGGGGATATTGTATGTCTCTCAAGATATACCCGGTCAATATTTATCATCATTACTTTTTCTGCCAAATGCCATTTGACAAAAGAAGAGCCAGTTAAAACTCATTTTCTTTCTCCAGACTTTGGCATGTGTGAAATCATGTCTCTAAGGGAGAAAAATAGAAACAATGTTGTTGTTTTTAATACATTTTATGTCCATGGAACATTTTTGTGTATGGTTAACACAGATTATTTATATTGTTTCATAATATTTATATTATATTTTCATGTTTTTTTTATAAAAAATGTGGTAAGACTTTATTATGATGGTCCCCATTGCACATTTTACTTCTCATTAGTAGACTGTCTGCTTATTATATCCTGATACTGCTCCTTCAACAGACATTTAACTGACTATAAGAAACGTTGCAAGTTCATGTCAACTTACACTTACCCTAACCAGAACCTATAACAGCCTACTTATAATGTAATGAGAATTAGTTGGCATGTAGATGCATCAAAATAAAGTGATACCAAAAAGGCTGATGGTTCTGCTGGGAAAATTTGAGTATCTGCCCACATCTTATACACACCCCATTCTTACTGTTACGTCTGAGATATGATGCAAGGAGTTAAACAAATGTGAGGATTTAAATGCTGTTTTTCGGTTTTATTGAACTCAAAGTAAAATTTAAACAAAACAAGAACAGGGAAAACACTCCTACATCCTGGAAGTAATATATGTATAGTGCAAACAAGTTTCCCAATAATGAGTTTCAGCTGGAAGAGCATCCACTTCGTAAAACATATGCTGGATAAGTTGGTGGTTCATTCCGCTGTGGCAATCCCAGATCAATAAAGGGACTAAGCTGAAAAGAAAATGAATAAACTGAATGAATGAATGAAATTGCAAACAATTCGGTAAACATTATGTTGAGGGGTTGGAGATTAAATAACTTTGGTAATTAACAAGAGAAAACTCAAATGACCGGGCGCAACAAATGAAAACATGGAACTGAACAAAACACAAACAAAACAGGGACTGTTACACTTACAAACACACTTCTGTATTTTGCCGTCATTTGGTCATTGTCATTTTGCTTACCATCATGGGATAAAAAAAAGAGCAATAATTATGTTTTGAGAAAAAATATTTTATCGCTAAATGCTTTATTTCCTGAAAATTAACACGTCACTGTTCTGATATATATTTTTTTAATTTGTGCGAAAAACTGTCAGAAACGCTTGATGTAAAATCTGAATTGTGAGTATTTATAATTTAAAATGGCTATATAAAGTTTTTAATTGTTTTCTCTTTCTTACAATTGCTCAAAGTTTTGGTTTTTCAGAATTTATAATTCATATAAACTGTTATGTCATATAGTGGCAAGGTGTCTAATTGGTTAGCAAGACATTCTGTGTAGATTTTGTATGTCTTTCCCTGTAGCTGCGTGGGATTTGTCTGAGTGGTCTGGTTTCTTTCACAATCCAAAGACATGCAGTATAGGTGAATTAGATAAACTAAATTATCCATACTGTGTGAATGAGAGAATGTGTAGTGTTTCCCAGCACTGATAGTTGGGGCCATAAGGACCTCTGCCAGTAAAACCTATGCCAGACTAATCAAATCAAATCAATTTTATTGTCACATCATCAGCAGCACGTGTGCTGTGATGAGTAAAAAGCTTAAGTGCTGGCTCCAGACAGTACAAAATACACATAGTGAAAATACAACGACAGTGCAAAATACAGACAGTGCAAATACAACGACAGTGCAAAATAAAAAATATAAATTAAATGTTGTCATTTTATGTCTTGAAATTAAACAAACCCTAACCCTAACCCTAATCCTGAGCGGGTAGGATAATAGTTCAAGTATTAATTTTAACTTTTTTTCCCTGCATCTTGCAATTCAAAAGTTTCCTTAACCTGCAATTGAAAGCAAATGTAATTCACAATTGTAATATACTCTGGAACTTCTGTAAAAAAAAGAGTTTTGACTTTTTCCCACACCTTTCCAACTTTTCGTTCATAGTTAACATTAATAGGTGTTTATAAGCACACCACAATTTTGAGTTGTAACAATTCTTGTGGAGAAAATAGTCAGAATTGTGAGATGTTAAGTTGCAATTGATGCATACAGCATAAAATACCACAATTAAATTTGTTCTTTTTTTTACCCAGAGTCAGAAACAAGCTTTCATACCCATCAGGATTGTAGTAGGACACTGCTACTTGAGTGTCTTTTAAAACAGCAGTTTAAAAAACACCTTAAACATTCTGGTTTGTTGGAACCTGCTTAGTTTAGTTGTTGGTTTTTTTGTGGGCTTTGGCTTTCTACATGTTGCTTTTGTTTACAGTATAGCATGCTTGTAAATCTGTGATCCAAGATAAAAAAATCATGATACTCGGTGGAGCTCCAGCTCTGAAAGTGTGTTATGTCAGCAGGGCTAAACTGGCTGTGCTTTCCTTTTACAACTTGTAAATATCTGTAATGGACTGGGCTTCCATCCAGATCCAAAATGCCACACAGACACACTTTAACAGAGAAGCACACAGAGACAGACACAATATGGGAGCTGAATATTGGGTTGCTGTTGACTCCAATCGATCACGAATTTATCACAGACAACATCGGTAAGCCTTTTTTTGTATCTCATAGCTATTACACCTACCGCTTGGCTTTCAAACTAACAGACGCATTGATCCATAGTGCTGATACACTATTCTTTTTTTCTGCTGGAAATTTGTAACTCTCGGGTTAGAATTTTGACCTATAAGCACTTCAAAATGTAATTGAACAAATGTCATTGAATGTTTTAATCGTATTGCATTAAGATGATTTAATGATACTTGTCTATACTATCTGGAATAAATGTTTATAACATATACAATGACTTTTCCTTACAATTGTGAGAATTGTTGTTGTTCTTATTATCATATAAAACTGACATACTTTTTTTTCTAAAATTTCCAGGTTATTTAAGCAATTCTGACTTTTTGTTAACTCACCATTGTGATTCACAAAGTGCATTTGTGTATTTATATTTTCATATGCACAAAAAATAGCAGCTATGTTCTTAAAAGTGCAGTGTAATACTAAACTTCTGTATAGTTTTCGACAAAAGTTTTAACTAAAATGACTCTAAAATTATTTATAGGGTTTAAACAATTCTCCTTATGAAGTGTACATATTAATCAGGGATGAAGTTATGACAAATTAAGTGTAATTATATAGTATTTAATCAGTTCAATTTGTTACACCACATGACTTAGATTTGATACAAATTTTTGTTGTGGATATTGTCGATTCAATAAATGTTAATATGCATTGGTTGAGATATAAAATTAATATATAAAAACCTAATATGCTTTATTTTAAGGTCTTTGCCAAGAAAATAATAATAATTTTAGTCCTATTTTATTGGAGGTGGCCTTAACTAATGTTCTTATACTGAAAATTTGTTACATTTTGTTACAATGTACTTATTGTTTCAGTACATGTAATGTAGTACACTATTCATGTAATAACATTTCTAATTAATGTCTGTAATTGCATTTGTAATTACACTATTGATCATCCCTTGCACATTAACCCACACTTAACATATCCATACCAGCAAGCCTTTCTCTAACTCTGCACATATCCTACCTCAAAAGCACCAGATGTGATTTGCAATACACTGTGAACACAGTAAATACATTGCATTGGTACATAGTAGTTAAGGCCACCTAATATAAAGTGGGACCCATTAATAATTTTCTTAAAACAATAATGAATTTTTTTCAATGATTGACTTTTCTTTTATTAATAATAATACTATTTTGTAATATTTTTAGTAACTAAAATAACAAAACAAAAAATAAAGTAAAATCTAAAATATTTTTAAACTGATATATTAAAAAAACATAGTCGTATATGTTTAGTTACATTAACAAAGATTAAGTAATGCTTTTTGTGTTGCTCATTAATTCATGTTAACTAATGCATTATAAAAAAAAACTAGCTAAACATGTCAGACCAAAGCATATTTTATGAGTTTTTTTTACTCAGAAGTACCACTGCAGGACTTGGTTGTCCATTAGCAACAAACAGTTTCCCCACTTGCTCACCAGATGACACAAAAGACAAAAATGAATACCACTTGACAAACTGACTTGGAAACATGACCTACTCAATGAGGATTTGAGATATCGGATTTGGATGCATTATTGTTTTTGTTGTTGTTTTGCCACTGAAAGCAATCTGTTACATTGTTTGAAAAGTTGTATATAAAACGTTATTATTATTATTATTATTATTATTATTATTATTATTATTATTAGTTAGTGATTTCCAAAAATCTTATATATTTTATAAACTATTAGAACTATATTATTTTATCCATAACCTGCAGACTATACAAATAGTTTTAACTTATATTTAATATATACTTAATATAAATGTTTTTTTTTTTACTTAATATTCAACATTTTTCCATTGGATTGCGACCCCTGGGGTTTTTATGCTAGATTAACATCACAGCAATAGCGTTAGTTGCAGCAGATTGATTTTACAGTACAATGTTAAACTTTGACACCTTCATGGCACTCACATACATTAAAAATAAAGCAACGACTGAACAAGGTGGACAATTTCCAAAGTCTCCAAAATTAAACCAAGAATAGTCTTGTGCGACAAACATTGTGCTCACCGTTCTCATTAAGTGAGATTAATATTAGATTAAACAAATGAATAATGATCATAAAAAGTTGACTGTTGCACTTTTTTGTGTCGTCAATAAGCTTGTTTATATAAATACTATTAGTGTGTGTGCACCATTGTGTGCAATATTTGTATGCTTATAACCACCTCCGAGCATAGAGGGGGTCGCTAGTCACTGGTGTTGTTATTTTAGAGGTTGCGGGTTGAAAAGTTTGAGAACCCCTGCTATAGAGAGTTTACTCTTATCATTTTGATTAGTGTTATTTTTTGGGGATGTGCAGTTTAATTCACAGAATTTCTATGAGTGTATACTGTAAACTCGCAGACTTTTTCGATCATGTCATAAAGCATGTTTATTTTCCTCATCTAATTTATAAAATATGTTTACAGATTTTTCTGATCCCATAACTCTGTGGTTAGTAGTTTTGGAAATTATAAACAGCTGTTTCAATGTAATGTTAACATATATTTTCTGTGTGATTTTATGTTTCAAGATTTTACTTCAAATGTCGCATCCATAACACTGCAATCGCTGCTCTGTTGAAAAAATATGCCTTAAACTTTTTTGTTGAATAAAATCAACTTTTCTAATCATATCAACTTACATCAGTCAAATTGACTAAAATATGTTAAAACTTTGTATAAACGTTAAGACGTTAAACTTTGTATAAAGTATACAAATATAACTTATAACCTGATTAACCTTTTAAAATATGTTGAAGCAACGAAACTGATTATCGTAACATTTTTACAATGGTCTCTGGAGGGCCGCAACTCTGCATAGTTTATCTCCAACCACCTCCAACTCACACCTGCTTAATAGTCTCTAGTCTTGAACTGCTTGATTAGTTGGATCAGCTGTGTTAGATTAGGGTTGGTGCAAAAATGTTTAGAGCTGCGGCCCTCCAGGAATTGAGTTTGAGACCTATGGTGTAGACATTTAAAATATACAGATTTATATTGTAGTCAACAGAATCATTATGAGTTTTTTTGAAACAATAGATCTAAAATAATAGACAAAAACAACTTCCTTGATTTCATCACCTCATATCCAGTAAATAAATAAATAAATGAGACTACACTTTTCCTCATCCTCCAATCAGATTAAATCGCCTCTTAATAGTGACATCAGTCACATTTCTGTCAGCAGTTTGACAGGTAATAGCCCTGCTTTGACAAGATCTTTCTCCCGTCCTCAGTCTGAGAGATGAATGTGTATGCTAACAGCAGGTATATTATAGAGCTCCTTGACACTGATATCACCACACCAGGCTATTCTCTCTTCTTTTCACAACTCAGCGGTGCCAGCAATGAGATCATTCCCAGCACTGTTGAAGAAGTGCAAGGTGGTATAGCGCCACATTTCATTCCGAGAGTCCTGAAGCATCACGATCGCTCACAAATACGGCATCATCTTTTCTTATAGGTTCTGGCCTCTATTAGCCAGCTGCATTCACTGCCATCAGGCACTGTGTGGTTTTCTACGCAACTTTAGCCAGCTTCAGTTTGTTTTTTGGAACAAATTACCATGCGTCTGTTTGAGAGGGTTTGGTGAAAGCGTGTAGTACTTCACAAATGGGCCGCATCCACAATAATTGCCCTTGAACGCTTGACGAGTCTGTCCACAGGCACTGGATGTTCATTTCCTTCAAACGGAGCATAAAAAACACATTGAAGCAGCCTTAAATAGCAGTGTTTAAAGGCACAGTCCATGCAGAAAAACATAATCTGGTGTTTCTCAGCCATATTTGTTTTGAGAATAAAGAATTTTATTTTGTCGAGCACTGTTTTAGAAGTAGAATGTTTGAAGAATGTCCTTGTTGCTCATTTCCATAGTTCTATAAAGTGTCAACATGACCCAACAGCCCCAATCATTTATGTATACATCCTATTTTGTTTCTTTTTGCCCTTTTCTGTAAGTATTGACAATGTCGTAATTATATTGTGAAATTTTTGATACTCCGATTTTCAAATACGTGATAGAGCATAGATTTTGTCGTTTAAACAGATTAATAAAGATCATATTACTTGTTAAAGATCAGATAATGGGCTAGAAAGAATGCAGTTGTAATTGTAAGTTAACAAGTGTAGTATTTATATTATTCTTATTACAAATTAGTTGTATTTAATTAGATGGGATACAGCTGAGGATACACACATTAATACAGCATTATCGAATAAAATTGTATTTCATTATGTTAGGCTATATTGACGCGAGTATCCTCAGCTGTATCCCACCTAGATTTCGCCCTCTCCTGCAACACTGTGAATGGGATACAGCTGAGGATACTTGCGTCAATATAGCATCATTTTTGTGACGCTGTTCATTAAATTATATTTATACATAACTGTGAGGATGGAGGTATGGAAATGTTGCTAATCAAACACAATTACCATTGAATTTAATACATAATAATAATACTTTACATTAACCTCCGATTGCAGCTGTATCACTTCTAGCAACAACCGTAGGAGCGATCCGATCAGCTGGATTTATGTCATGTTTATTCATAAATTTCTGCCAAATTACATGAAGGTAAGCAACTGTTTATCTGAGAGAGGAGTAAAGAAAATATTCTAGTTACATAAACAGCACCTTACATGAACAAAGCACTTTGTCCAGTTGTATTGAAATAATTATTATTGCCGTCTTCATAGACTTCTGCGTGGATTTTACAAACCTTAAATGGAATGTTTTGCTTTACTTGCATAGAAAATAATTTTTTTTAAATATCTTTGTTGATAATTTGCATACCAGTAAAGGTGAATGGGGATTGGAGCCGTAAAGCAGCAAAAGCAGATCATCAAGTAGCAGCCCTCTTACTGATAATTTATGACTTTATCTCCTATAAAACACAAAAAGCTGAATTTCTGAAGAATATATGGACTGTTTATATGCAATAAAAGTGAATGGAGATTGAAACTGACATGAATCAAAAGCAGAGTTTGAGAGTCTTCTCAAAAGACATTGTTATTTACAGTATTGGTGAAAGTTACAATAGAAAGTAATGTATCACAATGTTGAGTTACACCCCCCAAACTTGGTACTTAGTTACTTTTTATAGTAAGTAATGCATTATGTTACTTTTGAGTTACTTTTGGCTGAGGCTTGATCTCTTTCAGAACTTGCAGAGGGGTTTATTTATTCTTCTTTTTTTAATAGAGGAGCTCTGCAATTTACAGTACACTGTATAACATTCACTTACCTTAAAAAAAAAAAACTTATCAAAAAGTATTGTAGTATAATGTATAATACATGCCATAAATACAGATTAATGAAATGTGTTTGCTACTTGTACATTTTACTTGTGTACAGTCCGTTCAGATAATCCTCTTTTCCTTCCATATGTTAAAAATAATGAGACTTATTATTATTATTATTATTATCTTCCTTTCTGTCTGTTCCTGCATTCTCTCTTTGCGTGCAAGATTCAACATCACTACATTCATTTTAATTCAGCAATTTTTAAAAGTAAATTAACTAAAGTAAAAATTAACTCACATTACATTTTTTTTAAACTAACTGAAATATTGTTACTTCGTTTTTTAAAGTAATGCATTACTTTACTCGTTACTTAAGTAATATTATTACATAATCGGTGCTACTTGTAAAGCATTACCTTCAACACTGGTTATTTACTCCTCTTTATGTTGCTTTGTATAACAATTTCTTCTGTAGAACAGAAATGTGTGCATTTTTGAAAAATACCATAGCTGCTCATTTCCATATAATGAAGTAAGTGGCGACCAGGGCTGTTTAGCTTTCAAAACAAGATTTAAACATTAAAATTAAGATTAAAAAAAAAAAACATTCAATACGATCCCTCAATCTTTACTCATCCAATGCTGTTAAGCCCATGTTTACTCTCTGTCCATGAAAAAATAAAAGGCAGATTTTTTAAAAAATATTTTGGCTGCTCCATATGATGCAAATAAGTCAACAACACAGTCTAAAAAAAGGGGTTTTTACTCATGTGTATTTTTTTTTTTTACCCCCAGACAACATGGATTTATTTCTTTATATAAAAAGGTAATTTTTTTACTTAGATCCAAGCCTCTTACTTTTGTATGATGACAATAAATGGAGACACCAAAATCATATTTTAGTCTATACAAAAAGAAAGCTTATTTTAAAGCCAAATGAGATAATAGGGAGAATATTTGAGGAATATCCTTGTTGATAATTTCCATATTATATAGAGGGCTGACTCATCAAAATCTGAATTGGCGAAAATCAATTTCAATTACCAGTTCATGTTTTATGTATGACAGACATTCATGCAGGTATAGAACATCAAGGCAGTGAGTACATAAATAAATATTATGACTCACTAAAGGTTTTCATTTCTGGGTGCACTGTCCCTTTAAAAATCTGTGTCCATTCTGGAAATCTAGTTAAATTGTGTGTTTTTGCTCCAGGCATAATTGTATATAAGCAAAAAAAGTTAGGAATATAAAACACAAACATTGTCATTACTAAATAATTTAAAAGCAGCAAACAATGATTTGTTTTGTTTTGAAAAGTTTTTATGACAGACTCTAAAATAAATTCATCCTGCATTAACTCATTTGCAGCACCGCATCTGTTTCTGTTTAATATGCACTGCAACGGAAGCTCGGATGGCCTTGTGTGTTTCAATTAGCTGAGAGTAGAGGGGCTGCTCGGGTTTGAGTTTGTTATTTTCCTCACTGCCCAGATAATCAATGGTGTCATCACACGCTAAACTTTAGCCTTGATTTTCTGGCCTGTTGGCTTGTCCATTAGCTAGAATGTGCTCTGGACCTTTTATTCTGCTGATGCTATTATCACCTTTATGAGTCTGGGATCATTTAGCAGAACTGTTGTTTATTCAAATGAAGAATCAATGGGATTTAGTAATTAATTGAAATAAGAGTCTTGTGGTTGTGGGTATTTGTTTGCACTTATTTGCACATCCCAAAATTGCAGCTGATGCGATGCATCCTTATGTTAAACAGCATTAAGTTACCTTTTTACCTCACCGATCTATATTCTACACCCAATAAAGACAAAGCAATTACATTGCATAAGTGTTTATATGCTTAAATCACTACGCATTTTTTAGCATTATTGCAGCCATAATTCTTTTTGGTAATGATACAAGCTTTGCATACAGGTATCTGCATTTGGGGGTTTTCTGGCATTTTCCTTTTTAGACCTCTCAGGTTCTGTCGGAGTGAATGGCCATTTTAAAGTCTTTGTGAAATCAGTATTTACAATGTCTCCTTGGCTTGTACACACTGAGTATGTGTACATGGACACCAATAATCTGATTTTAATATGATTAAGACAATTCTTTGAGAGTCTACCATGTTAACAGCAGTTATTGATTAATTGAATTCAAATTTCAAGAGTTCAGACTTAGCTGATGATCTATCAAAAGCTTGTTTGACAAGCTGTCCTGGGAAAGAGCCCTGAGCTTAAGGGATCCTCGAGCCCAGGGCTCCCTCCCATTTGCAGAGCGGAAGGCAGCTTGAGCTCAGGTGGATCTCCAATACTCCCCGGCTGCAGTAGCTAAGGAAACACTTGAAAAAGAAGGGAGCTATACAAGTGCCTGATTTGCTAAATCTGTTATGTAATATGTATATCTTTGGATGGTGGGAGGAAACTGGAGAACCCGGGGGAAACCCACGCAGACATAGGGAGAATATACAAACTCCTCACGGAAACACCCACCGGCCGGCAGTGTTCTTGCTGTTGGGCTGACAGTGCTAAACTGAGTGGCTGTGCCACCCGATCTGGTAAAGGAGGAGAATGGAGAGTTCTTCCAGATGAAGATAAATGTGGACTGAAGACTGTGGTTATTTATAGTAACTGAGGAATCATATGATTGGAACATCATGATTAGCTAATGCAAGACCGGCTGTGGTAAATCATAAGCACGTGATGCTCTCGAAATTAGTTTATAAATAAACCTCACAAAGTCATAATTGAACTAAACAGAAATGTAATTAACAAATGTTGAGTATGTTTTAGCCGCATTACTGAAATGCAGTATACAAACACCTTAATCAAACTATTACCTTCATGTAGGATTTCTGCCACATTTTGTGACAGGATAGTCCATGTACACACGGCTGTTTGACACTATTCTCTGCACCTACTGAGTCAATGAAAGAGACCAGACTCCTGCATCGCAAAATGCTGAGTTTTTTTTTTTTTTTTGACATGCAGTATCAAATTCCATTAAAACAACACTCTTCCAGAAGTTCATACTCACACTTAATATCTCGTTTGTTGCAGGGAACAATGTTTCTGAATGAAAGTAAAAGTGCCAAACTGCAGTTAAAGTCGACAAATAAAAAAACTAAACACCTGAAGTTACATGAAACTCCAGAGAAAATGTGGATAGCGTGGTGATGCAATATTGTTAGGAATTATGTGCTAAGATGTAAAACAGGATCATGACAGCAACTCCTTAATCATAGTAAACACCTTAATCATATTACTGTCTTTTTCAGATTAAGGCAAATAATTTGATTGATGTCCATGTAAATGCAGTCATTGGCATTCTTTGGGTAAACAATTAATATGCAAGTTATTACAATGATGAAGAGATACAATTGCTTTGGTAGTGTTCAGTCAAGGTTTGACCTTTTGCTTCTGAATTTGGAGTGGCGAACCTTCTCTGTTGACATTAGTTTGTGGCTTTAGAAAGCAATATTCATAAAAAACGTTAGTTTGCGATGAGAGAATGATATGCAAAAATAAAGCCGAGCTCTTACTCAACATTTTGTTACAGTTATAAGTACATCAACATACAAACATAAAAGTCTTAGATTTGTGGCAACTGATTGCACATGGAGTGACCACTGTAAGCCAAGCGAGATTATAAAAGGTGCTATATGTGCGTTTAATGAAATATACAGACTGTGGAATGTTTTTTTAAAAGAAATTTTCTGTAGATGGAATTTATGAAAGTAAAATGTTAAAAACAGTAAATTACTGGCAACCACAGCTGCCGGTATTTTTCCGTAAAATTAAAAAAGGAAAAACGTTTTTTGTGTCACCATTTTGGAGGATAGTAGCGTCTGTGTTCAAGTCCAAGATGAACTGAGAGTATCTGATGTTGTGCTGCATCTTCTTTTGTTTAAATGTAACTGTGTAGTTACTAATGCAGTGAAAATCTGTTTGTTAATTTTAAACACACATGAACACATTAGTGCATTTAATGACTACTTTTTTGTGGACTAAGTTTTTGTAAACTGAACATTGTATCAGTTGATGAAAAAAAGGTTATTTTCCTTCAATTTAAGCAGTTCTATTAAATTTCCGTATTTTTTAAGGAAACATTCAGGCAACCACAGCTGCTGTTTTTTTTTTTTTTTTTTTTTTTTGTAAATTTAACAGATATTTTATACTATAAGAGTTTGCTAATTAGCAGTGTTGATAATGTTAACTCTTTCAAAAGTGTTATTTAAACACTTGTATAGTGGTTTCCATATACTCTGGGGGAGTGTTAATTTTAACTGTAAGGTAGATAAATCTACCAAAAATTTGCAGTGTGACAAACACTTTTGTACTAGCACTGTATAAACAAACTATACTTTTTTAAAAGCTGTGCATTAGTGCAGTAGTGCATTCATGCTTACACACACACTCACAAAACTAAATACTTTGGGATTTATGTTTATGGGAAGACGAATCTAAACAGGAAAGATGTTCCAGGATAAACAAAAGATGTGGTTCCAAGAACATGTCTTACTTGACAAAATCATGTCAGCCCTCCTGCATTGTCTTGTTTGCTCAGGTTGGTTGTCAAGTAGGAAGGAACTTTCAGTCTATTCTAAGATTCTGGTGCTCTGGACCAGTTTTCATTAAAGATATATTTGCATTTTGCTGCATTCAGCTTTCCTTTCACCTTGACAAGCTCCACAGTCCCTGCCACTGTAAAACACCCTCACTGTGTGATGCTCAGTTCAATGCAATTCAATTCAATTCTATAGTGCTTTTTACAATGTAGATTGTGTCGAGGCAGCTTAACATAGATTAAAAGTGAGAGTTAAAGTCAAAATATTGCATTTCAATAATTCAGGCATGTGGTAACTCACTCACAATAATTCATCCTATTGATGGTCTTCAGCAGGTGATGAGATTAACCTGATTTACTTAAGAAGTGATGCTTGATACTGAGAAACCAGAGGATCTTATTTCCCCACAGTTTTTATGTTTAGTCCCTGAAAAGTGTTTCGAGTCTGGCCAAAGATCTGGATGCAGACCGAGTGCAGATGCAAGTTGACACTGCATGTAATGCTTTTAATGTGTACATCTGTCCAAGTCCCTAACTCTACCCCTCACAGTGACGTCATTAACTCTATTAAGCGCATGTTTCTAATACTGCATGTCTGAGACTGTGTATCTCAGCATGCATATGCAAGCCTGCATCCTCATACTATTGGGCCATTCTGCCATAAACCCAGATTGGTACCACAAAAAGAATATTGTTGCTGAAGCTGTCAAACTGACATCATCAGAGAAGGACCGCCACTCCAAACACAGAAGCAGATGATCATAATTTGATTGAAGATTACCAAAACAATTTTATTTTCAGTGGATTAACATGGGTTAATTGTTCACCTAAAGTATAACAATGTGCCCTATGGCAAATTAAACATTGTACATTTTGATTTCACGTGGACTTTAATAAGACAAAAATCTACTTTAAAGCTTTAGTGCAACAGAAATTATTTATATATGTAGATAGATATGTATCTCAGCACAATCCTGTCTCTAAAACCTGTTTGTTTTGACTACATCACTTGGTTTCTGTTCTTTGCAAGTATATCCGTCTTTCGGATGAGACGTTAAACCGAGGTCTCGACTCTCTGTGGTCGTTAAAGATCCCAGTATGTCCTTCGAAAAGAGTAGGGGTTTAACCCCGGCATCCTGGCCAAATCTGCCCACTGGCCTCTGTCCATCATGGCCTCCTAACCATCCCCATATTCAATTGGCTTCATCACTGTCTTCTCTCCACCAATCAGCTGGTGTGTGGTGTGCGGTCTGGCGCAAAATGGCTGCCGTCGCGTCATCCAGGTGGATGCTGCACATTGGTGGTAGATGAGGAGATTCCTCCCATTGTGTAAAGCGATTTGAGTGCCCAGAAAAGCGCTATATAAATGTAAGGAATTATTATTATTATTATTATTATTATTATTATTATTATTATTATTATTATTATTATTATTATTATTATTATATAGTGCATAGACAGGTGTGTGGCTTTCCAAAACAGCTCGAGTCAAATTAATTGAGAAAGGCAAAGAAACTTCTTAGAGATGATTACGTGACACTGTAGCACTTATGAGCAACATTTCAAGAGCCACAATGAATCCGTTTTTTTTATTTATTTATTTTTTTTATTTATTTATTGTTTTTTTAATATCATTTACCAAGTTACTTTGTCTTTTTAGCTGTTTGGTGTGTTGAATGGCATGGCAAAAAGCTGTTTAATGTAAGGCTTCAGGATATTACAATTTTAAATAAATAAATCTAGTTTTCTTTTTTGCACTGCACTATTGCTGTAATGATAGTGTTATGTAAGAGAATGCATTGTGGGCCTGTCCAGCCTTTCTGTATCTGATGTATCTCACAACACTGCAAAAAACGAATGTCTGACACAGACGCCTGTCAGTGACTGTTAAAGTGCTGTAAGTTTTTTTTATTATAATTTTTTTATATCACTCATAAAATGTCCCCACTTCCTTACAGATATCTCTGAAATAAGTCTCTTGAGAAAATACACCTGTTTCAGTGACAAGTACAGCTTCTGTAGACAGCGAGAAAGGAGAAAAAAATCCAGGAAAGAAAACTAGAACTGTTGTCTGCCTGTGATTTTGTGTGTTCTGTTGGCTGACAGTGGATCTGAATTGGTGGGTGGGCTTTTGGAGACAGAACATATCATTGGATGGGAATCTAAATCAATGGCTAAGTCTGGTTACAGTAGCTAAAGGGGTAAAAATGCTTGCAGCAGAGGTTCTAGTTTTCTTCTTTGAAGTAAGAACACACAACATACTTATCAAACAGTTCTAAACCTAAATTCAACTCTACACCATAAAGTACACTTTACAGTATGCACATAGTTGAAGACAAAACCTTCCAGAACATTTGACAGTATACATAAACAAAAGTAAATATTTATGTTAAGGGTGAGAGTCTCTGAAATTGCGCATGAGCAAAATAATCATAATTCAGTTGTCCAAAAATATTTGAACAAACTGAGTAGATGCCTGACATATGACAATCATTTAAGAAGAAGAGGTTCACATTACTCGAGCTGTCTGTAGGCAACTAAGTCTGCTTTTCTATTACTGCTCCTGACTTTAACATAGGCTACATTATAATTATACCCAAGTGAAGGGAGACACAGAGATGTACTTGGAGTTGTATTTTGTGAATTTAATGTATATGAAGAACAAGAGTTGTAAGCTACGTTTATTGCTGTCATTTTTCTGTAGAAGCTAAGAGCTAAGAGATATGACATGATACATACAGTAAATGTGCATTTACACCTGTTTTGTTTTTAGCAGTTTACATGTCTACTTCATTTCAAACAAACTGTACATGTCTCTGTTGCCTCACTACAAAAGCACACAGTAAGTTTCAGAAAATACATGTTAAATAAACAAAAGATTCAGTTAAAATAACCTTATGGCTCTTTGAGGTAGCGCTGAATAAACGTATGATCTGCTTTTTTATTTCCTTAAAGTCAAGATGAGACTCATACATAGGAAATTTCAGAAAATGTTATAGACAATAAGGATGTAAATTATCATTGTTGTAATCTCACTAGGAAAGGTTTTTATCAAATGAAATGTTGCCGAGAACACACTTAATAATGATCTCATGTGGAACCTCAAAGTCTGAGTTTTGTTCTGATTGACCTATTTTTTTAATTAGGTTATTAAACTCATGGATTTAACATGGAAACAATGGTGTTTGAGACCCATGGTATGTCATGAACTTTTATTATTTAGCTATGCCTAGGTATATTCAAAGTTTCATATGGCACCTTTAATGCAATCGTTATTTGTTCAATTAACCTCAGCATTATTGACATGCTATAAGTTATTATGAAGTAGGCAAATTATAGTAGTTATTATTTATTTATTCATGAGTTTTCCATATTCTGTCTGCAATAATGTGCTTACATATTACTTTAATTCATTAACAATTCATTAAAAAAAAATTTACATTTTACATTTTAAAGGGTATAAAGTGAGTCCATACAGTAACATTTACAAATTATTGCTAAATTAGGTCATTTGAAGGGAGACACAGTGACAAAAAAGGTCAAAAAAATTGGCTGTAATTTATTAATGAAGACACCTCAATTTCTAACATATAAATCATAATTACAAAATGAGTTTAGTTCTTTTGAATACTATTATTTTCTGGATATTGTTATACCAGCCAGTATATCTGATTATCATTTCAATTTCAATTACTAAATGTTATAAAATAATATGATTAGGCTGCAAATTACATGATTACATTGAATATCTGACCTTTATTTAAATATGTTTTTAATGGGAAACACTTGTCTTCAATTCACTGACCCAATTTGCTAAAGTATAAGACTTAAAAACTCAAAGCAAAGTTTTTCTCCTTGTGTATCTATAAACTGCACAAATAACAGATGGTTTGATTTCTTTAGTCTGAATGCTTTTTGGCAGCTTCAAACCATTTTAATTTTCTCACTGTCTAAAAAGAGAGTATTGCGTTCCATCAAACTCAGTGACAGGCTGCTTTACAGTACTATAAAGTATATTGTTTTTCATAAATAGTGAAAGAAAAGAAAGTGTTTGTATTCTCAAAAGGAACGAATGCATTAACCGCAGGAAAGTGCATCTACGCATCTAATGGATCTGAAATATGCATGTTTTAGTTGACCTATTTTATGTTAAATAAAGTTGTGCCAATGTGTGCTTTTTATTGTCAGTACTGTATATACAGTATAAATAAAGTATGTCATATATATATAGGGTATTTTATTATTCATTATATAATGCTGGGTTTATTTCAGCACAAACAACCATAAGCTTTTCACACTTCACGTAACCCTGGGTCTTTATATACACACTTTTAACCTAACAATTCACAATATACAAACAGTGCTGTTAGACTTCAGTCACAGAGAATGTGTCTTTGCAGTTAAAAACACATGACAAAGGTCAGTGTAATAAAATACAATGTCATTGTCCACTTGTGGAAATCCAGGTGCAAACGCATGGAAAATCTCAATTTTAATTGGGGGCGACGCAGTGGCACAGTAGGCAGTGCTGTCGCTTCACATCAAGAAGGTCACTGGTTTGAGGCTCAGCTGGGTCAGTTGGCATTTCTGTGTGGAGTTTGTATGTTCTCCCTGTGTTTGCATGGGTTTCTTCCGGGTGCTCCAGTTTCCCCCACATTCCAAAGACATGCAGTACAAGTGAATTAGGTTGGCTAAATTGTCTGTAGTGTATAAGCAGTGGAGTAAAGTAACTAATTACAAATACTCAAGGTTCTGTAATTGAGTAGTTCTTCTCAGAAATTCTAATTTACTAAGTAGTTTTTAAAATGTGTACTTTTACTTTTCCTTGAGTACATTTTATTGGATTAGAAAAATCAGTCCTGTAATTCCTGTCCAATTAAATCACACATAGAAGGTAAATTGCATCATAATGAACTACTTCAGGACATGTGCACTTTACATTGCAGCAAACTGTTTGGAAGCATTAAGTGTTCAAGAAGATGTTCAAAATTTTTACACGCATTGATCCAGAGACTGTTTAGATTAGGGATGCCAAAACACAGGCTGTTTCTCAATTCCAAGAACACAGAGAACGGACTTGCGTTCTTGTGGAGAATGGTCTTGCCAGGTGTCCTCGGAAGATCGAAGATCCGGAGACCACGAGGGCAGAGAACACGTCGTTTGAGAAATGAGATGCTGCGTTCTTCCTGATGGTCACATGAACTTCAAGCATTTTAAATGGTAAATTATTTAAACATTACAGCCTTCATACAACGATTTATTGTTCCCCTTCGGGGGGAACTTCAGCACTATAAGTGGATTTGATTTGTAAAATCCACGCATTGGGAGGTTCGGTTCAGAAGCTACTCGTCTGAAAGAGTATTGAACGGGCCAATTAAGAATGAATTGGCAGCGCAAGCCTGCGCAGGTGAGCGGCATAAGCAATCAACTGAGTATATAAGCTCACCTGGCGCCAGCAGACGCTATCCTTTTCGCTTCAGAGACTTTCTGATCGAGTCGATGAGGGCAACACAGTCGTGCAGCACGTCCTTATCAGGACGGCGCTCCGACTGTGCGTTTCTGGATGCGTCCAGCATGTTAATGCGCTGCTCGCGGGCAGTTCATGTCGTCATTGCGATGCCATGACTGTTGCGCAAGATCGCGGTTAGCCTTTGCAAAAGGGTGAACCACCCCAGTTGTCCCCTGCTCTGCAGCGGGCACTCGGGCAGATCTGAGGGTTTCAGCGAGAGATAATCCGTCGCCCACGGGCCCGCGGACCTCCCGCTCCTCTAAGCGCTCCATCCAAGCTTCGGGCGGGGGAAGCGATCCGTCTAACAGATGGTAGCCCTTACGCCCGATGACACCGGAGACCAGATGTCCACCGCGGCATCGGAGGGTGGGCTTTCATTGTCCGATGATGATCCAGACCCGCTCGCCCCCTTCGGGCTGGTGAGCGCTGTCACTACGGATCCTGAAACGGACATGTTAGCCGTGCTTTCCCGGGCTGCTTCGGCCGTGGGTTGGAGATGGTTTATCCCCCAGCTCCGCGGCCGGACCGACTAGAGGGGCGTTCCCTTCTTCCCGGAGGTGCACAGTAGGCTCACGCGGTCTTGTAAAGCACTTTTTTCTGCTCGTGCTGCGTGTTCCTCCACCCTAACCACTCTTGACGGTGAAACAGCCAGGGGGTATGTGGCGATTCCTCAGGTTGAGTGCGCGATGGCGGTAAATCCGCGTGGCGCCTCTTCTTGGCGGGATCCGCCTCGTCTCCCATCCAAAGCCTGTAAGTTATCTACCTCCCTCGGAGCTAGAGCTTACATAGCTGCGGGCCAGGCTGCTTCCGCCTTGCATGCGATAGCCAACTAGCGCTACCAAGCGCAGGCGCTGGCCGAGCTGCACGAGGGTGGGTCCAACCCAGGCTTACGAGCTTCGCACCGCCGCCGACTTAGCTCTTCGGACTACTGAGTCCGCTGCGTGTGCGTTGGGGAGGACGATGTCCACATTAGTGGTCCAGGAGCGCCACCCCTGGCTGATATGCGCAAAGTCGACAAAGTCCGCTTTCTTGACTTCCCCATATCCCCAGCCAGGTTCGGCGACACTGTCTGTGAATTCACCCAGGAATTCAAGGCGGTGAGAGAGCAGTTGGTGGGTGATGTCTTATCGGCGGTCCGTAGCCCGCTCCGCCCGCCGTGCCATTCATACCTGCTCCTCGCCGAAGGCGCCCGCCTACGAGAGCTGCTCCGCCCCCGCACACGCCTCCGCCTACGAGAGCTGCTCCGCCCCCGCACACGCCTCCGGCGAAGCGAGCACGTCGGGCACCTCGGAAGCAGGCAGCCCCCCTGCCCAGAACGCCGCTAAGTCCGGCAACGGACCGCGAAGCGCCCCTGGGACAGGCCATCTGGAGAAGAGGGAACTTGCTCTTTCCCCGCTGGAGGGCGGGGCCCCATTTCCAACGGCACTTTTTACTGCCATGAAAACATTATGAAAGGGCACTTTTCACTTCCCCAGATGTGACAGCCCGAAATCTGCCAGTCTGGGACGCTATGCTTTCTAGCTTGCAGATTCGGTGCGTTTCGCCAGTGGCTCACGAGCGCTGGGAGGACGGGCTCCTTTCTCCCACCCCTCGAGCCTCCCCTCCGGAGCTCGGGTTTGGAGTGAGAGCAAATATCTCACCTCCAGCTTTTCCGTGGGACCCGCGAGCTTCCCGGATCAGCACACCCACTCCGCGCTGCCCCACTGCTGGTACGTCAGCGATTGTAGCGATGAGTCCATTAGCGAGAGCTCTGCCTGCCTGGTTAGCGCGGGCCAGCTCTTCGCGGTGGCTCATACGCACAATCAGACTCGGCTATGCGATTCAGTTCGCGAAACGGCCCCCCAAGTCACGGGTGTGTATTCACCAGGGTCAGCCCCCTGTCCGCCCCTGTCTTGCGAGAGGAGATTGCTGTCCTCCTGGCGAAGGATGCAATCGAGCCGCTCCCTCCAGCCGAGATGGAGAGTGGGTTTTACAGCCCACGCTTCATCGTGCCCAAAAGAGCGGTGGGTCACGGCCAATCCTAGATCTGCGCGTTTTGAACCGCTGCCTGCACAAGCTGCCGTTCAGAATGCTCACGCAGAAGCGCATCCTCCGGTGCGTTCGTCCTCTGGGTTGGTCTGCAGCATTAGACCTGATGGACGCGTATTTCCATGTCTCCACTCTTCCTCGCCACCGACAGTTTCTGCGGTTTGCGTTTGAAGGTCGAGCTTGGCAATACAAAGCCCTCCCCTTCGGGCTCTCTCTGTCTCCGCGGGTCCTCACCAAGCCCGCGGAGGGTGCCTCAGCGCCCCTTCGGCTCGCGGGCATCTGCATACTCAATTTCTTTACGACTGGCTGATTTTTGCCCTCTCTCAGAGCAGTTGATTATGCACAGAGACAAAGTGCTCTGGCACTTCCACCTGTGGGGGTTTCAGGTCAACCGAGAAAAGAGCAAACTCGCCCCCGTGCAGAGGATCTCTTCTCTCGGGCTGGAGCTGGACTCGGTCACCATGGCAGCGCGCCTCTCCGGAGAGCGCGCTCAGCTGATGCTGTACTGTCTGAGAGAGCTCGACAGTAAAATAGTGGTCCCACTGAAACTATTTCAGAGGCTCCTGGGGCATATGGCATCCGCAGCCGCTTCATGCCGCTCGGATTATTCTATATGAGACCACTTCAGCACTGGCTTCACGATCGAGTCCCCAGACGCGCATGGCACGCGCGCGCACACCGAGTCTCTGTTACTGCGCTGTGTCGCCGCGCCCTCAGCCCTTGGAGCGACCCCTCGTTCCTACAGACCTGGGTGTCTCTAGAACAGGCGTCCAGTCTTGTTGTCGTTTCAGCAGACACTTCCAACACGGGCTGGGGGGCTGTGCGTTGCGGGCATGCGGCTGCGGACCTGTGGAAAGGTACCCAGTTGCATTGGCATATCGCCTGGAGCTGTTGGCAGTGTTCCTCGCTCTCCACCGTTTTTTTCCGGTGCTGGAGCGGCAACACGTGCTGGTCAGGACGGACAGTACGGCGGCGGTGGCGTATATCAGCCGTATAGGGGGTATGCGCTCTCGCCGCATGTCTCAGCTCGCCCGCCGTCTGCTCCTCTGGAGTTATCCGCGGCTGAAATCGCTGCACACCATTCATATTAAGGCAAGCTCAACCGTGCAGCCGATGCGCTCTCACGGCAGCCTTGCGTCCTGGAGAATGGAGACTCCACCCCGAGTCTGTTCAGCTGATATGGGCGCGATTCGGTGAAGCCCAGATCGATCTGTTGCTTCCCCCGAGATCGCTCATTGCTAGTTGTTCTTTCCCTGACCGAGTGCTCTCGGCACGGATGCACTGGCTTACAGCTGGCCTCGGTGCACGCGCAAATACGCGTTTCCCCCAGTGAGCCTGCTCGCGCAGTTACTGTGCAAGGTCAGGAAGAGGACGAGGAACAGGTTGCTGGTTGCGCCCCTCTGGCTCAACCGGACCTGGATGTCAGAGCTCTCCCTCGCGATAGCCCTCCCCTGGCAGTCCCTTCGAGAGAGCACCTACTCTCTCAGGGACAGGGCACCACCTGGCACCCTCGCCGATCTTTGAAGAGATTTTAGACGCGAGGAAGACTTAGGTAACCTCCGATTGCGGTGGCTAATACCGTCACTCGGGCTAGAGCCCCCTCTCCGAGCGCGCCTATGCCCTGACGTGGAGTCTATTCACTGAATGGTGTGTCTCTCGCTGAGAAGACCCCCGTAATTTGCCAGATCAGCGTTGTGCTTTCTTTACGCCGAGAGAAGCTGGAGAGCAGGCTGTCGCCCTCCACACTCAAGGTTACGTGGCTGCCATCTCCGCTCTCATAACGCGGTGGCTGGCAGCACCGTGGGAACGCATAACCTCATCATCCGGTTCCTCAGGGGCGTTAAGCGAATTAATCCACCCCGCCCCCTCTCATGCCCTCTTAGGATCTCGCCCTCGCTACACAAGCCGCGTCAGATCCCTTCGATCCTCGACTCAGTATCTTTCTGTCCCTGAAGACAGCTCTGCTGGTCGCGTTGATATCGATTAGAGGGTCGGGGACCCGGAGGCATTTTTCGGTCAGTGACTCGTGCCTGTAATTGGGCTGGCTTCTCTCACGTCCTGAGACCCCGCCCGCGATATGTGCCCAAGGTTCCTACCACTCCGTTTTAATACGAGGTAGTGAGCCTGCAAGCGCTGCCCTCGGAGGAGGCAGACCCAGCCCTTCTTTATTGTCCAGTTCGCGTTTTGCGTATTATCCGGACCGCACTCAGAGTTTAGATCATCTGAGCAGCTCTTCGTCTGTTATAACGGTCGGCAGCAGGGAAGTGCCGTACCGAAATAAGTTCCCACTAGATTGTGGATGCCTTTCTTTCACTATCAGAGCCGAGATGAGCCGCGTCCCCCGAGAGCGCGTGCGCACTCCACTCGGAGCTTCGCATCCTCTCGAGCGCGCGCACGCGGCGCCCCTCTAACAGACTTCTGTAGAGCTGCGGGCTGGGTGACACCCAACACATTTGCAAGGTTTTACAATCTGCGAGTGGAGCCGGTTTCCTCAAGGGTATTAGGTAACCCTTGGTGATTGAGGAAACAATTCGGTAGGGTGTTGAAACACGCTTGCTGCGCCATTCTCCCTAACACGGAGATACGAGCGCCTTTTTATCTGTCAGTAAAGTTCCCCGTCAGGTGAGCCCTGCAGATTCCTCCGTGGCCCCCAGCACTGACTCAGCGGAGGAGTCACTTGCTGGCCCACTACGTTGTAGGTCTGCCCGCTGGTCAGCCCGCGTTTTGGGTAAAGGTGCCTGCTATGCGTGATCCCCACTAGGCGATCCCATATGCTTATTCCGCCACGGTTAAGTCCCCCCCCTGGGCGGACCCGTGTCTTCCCTCCCCGCTAACCACTCTTTTGCTATGCGTACTCCCCCTTTTTAGGGCTAGTCCATATGTAAATTCTGCCATCTATCCCCCCTCGGGTAACGGATGGCCTCCGCAGCGTCCTCCCTATCGGGATTGCACGCTTCCCAACGTTCTGTCGTATTTCCTAGAATTATCTAGATGCTCACGACTTCCCAAAAAATATATCTAAATCCGTGAAACTTCTGTTGAAGTAGGATAAATTAGGGCCAGGGACACGTTGGAGGACCGCGCCCCCCATGATGCGGGTGCGTCACGCTTGCTTGACTATCTCCTCATCGGGGGTGTTGGTAAGGTGCAGTCATTATGGCGCTTTCAATGGGCTCCCAATGCGTGGATTTTACAAATCAAATCCACTTATAGTGCTGAAGTTCCCCCCGAAGGGGAACGTTCGAGGTTACTAAAGTAACCCTTCGTTCCCCGAGGAGGGGAACGGAAGCACTATACTCCGTCGCCATAATGACTGTCCCTTAGCTGTTGAAAGTCTCTTCAGCTTAAAAAGGATAGCGTCTGCTGGCGCCAGGTGAGCTTATATACTCAGTTGATTGCTTATGCCGCTCACCTGCGCAGGCTTGCGCTGCCAATTCATTCTTAATTGGCCCGTTCAATACTCTTTCAGACGAGTAGCTTCTGAACCGAACCTCCCAATGCGTGGATTTTACAAATCAAATCCACTTATAGTGCTTCCGTTCCCCTCCTCGGGGAACGAAGGGTTACTTTAGTAACCTCGAACGTTTTCCCCCCTTTTCAAAATATATACTTTGCATAAAAACATTAGAAATATACTCTGCACAATATAAGTAAAACTTATTTTAATACGAATTTCAGCAAACAAACAACCCTTAATGTGTTTATTCCTTTATTAAGATGTTTACTTTTACCATTTCGTTTAGGGAAACTCCTGAGGAAAAAATAAATAAAATCTCTGAACTTTAATAATAAATCTAGATAAAATGCTGCGCTTCCTACCTCCAGTCGCAATGACTTCTGAGACCAGTGCGAGTTTGCTGCTCAAATCTGCATCGGTGCATCCTCAATATCAAGATCACATCCGGGAAGTTTCACGCATCCTCTGTTCTTGCGTACTTGAGTATTGGAACTGAACTTTGGCAGCTGATGATGATGTTACACGAGAACACGAGGACACAAGACCGCTGAAGAACGCATATTGAGAAACAGCCACTGTCCTGGAGGGCTGATGTCCTGCAGATTTTAGTTCCAACTTGCCTCAACACACCTGCACAGATGTTTCTAGAAAGCCTAGTATGAGATTGATTAGCTAGCCCAGGTGCGTCTAACTGGGATTGGAACTAAACTTTGCAGGACACCGGCCCTCCAGTACCGAGTATGGGTACCCCTGGTTTAGATGCACGTCACCGATGAGAAGATGATGAATATTTACTGTATGATGACTGAAATGGCCTTAAACACCCAGCAGGCACAAGACGTCAACATGCCGTCAGATTGAAATTGTACCTTAATGCCGTGGAGACGCTGCATTTTGTTTGGAAATGAAAATCGGGTTTACATCAGAACTTAACGTCAGCCTGATGTCAATGTCCAACGTCCAACCTAAAACCAACCAAATATCAACGTCTAATGATATTACAGCTTGAAGTTGTGTCAACGTTACCACTATGACATCTATCAGACATTGAATTTTGGTTACCATAACTGATGAATAAATGTCAGTATTTGACGTCAATAGGATGTTGGTTTAAGATGTTGGCTCGACATTGGATATTGGTCACTTTTTAACAACCTAAAATCAACCAAATATCAACATCATTTGATGTCATCATTCGACATCAAATAAAATGTTATCCTTAGACGCTGGCTAGACATTGAATTTTGGTCACCTGACATCACAACCTAAATCTAACCTAATATTAGCGTCTTATGACATTGTGTGCCTGCTGGGCAACAACTAAATGCATTACAGAATGTTACATTTACACACATCCACAAATTACATGGAAATGCATCAACTTTTAGCAGCATAAAACTCACTACTCACTAGTACTCATGAGTACTTTTAAAAGGACTACTTTTTACTCCTACTTTGAGTAATATTTACAACAGGTACTTTTACTCTACTCACACTACATTTTTAGACAAGTAATGATACTTTTACTTAAGTATGTTTTTTCAGTACTCTTTCCACCACTGTGTATAAGTGTGAATGAGTGTGAATGGATGTTTCCTAGAGATGGGTCCTAGTGATGGCCATATATAGTTTGTAAAGAACTGAAGATGAAGAAATTCAGAGCATCAAATTCAATTATCTAAAATTCAAAACCAGAAATTTAAAAAGTAGGTCAGGGGTGACCAACAGGAAAGAGTAGACGATCACTGAAAAGTCAAACTAGAATCACTCACCTCTGCTTGATTCATGGTCATGGACAAATTACAGGGTGCAAATTACATGGGGTTGTAGGTAAAAATGTATTTTTTTTTGGCATATAGAAATTCAGATTTATAAAGTTACAATTACAAATTAATGCAACTCAAATTCACATTGTTTTGGCATACTAATAGCTTCATACAAACAGAGCCTTTTCAACCATTATATTTTATTTTTTAGCATTTGTTTTATTTTAAGGCATTTTTAAAGCATTTTATTTTACTTAGTTTGTTTGATGCTGTAATTTTCTAAGGGTCAAGGGAAGGAATATGCTGTTTGTAATGATGCCAGAGAGCTGACATAGAGTTTCAAGGCAGTTTTAAAAACGGAACTGTTTTTGTTATTCACCTGTAGTGCAAAAGTGTTGACCCCGAAGGCCAACCTAATTCACCTCAGCACCATTCACAGCTGTCCTTCCTCTTTTATTTCATCGTCTCCTGTTTTATCCATTCCTCTTCATCCAGGTTTTACTGTTGCCATTAAACAGGTTGTTGAATCAAAGGTTAAGTAAACTTTCATGTGCGTCTATCTCTCATGTCACATGTGGCCAGGGATACAATTGCATGTTTGTTGAGGAGTATTTTATGCCAACTATGTTCTTTTTACACTTTTTTTTCCATCAATTTTTTTTTTAAACGTCAGGTCATATTTTTTCATTCAATTTTCCCCAGTAGTTTTAAATTGATAGCTCACAGAAAAATAAAATGAAGCTATAACTGTGGTCTTTGGTGATACATAAAATGCAAATCAATGACTACTAGTCACAAAAGGATAAAAATAATTGATTTATTAATTTTCTTGTCGGCTTAATCCCTTTATTAATCTGGGGTTGCCACAGCAGAACAAACCGCCAACTTATCCAGCTTATGTTTTACGCTGCGGAAAACATCCCGTCACTGGGAAACATCCATACACACTCATCCACACTCACACACTACGGACAATTTAGCTTACCCAATTCACCTGTACCACATGTCTTTGGACTGTAGGGGAAATAAATAATAAATGTGTATATTTAATACAAATAATAATAATATTCAGGCAGTACAAAATTAATATCCATGGTGCTTGACAATACTTTTTTTTAAATATTATTTTATAAATATATGTTGCGGTTTAATTTACCTTTAATCTACACCCCCTGTAAATTGTGTTTATAAAGGTTTAAAACACTCTGTGTGTAATGTTTTATTATTATCATTATTGTTATTAAGAAACTGATTGGCTTTGTGTCTAAATGAAATGTTCATTTAAAAACCGTTTAAATCGTAATTTTGTCTTTCTTATTGCATTATAATATTGTTACTTAATTTGTAGCATATTTGGTTTTTGTTTGTGATTTTTTTTTTGTCATTTGTATATCAGATAGTAATAGGCCTTTGCATGAAAAAAAAATGATTAATGTTGAATTTGCCAGCATTTGCAAAATATTTTTTAAATGTATTTATTTATACACCAATGCTTTACTAGTTTAAGTAGTTTTTTTTTTTTTTTTTTCTAGGGAAAATGTGCATTTTTAAGCAAAGGTTGCAGTGTTCATGGTGTGAATAATAAAAAAGATACATTTGTTGTTCCCATCTATATGTGTTTCTCTATAATATTGTAGTTTAAATTTTATATAATCAAAACACTATTTTATTTTATTTCTTGTTTTTAATTATTATTATTTTTTTTTACATAACAGAACAGCTACAAAATCAATTAGTTTCCAGTTGGTTGCAGAATAGACTACATGCAGGTAGGAGATAAAAATAGTTTTATTATTTTGTGCATGTGTGTGCATTAGCTTTGAAGGTGCCAAAAAGTGCATTGATTCAAGATAAATTGTTCTATGATATCCTTATTGCGTGTATGTGACTTAAGTAAGTAAAAAACTCTCCATAAATGGTTTTATATATTCATTTATAACCACAGGGATTAGCCCTACTGAAAAGCTCAATTTTGACCATATTTTGAATGGTCATGAGAATTAATCAGCTCTGCTCTGACACTCTGATGCTTGTCATGTAAATTTGCTAAAACAACTTCAGTCAGACAAGGGTTAGAGCAAAGCAAAAAAGTAGTTTATTAAAATAATCCTGCAGGATGAGACGAGTGAATGTGTAAGAGAGTCTTTTAACAGACAGTTTTATACCCATCAGTGTACACTTATATATGTGCCAAACTCCAGGAAAAATACAATTCTGGTGGGAAAGAAAAGATCTTGTGGTTTTCTAACTCCTGACCAGAAGTACTATAATATATCAGGCTTTGGCCTTTGCCAGTACCAAACTTCTTCTCTCTGCATTCTACAAAACATGTTTTTCATCAAGATGATGTTCATTAAAAATGTCCATCACATGCTCTAATTCCCACAAAGTGGTGTACTCTAAAATACACGTGTACAAAATAATAATACTTTAGATTTTAAAAAAAAGAATAAAATTTTCAACAAATTGAGTAGATTCCTTAAGTAGTGGTATGTTGTGGTTTTAACGTATCTGAAAACACCATAATCTATATCATACAAATTGTTACTATCTTAGGTCTGTTAGAATTACCTAAATTATTTTATTTGCTAAATGCAGAATAAAGAGAGTTTTTTTTTTTTATTAATTTCTCAACAGTCAAGAGTTTACATACATTTCATTGGTATTTTTTAGCTTTGCTTTTAAACTGTATAATTTTGGTCAGATGTTTTGGGTATCCTTTCACAAGCTTCTCACAATAGTTTGAAGGAATTTTGGCCCATTCCTCCTGACAGAATTGGTGTAAGTGAGTCAGATTTGTTGGCTGTCTTGCTTGCACAAGCTTTTTCAACTCTGCCCACAAGTTTTCTATAAGATTAAGATCAGGGCTTTGTGATGGCCACTCCAAAACACTCTGTTTTCTTTAAAACACATTTTAACTAATTTGGCAGTATGCTTAGGGTCATGGTCTGTTTGGAAGACCCATTTGTGGCCAAGTTTTAATTTCCTGGCTGATGTTTTAAGATATTGCTTTAGTATTTCTACATAATGTTCTCTCTTCATGATGCCATCTATGCTGTGAAGTGGGCCAGTCCCTCCTGCAGCAAAACAGCCCCACAACATGATGCTGCGGCCCCCATACTTCACAGTTGGGACAGTGTTCCTAGGCTTGTAAGCAATCCCGTTTGTCCTCCAAATGAAACACTGGTCATTATTGCCAAACAGTTCAATCTTAGTTCCATCAGACCACAGGACATGTCTCCAAAAATTATTCTTTTTCCCAGTGTAAGTTAGCCAAATGTAAACTGGCTTTTTTGTTGATTCTGGCTGGTTGATTTTCCCATGTTGTCAAACAAGGAAGCATTGTGTTTGAGGTTTTCCTTAAATACTATTCAACAGTTGTGCCTCCAATTAACTCAAATGTTGTCAATTAGCTTATCAGAAACTTCCAAAACCTTGACACCATCATCTGAGCTTTTTCAGAGCCATAATAATCTTATTGTATGTAAACTTGACTTTCAAGAAAAGTTACAACAATTTTTTTTTAAAAATCTCTCATTATTATTCTGCTATTAAGCATAACAGAAACAAATTTGAAAATACTGACTTACCTAAAAGAGAAAACGTTTAATCACATTAACATCTGACCTTTTTAAATGGTTATGTGCCTTTTTATGCAGTGTATGTAAATTTCTGGTTTCAACTGTACATGTTAAACTAACAAAACACACAGCTAATCAGGCATAAAATGCCTCTTCAATGCGTATTCTCAAATTTAGCTTAAAATATTTCTTTAAAATTAAACTTTGAAGTAAGTAAGAATATCATAGTTGTAATATTAGTAGAAAAAGTAACCAATAGCACACTATCTGGGTTGTGCATAATAGTGATCCACACAGGAAGATGTTTTGTTCCAATTGGCCTGTTTTTCACCTTAATTTTTACAGAACTTACAAGAAAAGAGGAAACAATGGTGTTTGAGGCTCACATTGTCGATGTGGCAATGAGGTATATCCAGATTTACATTTTATGACACCTATAAGTTAGGCTGTCTTAATCCTTAAAGAATAAACTTGTGATTTTGGCACCCGATGCATCACATACGTTTCATACTCAATTCTGCACCTCTGCATTTGCCAGTTATTTGCATACCCCATGAACCGAATGTAAATCTTGATCTCACGCTCCATCCTCCGTTCAGTCGAGCTGTTGACCTAAATCTGCAAAAGCGATTCTTTTTGCCTCTTTCCTCTCTTGAACTTGATTCCCATCGGAGTTTCTGCAACAAAAAAAGACGTCATATAGAATTTAAAACGCCAGAATGTGTTGTTACTCGTTGCCTTCTTTTTCATTAAAGACTATAAAAGAGAAAAAGATGTTTTATTGATGTGTTTCCTCACAAGGAACAACTAGCCATGCTATATCAACCCACATCTGTTTATCCACCTGTTAGCATCCTAATGAAATGTTTACACCAACTGAATTAATCATGTCAAATCCCATGCTGTTTTAGGTAATTGCCAGGCAAAATTTGCCAAAGAAAGTCTTTGTTTGTGCTCGTGAGCCAGGCGATGCTTGGCTGAAGAGACAGTTGTCAGACTGTCGAAAGACTCGGCTCCTCTGCAGGCTCGCTTAATGATACAGTGGGGAATAGCGGAGCCACCACTGCCAGTTCTTTCCTCTAGAAGACACATGTTGAGCGGATGAAGAGGAAAAACAACATGGGGATGCCGCCAAAAAATCTCATGCACAAAGGAAGTGAATAAGGTTAAAGAGAGAGGACTTATTCACTGACGGTTGCATAGCGACGCAAATTGAAAATAGTGCAAAAAGCATCTGGATGGAGTTTTTCTTTTTAGATATCTGTGGATGTGGCGTCGACATTCAGCTGCAAACACATGCATTATTGAGAATAATGTTTGACATTTTTTACAGCTTCATTCAGTCCTTTCTCTGTGTGTTTTTTTTTTCTTTTCTTTTCAGCTTGCTATTATAAATACCTGAGATGCTTAAATTGAGCCCAGTGGGAGTTTTTATACTGTGCCAGGATTTTGGAGATGCAAATGTGTGGCTTGCTCTGAAATGACTGTGAGACTTCTAAGCTGTCCTGTCTGTGTCCTTGTGCTGATGCTTATTATTAGTTAGAGAACGGCTGAGAATAGACTTTTTGTTCTTTGAAAGAAGTCTGTGCGGTGGTGGCTAGCAAAGAAGTGGATGGTCGCCTCGGCATTTCTACGCAATGTTGTAAAGTTTGGGGATTATACCTGGATATGATGGGATTTTATTCCCTCCATTTTATTAAAGGGCACCTGTTTTACCCCTTTTTCAAGATTTAAGAGAAGTCTTCTGTGTCTCCAGAATGTATCTGTAAAGTTTCAGCTCAAAACACTCATCAGATTATTTATAGTACCTTTAAGAATAGTGGAATTTTCTGCTCTGAACAAAATGTAGCTGTTTTTGTTGCCTGTGCCTTTAATGCTGGTCCTCCCCGCCCACCGTTCCCACGTGCCTGTTAGATTGTGCCTTATACTTCAGCTTCGTCAGATAAACAGCATAGTGACAGACATGAAGGAACCAGATCTCATGTACCGTTTGTGAGAAATACTACAGTAAGAACTTTACCAATGATTATTTGATGTATTTGTTGTGGAGTTAATGCAAGCCTTTCTGCAACGATGAGTCACACACAATGTCGTTACAAAGACACACAGTTTTTGCACGGAAATGTGACAGGATACACGTTTATATCCACTGCTGTATGGATATTCGTTATGTTAATGTACAAAATAAACCTGATTTAACGGTTTCTTTTTTAACTGTACTGATATGCAGCTGTGTTGACAAAGTAAAGAGGGTAAAATTGCTGTAATTCATTACAAACATGCACTGTTTTAAAAACAGTTTAAATTTGTAAAACTCACTCTTGATCACATTTTATGATAACTGATGATCACAGTGAGCTGAAGAGATCTTTTAATCCCAGTCGCTTTGCGCAAGTCCTGTCTTGTGGATATGATTGTACATGTTACTATGGAGACATTTTAATATGGGGCTGTCAATCAATTCGGTGAGCTGGGAAACCGCACTCCTAGGTCACATGCCAGTGAGCCTCAAAATGGGAGGATTTTGGATCCTATTTTAACGTCAGGAAATTAAAAAAAAAAAGAGATAGTTATTGTCTTTATATCACCCCAATACGGCTGTGGACACTCTATACCTACACACAATACTGTCAAAACAGCTTTAAAAAGATATTTTTCATCATAGGTGCCCTTTAATATTATATTATAGTGCATTGTATTATTATGTACAGAGAGAGAGATGAATTAATTACAAAATACAGTTCAATTTAAGTTTTTTTTATTTAAATAATTATGTAAATAATTTAGTAAAAAAACATATTTTAAAACTACAAACCTAAGTTAATTTAAAATTCATAGATAAAATTGTAATATTTTAAAATTATTAACCATTTAAATATAATTTTAAAATATTTAAAATGGTTAAGTAAGTATTATTAATAATAATTTTTAATTAATTTTATAATTAAAAAATGGTCAAAGAATGGTTAATAACTAAGATAGAAGTACTTTTCACGAAATATACTTGCGGTGATAGCCCATTTACCCACATAACATGAATAGTTTACTATATGCAACCAACAAAACATAATTCGATTTTTAACAATGATTTTGTTTATTATGACACTGTTATACACTGTTTCTTTTCAATGGATTAACGTTAAAAAAGAGACTGTTGAAATAAAAAAAAAGAAATACAATATTTCTTTTACTTTTTTACTATTCAGGAGCCATGTGCACCCATTGACAGGTAAAATCTGCTTCTCTCTCTTTTAAGTTCAAAGCAAACTTGAATGCCAAAGCATTTTAGATATCCATTCATTGATTTTCTTTTTGACTTAGTCCCTTTATTAATCTAAGGGTCGTCACAGAATGATCTGCCAACTTATCTAGCATGTGTTTTTACACAGCGGAGGCCCTTTCAGCTGCAAACCATCTTTGGGAAACATCCCAATACACATATACACATTCATTCACTACGGACAATTTAGCTAACCCAATTTACCTGTACTGCATGTCTTTGAACTGTGGGGGAAACTAGAGGACCCGGTGTAAACCCACGCGAACATGCAAACTCCGCACAGAAATGCCAACCGACCCAGCTGAGGCTTGAACGAGTGACCTTCTTGATGTGAGGCCACAGGGCTACCTACTGTGCCACTGCGTTGTCGCATTTTAGATATGCATATACAGTATCTTATGTAATATCGACATCATCAAATTAATAAAATATACAGCAAATAATAAATAAATGAAAGAAAAAAATCAAAATTTAATAATTAATTATTTAATGTTTATATCATTTACACGACTGTGCAAGCACTGTTAATTGCGAAGCCAAGTGAAAGTATGCTTGAGTAAAAAGGTCATTGCAAAACTGCACAATTAGCGACAGCTTTAGAAATGAAAGTAAAAGCCAAATCCTGGATATTTTAGAAAATTTAGGAACCCAGACCAGATCACCAGACCAAATCCCAAGGCATGTCTCGTGTGTCTGCTGGGCATGTGAGACTGTCTGTGGGAGTGGTGACAGGTCTCACCCACACAGAACAAAACGGGTAAATGAGAAAAGATTTTCCATTACTTAATCGATCGCGGATGTTTTGTTATATCGGGCAAATTTTTAAATTGTAAAACATGATAATAATAGTATAAAGATGATAATAATAGTATAAAAAGTGTCACTAAATATAATTGTAATGTGAGGGACACTGACAAAGGTATTAACAAGAATGGTCAGGCAAGCAACGGTAAACACAGAGGCAAATAAATATACACAAATAGATATATATACACACACACACTGATACGTGTGTGTGTGTGTGTGTGTGTGTGTGTGTGTGTGTGTGTGTGTGTGTGTGTGTGTGTGTGTGTGTGTGTGTGTGTGTGTGTGTGTGTGTGTGTGTGTGTGTGTGTGTGTGCGCGCTATTTTACATGTAATCAGTCCTTGACAATTCACCGGCTGTGTGTGTGTGCAATCAGCAGAATCCGTAATAGGTGCGTGTGAACAGTGCATGACTGGATCTGTAGTCCATATAATGGCGGATTTGTAGTTCTATAGCAATCTACGTATTTACCAGTTATCTACAAGCATTAGATCACTGGTGATTGTGGCAATAATTGGGCAACCGTTAATACCTGGGCGGCCCGCCCAACTAAAGTCAGTGTGTGGGAAGCACTGAGATATAATTATGTAAATATAAATTATTATCCATATGGTAAACCTAATGATTATGTTAATTACATTATCAATATTTTTTTTTATTTAAAGTGATCTGCATCAGCGTTTCCCAACCCACTCCCTGAAGGCACACCAGCGGTACACATTCAACCTCTCCTTAATCATACTTTCACCTGACTCAACCCATCAGAACATTAGTAGAGACTCCAAAAAATAAATGGGTCAGATAAGGGTGACATCAAAAATATGTACTGTTGGTGTGCCTCCAGAAACAGGGTTGGGAAACACTGATATACATATACACACAAAATAAGTTAATCTACTTTTGTGATTCCATATATCCGCACTCTTAAATTACAGCTCAGACAATCAGGTTTGAGAAGCAGAAACAATTGTTGTATACATTGTAATGTTCAATGATGTTTTTTTTTGTTTGTTTGTTTTTGTATGAGTTGTGATTGGAGTCAGTTACGGCACAACATAATTTACTCAGTGTCAGTGTTTTCAAACAAAAAGACTCGGGATGTTTTTTGAGTTCATGTGATCTCAATCCACTAACTTGAAAAACCAACATGCAGCAGTCAATGTGAGGGAAACTAAACTGTTAAACTGAGACATGTATATCTTCCCTTTTTGACAGCCCAGATTTTAAGTCCGAAAAGCATTGTATAGCTTAGACTTATTCACATTCACAAATTATTTGCTACTGAACATTATTACTCTATAATTGTTGTGTTGTTCATTAAGACTTGGCAGGTTTGGTTCTAACAAAATAACTCTGCTGTACGAATGCTTTGCTATTTTTCCAACTGGCCAATTATTATTGATATTCAATTTTCATTCCGATTTTGGCATCAGAGATGAAATTACATTTATATTTTTGCCTCAGAGACAGAACTGAATACTGACATTAAAAATTGTCTTTTATCCCAAGCTGCATGCCTAAATGGTCAAATACATGCAGAAATGTGTCAAAAAATGACACCTAGTGACTAAATATGTACTCTTATATAGTCTTACTTAAATAAAGCATAAATAATTATGATTTTTTTTCATAAGCGAGCAGCCCTAATTTTCAGTTCAGTAATTATGACTGTTACAAAGTTCATTAAATATGAAACAAGATTAATTCAAATAACGTGTTAGTGGTGTTAGTGAAGCCAGCAGAAGGCGCTCAACCTGTGATTCTGTGTGAGTCGTAATGACGTAAACTGAAAGGGACACTAAACTCTCAATGAGCGCTGTCTTTAAGGAGGAGATGTTAACCCAAGGTCCTGACTCTATGTCGTCATTAAAAATCCCATGGGATTTTTTGTAAAGAGTAGGGGTGTACCCCGGTGTCCTGGCCAAATTCCCATCATGGGCCCTTACCGATCATTGCCTCCCAATCATTCCTATCCATCGAATTCGCTCTATAACTGACTCTTCACTCCACCTATAGCTAGTGTGTTGTAGGCGCACTGGCGCTGTTGTCCTGTGGCTGCCCTCTCATCATCCAAGTGGATGCTGCATAATGGTGGTAGTGTGGAGAGACCCCCTCCTGATTGTGATGCACTTTGGGTGTATGGCCATACACAATAAATGTGCTATATACATTAAATTAACATTACAATGTGCTTCTGTAGAAGACAATTCCTTATTTAGCTTAAGTCACTTCATTGTTGATTCAGTTTAGATCAATAACAGTGCTATTGTTACAAATTAGATCAACTTGTTCTTGTTTTACAATGTTAGTGCAGTTAAATTGACAATATTACTCAAAATAATTTTTTTCCATTATTAAATGTTGCTTTAGCACCCTATCAGCATAGTAAAATGATTTATGAAGGTAGTAATGATGTTGGAATTGCAGCTTTTTGATCCTATATCACAATAATAAATTGCATTTTCAAAAAAAAAATGTTTGTTTTACTTTTACAAAGATTAAAAAAAACTCCCGAGCTCCAAACTTTTGAATGGTAGCAGGTATGGTAGCATGAGATATTATCATAGGCTCTGCTTTCAAATAAGAGATAAGATCGAAGCCTTTTTCCTCAGGTAACATTCAGTGTTACTGTGCCTCAACTAGCTGAGTCACAATTAGCGTAAACGAGCATCTAGCAAAAAGATAAGCACCTGATTGCCTCGAGGCGTAATTGCACACCCCTGCTGAACTTCCTTTGAAATGATAGCCAATGCTGAAAAAAGAGGCACAAAAGACACGGCCAGAGGGTTCGTCTTTGCACTTTGCAGTTTACACACACATGCAGGTCCCACGGCAGATGCCAAATTATTTCTCAGAAGCCCTCTAGCAAAAACATGTGCACACGTAGCAAATGGGCGGGAAAAAATGGCACACAGCATGGTGGTCTTTTGCACCCGGTTTACAGCAACGTCGCCATCGAGTGTTTGAAATTATAAATGAAGTCAAAGCTGCAGGGAGAGAAAGTGCTTCAAAGAGTCTGATGTCAGTAATGTAGATGCTTTCCTGGTGGGGGTCTGTGCACGTCAGCACGTCTTCATACTTAAAAGCGTAACTGCAGGCAAACCTACCACAGGGACACGCATGCAAAAAAAAAGCTTTCTGTGATTTTTACCCTGCTTGGAATTGAAATAAAGGGTGAGGGAATTAAAACAGAAGACAAGTTCTTTGTTGTCAGCCTTAAAGAGCCTGATAGACACTTACGCTTAGATTTCCAGTTATGAATCAGCACCTGAAATCCACAGATGCGTGTCAGGCAAGTTAGAAAATCAACATAATCGCATGCACGACTGAACAGACTCCACCACTGGGCCCCAGCTTCAAAAGATCGACTTCCTCCAACACGTGGTGCTTTTCATCCCCAGTTTACAGCAGCTCTTTATAATAAATCCTCCTTTCTCTGGGTTCCCGACCCCAGCGTTTCGGGTGAGCTTTCTCAAACTCTTTGATCTGACTTCGGTGTGAAAAGTTTTCAGCTAGTCATTCTTATAGTCTTATTAAGGTGTTCTTTTTAGGCAGAGGCTATTTTTTGTGTGACTCCCAGGGTCCATTTACCTCAATCCGCGACGCACAGTGAAAGCAGCGCTGACATGCCAGGCTTGTTGAAAAGCAGGGGGTTCGGGAGCAGGTCTTTCTGAATAATATCATAATTACGGCCCCTACGGTCATTCAGGAACACTCTTTCTCCTCGGTGTGGTGCACTTGCCGTCGCTACACCACGCATGCTAACTAAGTGTTCGGTACATGTCACTTTTCAAAGAGCAGATCAAAAATGTGCTTAATGCCAATTTAAAAATGGAGATTCTAAATTATATAACCTTTTCGACAGCATGATGTGATGTCTGACATCTAGATGGATTCCTGGGAGCTTGGCTAGTACTGTATTTAGTATGATCATTTGCAACTATTCATTGATTTTCTTTTCGGCTTAGTCCCTTTATTAATCTGAGGTTGCCACAGCGGAATGAACCAGCAACTTATCCAGCATCTGTTTTACACAGTAGATGCCCTTCCAGCTGCAACCCATCACTGGGAAACATGCATACACACTCATTCACACACATACACTACAGACAATTTTAGCTTACCCAATTCACCTATTACATGTCTTTGGACTGTGGGGGAAACCGGAGCACCCGGAAGAAACCAAAGTGAACATGGGGAGAACATGCAAACTCCACACAGAAATGACCCAACTGAGGCTCGAAACAGTCACCTCTTTGCTGTGAGGAAACAGCACTACCTACTGAGCCACCACGTTGCCAGCATTTGCAACTATACCGATGATATATTTTGTGATTTTGTATATAGTTTAATCTATGTAAAGTGTCCAAAAAACATTAATCTAATGAGGAAATATAACTTTTTTCAATGTTTACTAATCTTATTAGTACAAAAATGTAACATTTTTATTGAGAAGTCTCAAACTTAACCCTATCCCTAAACATAACTGTAACTGGGATGTTAGCAGATTATATCAAAAAGTGGAAATTAGATCATTTAAAGAGGTCACAAACTGAGAAACAGAAATTCTCATTTAAAGTTGCCCTATTAAGACAGTCTGAGTATATCTAGTTTTATATTGAGAGATCAGTATAGGCATACCATAAACCTCATGTAAATTCCATGAGTGGTAAACCCCAGTGCACAACAAGCCAATCAGAAGACAAAGCAACCTGTGACGTGTTCATCCTGACCAACACAGTCTCATATGAAGCACTGAGATCATTAATATGCACACATCATGCTGCGTTTGATAAGCAACAATGAAAAAACAATGCTAGTATCCCTCCCTTAGTTATTATAGAGCTTATATTTAACTTACTAAGTACTGTATGTGTGACTTTTATTTTGAAAATGGAACAACAGACTGTTCAAAAACATGTTCAAATTTGCGTCAGGATGCTAAATGCAAGATTTACAGATTATAAATGTATTCATCTCCACTCCAAAGAAGCAGAAATTGTTTAATTGTATCTTTTGTTAATTTAAAGTTTCATTCATTAATTTTCTTTTCGGCTTAGTCCCTTTATTATTCTGGGGTCGCCACAGCGGAATGAACCGCCAACTTATCCGGCATATGTTTTTATGTAGCAAATGCCCTTCCAGCTGCACCGCATCACTGGAAAACATTCACACACACCCAATCACACACATTCACAACGGGCAATTTAGCTTACCCAATTCAATTATAGTGCATGTCTTTGGACTTGAGGGGGAAACTCACGCGAACACGGGGAGAACATGCAAACTCCACACGAAAACGCCAACTGACCCTGCCGAGGCTAGAACCAGCAACCTTCTTGCTGTGAGGCGAGCATGCTACCCACTGCGCCTCCGTGCAGCCCTAATTTAATGTTTATTGTAAAAAATTTAAGTGTACTGTATGTTTTAACAAACACGTGTGCAAAATCAAATCACTCAACTGTCATCTGTTCATGCAGTGGTTGATATTAAATCCTGGCTGTGCTTACTTTGACATTATAGCTTAAAAATACAATGCAATACATCTTTATACGTCTCTTTTGTCAAGTTTATATATAATTTAGCCTTTATCCACATCTTGTCAGCAAAATTGGTTAACATTACTCTGATTGGGTTCATATTTGTCTGTGTTTAGCAAACATCATGCTCTGTCTGTGTGTGTGTGTGTGTGTGTGTGTGTGTGTGTGTGTGTGTGTGTGTGTGTGTGTGTGTGTGTGTGTGTGTGTGTGTGTGTGTGTGTGTGTGTGTGTGTGTGTGTGTGTGTGTGTGTGTGTGTGTGTGTGTGTGTGTGTGCATTAACTGCAGGTTAATGTTCACGACACAATTTATATATGGTCAAATATGGACCTTCTGATTTCAGGGTTTTTTACGGAGTAATAAATATATAAAAGCATTTCTGGAGATTTTTTTTGATTACCAAATGTATAAACCTACCATGTAGATATTAAAGACCATTTTAACTTACTAAACCAATGCAGCATATGGCACCTTCATATTCAAGTATTAATTGTTCTGTAAACATTATTTTGTTAGTTTACATCTCATATTGAAGCAAGTCTGCTAAAACATGAAGCGTATCTAAGTCTTCCTGTTTAACTCTACCCACTGATTTTCACTGTACACTACCTGACAAAAGTCTTGTCGTTTATCCCAGTTGTAAGAGCAACAAAAAAAAAAAACTTGACTTCTAGTTGATCATTTGGATAAGTGGCAGAAGGTAGTTTTTCCAATAACTCATCTGTTAAACTGCACCACCATTATCAAAGATACTGCAGAAGACCTATTAGAGCCCGCATGGACCCAAGATTCACACAGAAATCAGTCAAGTTTGGTGTAGGAAAAATCATGGTTTGGGGTTACATTCAGTATGGAGGCATGCAAGAGATCTGCAGAATGGATGGCAACATCAACAGCCTAAGGAATCAAGACATTCGTGCTGCCCATTCCATTACAAACCACAGAAGAGGGCAAATTCTTCAGCAGGATAGTGCTCCTTGTCATACTTCAGCCTCCATATCAATGTTCCTGAAAGCAAAGAAGGTCAAGGTGCTCCATGATTGGCCAGCCCAGTCACCAGATATGAACATTATTGAGCATGTCTGGAGAAAGATGATGAAGGCATTGAAGATAAATCCAAAGAATCTTGATAAACTCTGGGAGTCCTGCAAGATCGCTTTTTTTGCCATTCCAGAAGACTTTATTAATACGTTATTTGAGTCATTGCAGAGATGTATGGATGCAGTTCTCTAAGCTAATGGGAGTCACACACAATATTAAATCTTTTTCCACTGCACCATGATTTTATATTCTGTACTGTACATTTATTTCTGTGAAGTGACAAAACTTTTTGTCTATGCAAAGTCGATCTTGCTGTCCTAATTATATTTATTTTGGTAAAATAGGTGTAATCTAGAGGCCTCTGCCTTTCATATTAGCCACTTCTGATACCAAATGATCAACTAGAAATCAAGTTATAATTTGTTGTTTCTAAAACTTGGATAGGCAACAAGACTTTTGTCAGATAGTGTAGTAGGATGTAAGGTAAATAACGGGAGAGACAAAGAATACAAACAATAAAGATAAACCTGAAAAGCACCCATTGAAAAAAATGCATATCATTTTGCCAAATTTGATAGGATAACATTGTATATGCTTACATATATTTCCATATATTTCAAATCAGACACTTTTTAAAAGCACAGCAAGAACTAATGAAACTGTATTCTAGGTCCATTAAACCACAATGCCTAGAAGACAACAACCTTCGATAAGAACTGTATTATTTCCTAAATAATAAGCTACATGTTTTCATACTCCCCTCTTTTACATACACAGGCATGCCTTAGGGAAATTAGTTTCCATAGCCACGAGGAACAACCAAGGCTAATTACAATTACATGTCTTTTTAATATGCCCATTACTTTACAAGGCATTATCAGTTCTCTCTCGACAACAATGTTTTCCTAAATACAGCAGTCAACTTTACATTTTTCTCCAGATAAAATTTTACTCTTGGACTGAAATATAAATATAAATGTCACCTGTGTGAAGACACAACTTAATCGTTTTTCCTAATTGTTTTTCTAAAGCCAAATCGCATATTGGCATTTTTTCTGCTACCGCATTTGTGATGCTCCAACAAATTGCATTAGCCTATAACTCCATCACGTTGCAATAACCGCTACCCAAGATGATGATGTGTAATCAGAGGGCAGGGTAATTAAAACGCATCCGTTGTTTCTTTTCTGCGAGCTATATTAAATGAGGAAGGTCAATAGCATAGCTCATTTTCCATTTACAGTATCTGAATGCAGGGTACAGTTTGATGAAGGGGCAGCTAAACTAGAATGCATGAGCTTGGCTGCTTTCAGCTCTGGGCTGCTCATTTCTAATTATGTGGTGAGATGTTAAAATGATGATGAGAGTCAGGAAACATTCAGGAATGCTAGCGTCGGCAGCGCGTAATTGTCTGAAGGACATTTGCATTGCGTCTACTTGGCTGTTCTCCATTGTAATTAGAGGGGTCTCTTGGGCCTCACTGTCCCGGTCTGTTCAATTCCTCACCTCCTGTAAGGTTCTCTAGTGGCATATTTCAAGTAAAACAAACACTAGCGGCAGTGAAACAACTTTAACGCATTTTTTGTGCAAATTATGATTACATGGCAGATTATCACTTCAACACTTACACACAGTTCCTTGCACAATACTATGCTGTTAACTCAGAACAATTTTACCATAATGAATCAGTTGTAAACTATTAAATGGCTAGTGGACGTTCATGTACGAGAGCATACAATAGAAGATAGTGGAGTTCTAATAGCGCAGAATAGTGGAGTTCTAAATGCAGCTTTGTTTTGAAGAATGATCAGACAGGCAAGGGGTAAAAACAGGAGCAAACAATAATGTCAAGGGTAATCCACAAAGAAACAGGCAGACAGCAAACAATCAAAAAACAAAAAACAATCCAAGATCAATAAACAAAATAGGCAAGGAACAGGAAAAATGCTCAGAAGGTACATGAAACAGTAACAAAGCTTTGCTATGACTAGGGATCGCTGACACAAAATTGACTTTTTAACAGTTTTGAGATCCTAAAGAGCAAGTGTTTCGAAACTGCAACGAAGCATGATCCAAAACAAACAGGTCATGTGACTAAAGTGATTCAAAACATCCAGGTCACGTGACTAAAGTGATCTGAAACACCCAGGTCATGTGACTAAATTGATTCGAAACCACTAGGTCACGTGACTTGAGTGATTCTAAACACCCAGGTCACGTGACTTAAGCGATTCTACACACCTAGGTCATGTGACTAAAGTGATTTTAAACACCTGGGTCACGTGGCTAAATTGATTTGAAACACTCAGGTCATGTAACTAAATTGATTCAAAACACCCAGGTTACGTGACTTTAGTGATTCGAAACACCCAGGTCAGGTGGCTTAAGTGATTTGAAACACCCAGGTCACATGGCTTAAGTGATTTGAAGCACCCAAGTCACGTGACTAAAGTGATTCGAAACACCCGGTCAGGTGACTAAAGTGATTCGAAACACCTAGGTCAAGTGGCTTGAGCGATTCTAAACACGTGGATCAAGTGACTTAAACAGTTCGAAACACCCAGGCCACGTTGCTTAAGTGATTTGACACACCTAAGTCACGTGACTAAATTTCATTCAAAATTTTTAGGTCATGTGACTAGATTGATTCAAAACACCCAGGTCACGTGACTTAAGCGATTAGAAACACCCAGGTCACGTGATTAAAGTGTTTCGAAACACCCAGGTCATGTGACTTATCCGATTTGAAACACCCATTTCATCTGACTAAATCGATTTTAGACACCCAGGTCACATGACTTAAGTGATTAGAAACACCCAGGTCATGTGGCTTGAGAGATTCAAAACACGTGGATCAAGTGACTTAAGCAATTTGAAACACCCAGGTCACATGGGTCATGACCCAGGTCACAATCAAGTCGTGTCTTATACTCAGAAATTGTGACTTGAGTAAATTTTTGCATTGAGTTTAGTACTTTTTCCCAAACTAGCACATAGAATGCTCATTGTTAAAGGAATAATTCAAAAGTGTTATAGACTATAATGCAATACTGAATTTCTAGTTCATCATGAAATATGTAACCATCTCGTTACAGGCTTGATTTGAACCAGCCATTAGAGAAAAAAGAAAGATTAGGAGAGGAAAAGAGCAATTGAGAGGCAAGTTTTTACACATTCAATCCAGTATGTAGAATTCATTGACTTTGTAAAGATCAACAATGTGCTTTTGTGTCTGATTAAGTGTGAAAGCGAGGAGAACGATCCATCAAGTTGCACGTAATGGACTTACAAGTGGTGGGACACGCTTGTTAATTTGCAAACGTTTGTACAAGCTACTTGGGTAACGATGCTTTTGGGAGGAATTCTGTGGAGATTAAGTACAATTTACATGCTACTAATCTTGTACTAAGTGCTTTGGTGGCCCAGCCAAGGCTGATGGATGTGATTGTAAAGGTAAAAGTGATAATATCAGATCAAGAGGTGACCATTCCATGTAAAAACGTGAAGAGCTATATTGTTTCTTACAGGGGACGTTTGTATGTACCTTGCTGAAAAAGTGACAGAAAGAAAAATCAATCTACAATTGTCACATTCCAGAATGTCTCATACATTTGTATGTCCTTTTGTACTTCATTCCAGATGGACAGCGATGTTACCTAGCAACTGTGCTGTCTGAAAGGGGCTACACTTTATGGTTGTGTGAATTGCTTTAATTGTTAGTATTGGGAAGGTACAACCAATCGGTGAAAACTAGCACAAGGATGGAGATAAAAGACTTGTGCAAAGATGCTGTCTGACAAGGATTTTGTTTTGAAACCAGTAATTGTTTAAAGGCTGGACAGAAATGTATGATGAATGAAATACTGACACCCAAGGTCTAGAATAAAAGGCATAATAAATAAAATAAAATAATGGAGCAAAAAAAAAAAAAATGGTGAGTACATTAACACTCACCTTGATGCTTTATTCTGTATAAAATAGGGTTTTAGCAAATATAGATGTAAAACATTTACAACTACTGTCTTCCAGGACTTTACAACTACTGTCTTCCAGGAATTAATTCTGACTATATATATAGGTAAAATGCTATACCTTAGAGTTCCAATAACAGGTTCAAATCTGTGGCACAAACTAAATCTTTTTGATCATTAAAAAAAAAAAGAAGAAGCCTGTTTCAGTGCATAAAAACGAAAATAAAGCATTGAAACAATAGGGCCCTATGATTTCCTTCATGAAGAATTCCCAAGCTGAACCACAGTATCCAGCATAAAAACAGAATTAAATGTAAAACATGGATTTTCACAGAATTTGTCAAATTTTGGATTTAATAATTTTCAAACCCATTTCAAGAGTTCACACTTAGATATTGCTTGATAATATTAGCCAGTTTGAAATGCTATCATGGGAGAGAACCCTGAACTCAGAGATAATTGAGGGGTGTTTCTTTGGAAAATGAAGTTAAGGGAGTGATTTTAGACAGGCTATTTACAGTGAGTTTCGATTAATCTGTTTGGCTTATAATGATTCCAGATGGGAGAACAGCTGCGATCAATTATATAATTGTGCTCCTCCTGAAATTAGTTTGTGAAAATTCAGTTTAATTCATTTACACATGCATGTTCTTTGCCATGGTTTGCATTTTCCCTGTTTTATTTAAGATTATGAATTGCATTATGGCACCTTTCTCTCGATTTCTTCGACTTTTCATGTTGAAAATTTAACTTTGCAGTTTAACAACGTGACTTTTGTTGACATTTTAGTGGATTGAATCAGGATTGTATGGTAAATAATCTGAAGAAAAATACTGGCAATTTTGTACTGTAACTTGCAGCACCAACCAAGCAATATATCACTTCAAACCGCTAAAAATTATATCTATATAAATCAACACCATATAAGTCATTTTTCAAGCATTTTAACATCAAAAGTTATTGAAGGAAAGATCAAGGTCTTGTACTGAAATTTAAAACCATAAACAATTAAAGAAAAAACATGAATCACAAAATACAGAAAGCTGTTAATTCATGGATATTTAAAAGAAAAAAGTACATTAATAAGGTGCAAAATGATGCTTTATTACTAAACATTGATTCAAAGATGAAACAAATATGTTAAAGAGACTATCTGAAACTCTAAAGGCTTAAAAAAAAGGCAGAAAATCTGTCTTGAAGTTAAAATAAAAATAAATAAATAAAACCTAATAAATATATCCCAACCTTTGTTTGGTTTTTTAGAAGTGTTTAGCATGTTCTGTCAACACTCAATGTACTGGACGAGAAAGTCCAACTGCGATGACAACCTAAAGTCAAAAACAAACATGCGACACAAGGAGAAATCACAAAGAATTTACCCTTGCAATGTGCTACAGCAAGTAGTACCATCACAAAACATTTTACTGGACTGTCCTGATTTTAATGATTGCAGATGACTTTTTTATGAAGTTAACTCTTATAAGGACATTTTAACAAAGTGACCAGTTTTTTTTTTTTTTTTTTTTGCATTTTTATCATATTAACACTAAAAATCAAATTTAATTTATGTATTCATTTGTTTGTTATTTTTAATTGTATATTATTATTGATACTTGTATATTTTTATTGAAATATTCAGCCTGGTTTCTGGCATGGCATTAACTAAAAAATACATTTCATTCAAGTAGCATCAGAAAAACCTAGTTTGTTTTAGATTAAATTCTGAATTAAAACAGATTAAAATTCTACAAATGCACTTTTACATTTAAACTTGTGGTACATTACTGTTTAATTGCATAGGTTACATGATTTAAATAAGTTATGAATGCATTCCATCTACCAAGACTAAATTAAAAAAACAAAAATGAGTCAGAAAAAATAAAACAGGAAAAAAATGAATTTGGGAAAAACTATTTAAAGGGCCCTAAACAAATATTTGTAAATATTGCATGACCTGTTTATGTTGCTGTACAGTATCCCACAACCTTTTTTCCACTATCCTGGGTGTTGATGTCATGCTTAATTGATATTTTAATCATCACAGAAGGTGACCGCATTCCAGCCCATTAATTCCATTCTTTCTGATGCCATGTTTCTGAAACACATGCTCAATCTGATTTTTGACATTGCATGTAATCAAGTTGTTCTCTGTGGTGCCTCAGAAGTTTCCCAGTTGACTTCTGAAACTTTTTGTGACTTTTAATATGGATAATACAGAGCAGCGTGCTTTAAAAGCCACACAAAGAAACAACCGAATGAACACCTTCGGATTTAACACCTTTTTTCCCCTTAAAAATGTCAGTGGGGTAAATGTGGTGACCCTTGTGCTGTAGATTGCAATATTATGGGTTTTCATATTAACATTTTGCACCATCTGAATATATATATAAGTGCTGCGACTCTAACTGGGGGGCTTGTTTGTTTAAGTATTCCCCTGATTAGAGATGCACCTCAGGTTAATGAGAAATGTAAGCTGTTTATGCTGTAGTGTGCGTGATTAAATTCAAGTGGGCTGCCGTAATGATTTTTTTTTCTTTTTTTTTTTTTTGCCTGCTTCCAAGTGCATAATCCTGCCATGATAGAGATATGCATCAAGAGAGAGATGATTATTAGATCTCATTGAGTTCCATTGCTACACATTGAGATTCTTTGGTTTGGCATGAATTGGAGAGGTGTAGATATATTATGCGGGTAAAAATTTGTTTGTTTTGGACTTTTACAGAAGCCAGTTTTTTTTCAATGAATAGCTTTAATTAAGTAATGTTATTGCAACATTTTATCTAACAATTCAGACTTCTCTTACAAATTATTGTGAGAAATGGCACAATTTAGAGATGTACCCAGATGTATATCTTGTAAAAAGATTTAAAAAAAGAAACTGTTTTATTTTATACCTTCAGTTCCTTAGAAATGTGAGTTTATATCTTGTAGTTCTCACTTTTTTGTCACAATTCAGAGGACAAAGTCAGAAAATAAAGACATAAACACAGAATTATGACCTTTTTCTCTTACAATCAACAGTTTTTTACAAATATTAAGAGTTACATTTTTGAAATATTACCCTTTTATCAGTAATTGGTGTGATCTGTTTAGTCTGACCTTCTTAAGTTTAAAAGAAAAAGAAAAAAATTCTGAATGAATAGACATAAGAGTTGCAGATTTTATCTCACAATTCTGAGTTTATATCTTAGTAGTCTGACCCGTGTTCTCGAGCTTCTGAGTTCTCGTAATTCTCACTTTCAGAATTTTATTCCAAAATCAGAAACATAAAAACAGAATTCTGACTATGTATGTCACATTTTATATGTCCCCAATCAGACTTTTACACTGAGTTTCTCAGAATTATAAGAAGAGCTCAGATGCAAAAACCTCTAAGTGCCATCTGAAATTTCCATCAAATATTAGCATTTTCTTATGATTATGTGAAGTTATTTCATTTTAAAGACCTTTAAAAGAGTGTATTTTTTCCATAAACATGAAATTACTGAACCCACACACAGGAGTCTGATAAAAATGCTTATTTTGGAGGAAATTTCAAATGGCTTTTAGAGGTTTTTGCATCTGAACTCTTCATTTATACTCTCACAATTTGGAGCTGAAAGGCTATCTTGCAATTTCATATCAGACTTGCAAGATATTTGGGTAAATTGCCATCTTATATTTGTAACCTTTTATCATACTTGTAGTTATAGTACACTAAATTTGTATAAATTACATGGTGCTAGAATATGTACAGAGTTTGGTAAAACACCCTTTACCTTCTTTGGCCCTACATTATGGAATGAAACACAGTGTTATCATGTTACAAACAATTCCATCTCTAAATATTTTTAAAAGTCTTTTGAAGTCTTACCTGGAAGAATCATGTGAATGTTTTGTGTAAATTTTAATTTGTGATATTTTATGTGTCTATTTTTGTTTCTAAAACTTTTTGTGCTGCCATTTTGGCCAGGACCCCCTGCTAGAAGAGATGCATATCTCAATGAAAAATTCCTAGTAAAAATAAAGGATAAATTAAATAAAATATAAAAATCTGAATTATATAAAATATATTTATATATATTTATATATATAAATATATATTTATTTATATATTTATATAAAATATATTTATTAAATAATTTCATCTGAAGAAGCAGCACTGTTAACAATTTCCTAACATACCAGCAGCTGTTACAAAAATCATTAACAGTGAGTAAATATATTTATAATGCTTTCTTTTTTTGTACAAAAGCGGTTCTTTTGAATGTTATATTTTCTTCTATGCACAAAATCAGCTTGTTTTAATGATTTTGGAATGATTTGAAGCTTTGCCATCACACGACTGAATTGTCAGTTTTTTCCAATCATTTATTGTCTGCCAAAAAAAAACAGACTTCAAAGTTTTGAATGGTAGATTGTATACTGTAGTACACAGAAACATTTCTAATTGCGTACCAAGATTTTTTATAATTTATTTATTTTTGCAAAGCAATACAAGTGGCTGATGCCTAAATTAGTCATTGGAGTGCTTTTTTGGCTATTTGTGTGTATCTCTGTGTGTCGCAGCCAAACCGTTTCTCTCTTCCCTCTACTGATCCGCCTGCAGGGAGGCTTGGAAAGAGGCTCGGTTCCCAGAATTTGTTTTTTTACGTCATCTTCACACACCTCTTTGAATTACTGTTCTCAACATGCCTGCTTTATCAGCAACAAGTAACGCCAGCAGACCGGGGGATGCAGCTTATTTCGGATGTCACAGTCAAAAACGCAGCCTTGAGAGTAAACAACATCAACCAGAGCTGACAAAAATAAGATACGGAAGAAGGGGGGAAATCTGGCCTACTGAAATGTTTTTCTTATGTGTCAAAATGAGATTTCAGAAGTTCCATCAGCTCATCGTCGGGTATTTTTGATCACTGATTGTTAACAGAGGAGTCGCTGTTGGAAGCCTTACATGAAAGCGGAAGATCCTGCTTTTGCCTCCAGCAGAGGAACAAGAAAAATGTTTACATTCTCACAGCTGTGATGGAGAGTTTCAAAAAGAGCTCTGACACAGTGGTGGATTCTATAATGGAAAACATTTACATTAAACCCTTGTTTTATGTTCCATGTGTATCATAGACATACCTCAGCTTTAAATTTGTGTCTTTAAAGAGATAATTTGCCCCCCACAAAAAAAAAATATTAATATACTCTGCCTCTGGTTGTACAAAATGTATCCAAACAATATTTTTTTTTTTTTTTTTTTTTCAGTGGAACCTTTTGGATTTGAAACTGTCTTTGCTGATTTATAATGTCACAAAGCAGATGCTGAGAAAAGACTTGCGAATCCAAATGCAGTTTAATAATTGAGGTCGTACAGGCAGAGTAAACAGTATTACAAGAAGAATCCAAAAGACCTGGTCAGTATACCGGTAAGAGATCATACAAGGCGGCAATGAATCAAAATGAGGAATAAGGCAAGGATCAATACACAGGAAACCAAAACAGGAACTGGTTCGTAATTTTCTACTGATCAAAACTCAGCAATCTGTGAATAAAGGTAAGGTGTATTTATAGTCCTTCTAATCAGGTGAGCAGTAGCTGTGTTTGAGTGTCCGGATTATTGTCAGCTGCTATAAGAGTTGATGAGCAAAGGGAGTTCTGGGAGTTGTAGTTCGTTCAGCCGTAATCTCAAATAGAGAAAACCCCACTGGCGAATGCAACAAACTACAGGTAGTAATTGCCAGCAGAGACAACACTACTGGCAATAACAACACATAACAAGTCAAGGGCTATACCAGCATTTTGAACATTTTTTAATAAATGAAAAACAGGCTAAATAAACTTAATACCTGAACGTTCTCATAATGCAAAAAAAAAAGAAAAAAAGAAAGAAAAAAGAAAAAGAAAAAAAAATCTGGAATTATTTACTTAAACTTTACTTTTTCCAAAGCAGCTTTTTTCTGTTAAACACAAAAGAAAATATATTAAATAATGTTGGACACTGCCATTGACTTCCATAGTATTTGCTTTTACTATTATGGATGTCGCATTCTTTAAACATTCATTCATTCAGTTTCTTTTCGGCTTAGTCCCTTTATTAATCCGGGGTCACCACAGCTAAATGAACCGCCAACTTATCCAGCATGTTTTTACGCAGTGAAAGCCCTTCCAGCCGCAACCCATCTCTGGGAAACATCCACACACTCTCATTCACACTCATACACTACGGACAATTTAGCCTACCCAATTCACCGGCACCGCATGTCTTGGACTGGGGGAACCCGGAGCACCCGGAGGAAACCCAAACGAATGCAGGGAGAGCATGCAAACTCCACCCAGAAACGCCAACTAACCCAGCCAAGCCTCAAACCAGCGACGTTCATGCTGTAAGGCGGCAGCACTACCTACCGCGCCACCACGTCACCTTTCTTCAAATATCTTGAACATTTTTCAAAATATCTTTTTTCATATTTGAAAGTACCAAACACTTGTGTAAATGTTTTTATTTCTTAAAATTGTGTCAGTCACAGTGTGTTAATAGCACGGATAATAATAATGCAAACCAAGGAAGGAATAAATCCACATGAAAAATGTGTGCTGTACATTTACAAACAAATGTAATTCACAATAAAAAGTGGCCAAAAAATAAACTGAAGGAACTGTGTAACTAATATACACAAAGAGTGATAATTAAATAAATAATGATTATGATTAATCTTGTTGCTGGGCACTGTCATGGATGACGCTGGACTATAGAGATCAAGGGTCCATGTACAGTTTAGTCAGACAGGCATTGGTCAGAACAGGAACAAATGGGAGCATACAGACAACATAAAGAGCTGGGTCAAAAACAGGCAAAAGTTCAGGTAAGGCAGTAAAGAATCAGCAAACAGTAAACCAGACAAAGATCAATGCAAACAAATTTGCATCACATGGAAAACAAGACTCTTCAACCTGTGTGTGAGAGGGAAATATAAAGTCCAGCTAACCAGTTTGTGATAAGTTATCAGCTGTGTGTGTGTAATTAGAGTGAAACAGGAACTGGTGTGCGTGAGGTGCATGATGGTATCTGTTGTCCAGTTCAATGATGCGCCTGTAGTTCTCCAGCAATCTGCAAGGATTACATCACTGGTAATCATAACAGGAATGATGGCTCAGTGGTTAGCACTGTTGCCTCACAACAAGAAGGTCACTGATTTGAGTCCCTGCTGGGCCAGTTGGTGTTTCTGTGTGAAGTTTGCATGTTCTCCCTGTGTTCATGTGGGTTTCCTCCAGATGTTTTGATTTTCCCCACAGTCCCAAGACATGCAGTAAAGGTTGATTGGATTAACTAAATTGGCCGTAGTGTATGTATGCGAATAAGAGTGTGTATGGGTGTTTCGCTGTACTGGGTGGTGGCTGGATGGGCATCCACTACTTAAACATACAGAATAGTTGGTGGTTCATTCTGCTGTGGCGACCCCTGATAAATTAGGGACTAATGCTGAGTTCAGAATGCATGATTTTAGCAATGATTTTGACTCGCAGACAGGTTTTGAGAAATTGCCGCTAAATGCCTGAAATCACAGGCAAATCGGTACTTGTTCATTTGAGTGACAATTACACAGTATGAACTATCAAGGACACAATCTGAGAGAATCGCTGATGAGTTGCTGACGCCCGTGAGATATTTGGCATGCTAAATATCTGGAGCTGTCGGCGATTTAAATCATGCCGTGTTAAATGTGTTCTGAACATCCGCGATCACAGCCAATGAGAGAGCAGCATTAGGTACCTGCAGGCCAGCGGGAGGCTGGGGGAGAAGTTAAAAGTATTTCTTGGGTCCAAATAATCTGAAAAATAAACTAGTGAAAATTTGTCAGGAGCACTGTGTCTGACTTGTCATTTGATCAATATCACAATCAGGTCGAAAAGTAAAAAAAAGTTGAGAAGAGATTGTTAATTCTCTTCAAAAGCCAGGTAAGCAGGTTTCTAAAGCTAAAGGCTTCTTTCTCCATTGTGTAGTTAATAGATATATCGCGTGACCTCGGGTTGTTTCCATGTCACTTCTCGTGTTTGTTTGGTTGAGAGACATACGTTTAGACAAAGTTGTCTATGATTGAAGTCATAGATGCTAACCTAGATAGTCATGCAGTGTGAAAACATCCGTGACACGACTACTTTGAAAATCATGCAGTCTGAACTCTAAAATTTATGAAAATGAATGAATGAATCTTGTTGCTATTCCCTTTTTTAAGTTTATCTATTTTGTCTCCTATTTCTGAAAAATGAAACTGCAAACTAAAATATCTTTCATTGAGAAACTACTTTCAGGACTTCTAGATTTATGAGATTCTTTCTTCTGTTGAACACAAGAGAAGATATTAAGAAAAAATGTTAGAAACCTGTATCTGTTTTTCATACTATTAAAGTCATTGATTTCAGGTTTTCAGCTTTCCTAAAAATATCTTCTTTAGTAATCAACAAACGCCAGCTTAATAAACTACTAATTATCTGTTTATTAACAATTAGTAAGCTAGACGTTGGTTTAGGTTTTGGGTATGATTATTGATGCAGAATTAGATCATAACAACTAATTAACAGTTAATATGCTAAAAATAGACAGGTATTAAACCAGTAGTTATTAGCATGAATTATGACCTAAACAAAAGTGTTACCAGAAACTCATAAAAGTTTAGAACCACTTGAGGGTGAATAAATATAAATTTTGCGTGAACTATCCTGTTAATTATATGGGAGTTTTTTTTAGTTTTCCTTATATAATTTTTTTTTTTTTTTTGCACTGACAATTTAGTTAAACTTTGTTGTTGTCATTTGGTGATATTATTAATTAATTTATATCCTCTCCTTTGCTACAGACACCTGATTATAATTCTTGTTTTCAGAATAACAGACAGCCACATTTTCCTGCAGCACTCTCCACTGATATTGAATATGAATTATGCTTGAATCCAGGAGTAACCGGAGAGACAGGCCTTCAAAGACTGGAGATAATTACTTGTGTTATCACTGCGGAAACAGACAAATCAATCCCCGGCTGAAAGCTTGGACAATTAGCTGCGTTATTGAATTCATGTAGATGAGGCCTCTCAAAAATCTATGCCATTGTAGATGTCAAGTACCAGCAAATTGAGGACTTGACAAAATATGTTATTGGCTGCAACCAGTGAGTAAATGGAGGGTGAATGAAACACGACTGAGACGTTTAATTGCTCTGATAAAAACTCATTTCATTTAGACACTTGATCAAAAGTCAGTCTTTTTGAGTCGGCGCTGAATGAGAGTTTTGTATGTCTGTTGCAGGAAACTTGTAAGTGGCTGCACAAACGAATGCTATTTCATACTGTTTTATGGCATTTAATGATAGTGCTGGTGGTCTAGCTACAGTTATAACTAAAACTTAATGCACAAAACTGAAATCATTTGTTACTATATGTAATACTACTTTAATTGTGTGTGTTTATACGGTGCTCAGCATAATTGAGTTTTGAAAATGAATATTTTTCTCCATTTACCAGTGAATATAGGCAATGTATTTTGGTGCATTTAAACAAAACAGATTTATTAAACAGATATATTTATTAAAATAATATTTTAGTCACTGAGCATCTTTAGAAATAGAAAGATAATACAATTAAATTCAAATAAAATGTTGGGGAAAAAAATTACAACCTACAAAATGTCACATGAACTTTAAAAAAATGTTTGCTTCTCTTTATTTTTCCTCTTTAATTTGTATTTAATATATTTCTATAAAATATACATTTTGGTGTACTAGTTTTTGGACTGGTATTGTAAGTAATTTTTTTTAGACAAGCTCCAGATTTAGCTTCAGTACTGACTAATTTAATGTATATGCACAAATATAATATTGTATAGCTTCCTGTTAAATATTTAAATTAAAAAGATAGATTTCTGAGGGTTGTACTTGTATATGCTGTGCACTGAAAAAATATTCATAGATGATTTATTGGATTTACAAATTTTTTTAAGCTAAGTGGTAGTAAACAATTTGTAGGGCTGAATTAAAAAAAAAAATTAAGTTAAACATTATTAAATTTAATTAGTTTAAATCCAGCTCATATAAATTGTTTGCAACAATTTTGATAAATTTGTTGTTGTTTTTTTGTTGTTGATTTAGTGTATGGGTGAATCTACAACTGTGGCTACAAAAACTTTAATGAAACTATTATAGTAGCAAATATACATATATCTCTAAAAAAATAATGTTTGGATGTGTATTTAGGGACCATTTATCTTAAAAATATTAACAAAAATAAATAAATCCCACTATGCCTCTCTTTAACTGTTTCCACCTCCAGCTTCTATTATCATTAAATCAGATTATCAGATTAACTCTGTTTCAAAAATGTGACAATCTTTAAAGCACTCATAGATAAAGCATGAGTTGCACCCAGTGATTTCAACTCCTTTGGCGGGAAACTCTGGAAGTCATTAAGGCATGTCATTATTCTTCTCATTACTTTGTACAAATTGTTTAGGATACACCAGGGCTTAATTTGTGCCAAATCTCTATCCGGCATCTCTGAAATCTGAATTTACCGATTCCCCCTCCTCAACCACCCTCCTCATTTCATATTTACTTTTCAAAATCTTTACTATAAAAATGTTTTATGGTTGGTATGGTGGATATGGTACAGTAGGTTAAAAAGCAATTAGTTACAGAATCAAAAATGAATCATTTTGCACTAATACACAAATAAGATATAAATAATGGATCCATTTTACAGCTGGTTGAAATGTCAAATTGTATTTCTGTATATGTGTTAAAATTAGACAAATGAAAACTTCACTGACGTTTAAAAAATAACAAATGCACATATGAAATTACTTTATGCACTTTTAATTGAAAATGGGAAATGTACAATGGGTCACACTTTACAATAAGGTTCATTTGTTAATGTTAAGTAATGCTTACTAACAGGAACAAACATTGAACAATACATTTACTACAGTATTTATTCATGTTAATAAACGTTAGTTAATGAAAATACAGTTGTTCATTGTTAATTCGTTAACTCATGGTGCATTAACTAATGTTAACAAGCATGGACTTGAATATTAATAATGCATTAGTAAATGTTCAATTATGTTTAATAAATGCTGTACAAGTGTTGTTCATGATTAGTTCATGTAAGTAAATGCATTAACTAATAAACCTTATTGTAAAGTGTTACCATAAAATGTGCATTTATGAAGTGAGCTTCACACAGATGAGTGGGTTTGATAAACCACCTGTAGAAACACTTATCTCTCTGTCTCAAAAAAAAAAAAAAACACTCCCCGCCAAACTCTAGCTCTTTATTGTCTGAGCGCAAACAGTTCTTTTGCATAATTAGCACAATTTTGTGTGTTGCCTCTTCTTGTTGAATCACTGAATCCGTCAATTGTTAGTTTTTGCTAAATGTACACGTAAAACACTGATTCAAACTATAAATAAAATAATATAATAAAATAAAACAAAATATTTAATTAACAGTAAAAGACAGTAGACAATAGCTTCGTTTCCATCCCCCTTTTTATGTGCATTTTGTATATTTGCATATAAAAACGGTTACTGTAAACGCCATCTGTAACTGAATAGGAAAACCTTTTATTTAATAAGAAAATATGTGCATAAACTACGATGGAAACATTTTTACAAAACAAGTTCCAGTATGCACACTAAAAAAAGGCTATGTGATTTTGTTATAAGTGGCTGAGCACACTGTAAAATATCTGAAATGTTGTTTTGGTCTTTCTAAAACGCTGTAGTTATTTACGTAAAAGTGTTATTATATTTTTAATGACCTCCAGAACTGTCAAGAGCGTTTGTGCTCCTTATCTCATGTCTTCAAACGACACCACACGTTCATTGCATATCGATGTCGTCTTCAGAGGCACGAGTCATATATTAAGTAAGGAAAAGATTCACGCAGTTTCTTCTGCCACAGCAAATTCCGTTTTTACCGTTGATATTTGGTGCCAGTGAATCAGGAAGTTACGTTTTTGTTCCCTTTGACTCTTTGGATGGAAACACTGCTTTATTTGCACATCTTGTGCAACATTGTGTTACAAACAAAATACAGGGTTCGAACGGGTGCTGGAAATCCTGGAAAATGCTTGATTTTTAATATAGTGTTTTCAAGGTTAGAAAAGTGCTTGAATTTAGGAAAAAGTGTTTGAATTTGGAATTGCAATAGTTTTGGTTGCATATGCGCCTGGAATTTTATCTATGCAAGCTTAAAATATATTTGGGAACATTTGTGCGAGTGCATAAAATTGCTGTGTGACCAGTTTTCATTGCAAAATGTTCACCGCATGCATGCATTTAGGAGATATTCATGCAGAATCATGTTGTCATGTCAACTTGCTGCAGTAAACAAAACCCAAGAATATTCTTATAAGGATTTAGTTTGTTACATAAATTTTGAATAGCAATGCACAAAATATTAAGAACGACTAGTCATGAAAGTTTGGTACTACACCCAACCATAATCTGACTGTAAGCTATTTTTTTTAGATATCAACTTTGGTAAAAAGAGACCAAACCTAGAAAGATACTTCATTCAATAACTAAACTTTTTTTTTTTTCTTAAACTTTCTTTTTTTTTTTTTTTACTATTTGTGGTTGAACTATCCCAATAAATCTATGCTTCAAAGTATTTAACAATTTAAGTTGAAATGTCATATTGTGTTTTCTAAAATAGCACAATGGATTTAATTGTGAAAAAAAGTACATACATCATATATAAACCTAATTTACCGCGGTTGTTAAAAAGTAAAATGCACCTTGAAAGTGCTTGAATTTAAAGTTGGAAAAGGTGTAAGAACCCTGAAAATAAACATTTACCAATTTGAAATTTGTATTTATGTACAAAATGAAAGGTTTTTGGTTTGTCTAAAAAAAAACAATTAAAAATGTGAAAATGATTTTAGAAAATGACAAACACAAACAAAATGTTTAAAACTTTAGGCAAATTCAAATGAAAATATAAAAAGAATAATAAAACAAGTCTTTCATTTATACTTAAAAAAACCAAGTCAGTATAAGATCTTGTTAAAATAGTACTATTTGAAGGGTGAATGAAACACAGGGACGTTTAATGCCTCTGATAAAATCTCATTTCGTTTTAACCGTGTTTCATTTAGACACTTGAGTAAAAGTCTGCCTTTTTGAGTCTGCGCTGAATGAGGGTTTTGTACATCTGTGTCGAGTCACTCGTAAGTCGTTACAAGAACAAATGATGGTATTTAGATGTTGGAGGAGATTGACTTGACTAAAGTGCTCTTTGACAACCTGTGCTGTTTCTAATGTTTGGAGGAATCTCTTGAGGAACATTTTGCTTTTCAGCCTTTTTATAACTCTCAGAAAAAGAAGGAAAAAAGCTTTTCATGCTTGTGTGAGCAAAAGATATTAATCTGCAGGGATTGTGTCATTGTGCGCTGTTGAAACAGTTTTTCCGCGCTGCAGTTCACTGATGATGGAAAATATAAAACTCACCTCTTTCTGTGAGTTTTTTATCAGCATATCAGGAGAAGGTGGAGAGACTTTGATGTTTAAAATCCTGGTAAAGTACTGGTGTAAAAGCTTGATTTTGGAGTAACAGTAGTTTTCTGTTCTCTCAAGTGAGGAGGATGCATCAAAAACAGAAAGAAAATAAAAGCTGCATCTTGCTTATGATTTTTTTCTCTTAAATGTGAGTGGTTGATATCCTATTTTAATTTTATTATTTTACAGCTTTTGTTTATGTTAACTTAATCTTGCAATATTTATTTTTTTGCAGTATATACTGCAATATGAATACAATTGTACCAGATGGTTGAATAGCTTTATTATTATGTTTTTTGGGGAAGTTTAACAGTACTCAAATACAGAAATCAAGTAATTACAATGCAAAAAATGTTTTTTTAAATATCTAAAATTTCAAAACCAGAAACATTTTCTAGACAAGTTAAAATATTGCTTTGTTTTTAGAAATAAGGTCAAAATTTTAAAAATTAAAACACGCTAAATAATCTGCCAGCAGGTTACGTAAAATAATATTGTTTTTAGTTTGAGCTAGAAATCAAAACTAAAATTCAAAATAAGAAAAGCATTTTTTTGCAGTGCAAATGTAAAATACAATTTTCATTTTGAAAACGTAGTCCTGTGGACATTTCTGGAGACTGCGAAATACGTTCCAGGAGGTACGTATTTTTGTAGCTTTTGTTTACGCGAATCCATGAGAGGCCACTGTTTGTGCTTTTTTATATCTCAAATGTCTCTCACAAGTGGCGTTCTCACCCGCGCTGTTCTTGCGTAAACCCCCAGAGGCCGCTGTCGAATGACCGTCTGTCTGACTGACTGAATAATTGACTGGGCGACCGGCCAATCGACTGACCCACCCTCCTCCTTCCATAAACCCAACCAATTGGCGCACCCACCCACCCGCCCGCCCACTCACTTCCCTAAACCCAACAAACGGTTTACAAAAGCTGTCCAGGACAAGAGAAGCCCTCGTCTAATTTTTGCCACGTTTTCGTATTTTAGCACATTCTCACCCTGTTATGAACCTGTTCACTTTATTTTTTAGATTCTGTCTTTGTCTTACCTGATTTCTGGAACCACTCTTTCCCGGACTCGAACCCGGTCATCGTCATCGTGGTCAACTCCTCTCTGCGTCTCAAGTCCGCCAACACGACGAGCTAACTGGAGAAACTTGTTGCATCAGGAAAGCCCTCCACAAGGAGGTAAGCGGTCAGCCAGTTAGCGCGAAAAGGAATGGCGTCATACCGCCACGTGGCGTTCGCTTAGAAAATCAAATGCAGCCATACATACCTCCGGCTACATAATTAGCGATCTCCAGTAACGTCCACAGGACTATGTTTTCAGAATGAGCCTGTGTTGGAAAAATAATGTATAGTCTTCACTTTAAAGACATTTAATCTTTGTTACACCTTTAAAAGTCATAATTTCTTAGTAGTCCTGTTACAGATGTTTTCATACTGCATGACCATCTGGGGTAGCCCTCCATAGCTGCTGTGTTTACACTGCAAGATGGATTAAAGACAGTGGGTTTCACACTGCATGACTTTACAATAGGAAAGAATCGGTGACAACTTTGTCTCGGTCCGCAAACTACATCTCACAACCAAAGACATGAGAAGTGACATGGAAACAATGCTAGGTCACATAGTATATATTTTGTTACAGTATTTACTACCTAATGAGAAAGAAGCCTTTAGTGGGGTAGAAAATGTATTTATTTTGCTCACTTGGGTTTTGAGGGGAATTAGCTACTTCTTTTCAACTTTTTTTTCTTTTCGAACCAGTTGTGGTAATGCTCCTGCAAAATGTACAGATCCCAATAGATTGAAAAGAAGACATTCCCCTGAACCTCCCGCTGGCCTGCAGATACCCACACTAGTAAATGCTGCTCTCTCACTGGCTGTAGGTAATCCCCAATTTTATTTTAGTCAAAACACATTTTACACGGCATGATTTGAATTGCTCACAGAAGATACTTAGCCTGCCAAATATCTGACGGGTGTCAGTGACTCATTGGCGATTCTCTCAGTTTGCAGTTCACACTGTGTGAGTTACTCACATGATCGAGCACCAATTTGCCTGTGATTTGGGACTTGTTGGCAATTACTCAAAACCTGTCTCAAAAACGAGTCAAATTGGGGCTAAAATCATGCAGTCTGAACTCGACATTACTGTCTTGAAATTTAGAAGAAAAAAAACTTTGAAGTGACTATAAATCTCATGCATTCTGTGGCTCCTGAACTGTAATTCAGACTCAACATTGCAAATCCTGTGATGTGCACATTGCGATATTGATGCTGAAATGATATATTGTGCAGCCCTAACAACAGTTCTGTCTGATTCTCGAATCCAATTGGCTGATAGCCATAAGATATTCTGCATTAACAGCACTCGTACAGCCTCTTCACCAGCAGATCAATGGACTCACTACAGTTTGACAAATATTGCAGCAGTTGGTCAACATAATGTAGTTTTGAGGCTTTTTTAGATGAGAATGTAGTTGTTTAGATTACAACTATACAGTTTATTTAAAATAATAGTGCCTATTTTAAATGTTTTGAATTTTGGAGATTCAGCGCATCGGTGGTCATTTGCCTGGCATTGAGGTGAGCAAAGAGGATTAACATTCTGCCACAAGAAGGCGATAGAGATAGCAAGGATGTACAGCTAAATTGCACTCCTACTCATGTGATATCACTCATATATGTTCAATAATAAACTCATAAACTATTGGTAAAATTTAAAAATCATATTTTCAAAACAAACTAACAGTATGTTTAAAATACTGTTTCTATTTCACAATGTTCTGTGTTGTCTATATAAGCAATCAACAATCACATTTAACTGTTAAATTTAAGATAAAATGACACACACACACAAATAAATTTATAAATATAGTTTCGATGAATTTGCGAAGCATTACAAAAACAAACAAACAAATAAACAAACAGTTACTCATTTAAAAAAAAATCCACTGGGCATTCACATTTACATAATTTTGACAAATATCCGGTTTTGAACCCCTTGAAACCCAATTATGACCCATTTATGAAGCTATTTATTTATTGACACTTAACGGTGTGAAAATTCATGCCTACATTCATTCAGAGCTCTTGATTACATTAATTGTTAGATGTGAGAAATGTCCAGAGGGAAATGTCTGTTGTTTGTGATAATCCAGCATGCAATAAACAAACATGTTACTAATGAACCTTTTTTTTTTACCCCCACATTTGCAGACAGCGGAAAAACTGAATGTACTTCACACAAGCTGGTAGTCCTTTCTAAAAGCAGGAAGTTGAAAAGTGAATAAAGTGGAGAAAAAAAGGTGATTGCAGAGATTTCTTCAGGGACGTGTCAATTTAAGCTGGGATTTGCCCTGTTCAGTGCAGGATGAGTGTGATTTGCTGGTAGATTAGTATAAATGACTATAATCTTCCTCTGGGGAATGCAGAAGTACATTGTCTGCTCACAAGGCAACAGAGAGTGTAAAGAGCTTCCAGCACATGGCTTTTTTATTTATTTATTTCTCTCTTTTTTTAAATAAGGAGGAAAAAAGTCTGTAAATGCTTTGCTCTTGGCTGAGAGTTACAGTGATCCAAATCATATAACATAAACTGCTGGCAGATGTTTTGTAATGTTTTATATTTTAGGGATGTAAAAAAAATTAATAACGTGAAAAAAAAAACAGTAAATGGAGCTTTTAGAATGCAAAGGATGTACGGCCTGTTTCTCAGTTTAGGTTTATAAAACTTGAACTGTACATTTAGTATATGAAATACGTAATGGCACACTTAGCTTAGCTACTGTGCAGGTTTTTATTTATTTGTTTCCAAAAGTACTGTACCACACAAGGTTATTAGAGGAATCTAAAATACAAAAAACTATACAGATATGCAATTGACATCAAAAATATTAAACCCCCTTTGAATTCTTTTTTCTTTTTTAAATATTTCCCAAATCATGTTTAACAGAGCAAGGAAATTTTCACAGTATTTCCTAAAACATTTTTTTATTCTGGAGTGAGTCTTATTTGTTTTATTTTGGTTTGAATAAAAGCAGTTTTAATGTAAAAAAAAAAAAAATGTAAAGGTCAGTTTTATAATTCCCTTTAGGCTATTTTTTTTCTCGATAATTTGCAAAACAAACCGTCATTCTACAATAACTTGCCTAATTACCCTAACCTTTAAGCTGTATAGAAGTGTCTTGAAAAATCTCTAATCAAATAATATTTACTGTCATCATGGCAAAAATAAAATTAATCAATGAGTTATTAAAACTATTACGTATAAAAAAAATGTGTTGAACAAATCTTCTCTCCGTTGAACAGAGATTAGGAAAAAATACAAACAGATGGGCCAATAATTCACGGGCTGTTTATAATTCTGACTTTAACTGTATATGTATGGTGTAATATAGAGGATTTGCAAATAATTTTCAATATTGTGCATCAGGTATATTTGTGATGCACTATGTAAAATTTTAACATTTCAAATATATGAAAAAAAGTTTTATGCAGCTACTGCTTCTGTTAAGACTTACAATTACTCATGCATAATTACATGTAACTAAGTCTAATCAGAATTCTAAACCTAACCCAATAGTATACATGTAATTAATTAATATTGCTCGGTAGATAAACAAATAGTTACACTGTAACAAGGTTAATCTATTTCTTTCTTCTTCTTTTTTTTTTTTCTTTGGTTTTTCTATTATTGTCAAATCTTCACAGTTTTATATTCCCAAGAGACTTTAATGAAGTTACAATCCTAAACCAATCTATAATTGTGACAGGGTTGTTTGTTAGTAGCTTGCTGGTATCTGGTTCTTGTGTAGGATCCAAACTACACTGAACTGTTCTGTCATAATGAACTGTGAAAGCACATTTTTATCATGTCTTGCACTATAGCTGAGTGATAACTACTTTTTCTCAAGTTATGCTTGATCTTAAAGTTGATGGTCTGACGTCACATGAAATGTCAAAACACTGTTTCCCACACCAGCAATAAAATACACACAAGAAAACATGTTCAAGACCATTTAAAACTGTAAAGCCAGAAAATTACAGTTTAATTAACATTTTGACTAAATATATTGTAATAAAAAGGACAAGAAAAGTCAAAAAAGTGATCGTCAAGTATGATAATAGAGAATATGGAGCTCAAATACAAGATGGTAAAAAAAGAAACATTTAAATGTAATTCAGAGGCTCAAATGCAGTTGACGTCAGAATTATTAGCCCCTTTTGAATTTATTTAGTTTTTAAATATTTCCCAAATTATGTTTAACAGAGCAAGAAAATTTTCACAGTATGTCTGATAATATTTTTCTTCTGGAAAAAAAGGTATTTATTGTTTTATTTTGCTTTGAGGTCAAATTTATTAACCCATTTAAGCTATATATTTTTACAGAACAAACCATCATTATACAATAACTTGCCTAATTACCCTAACCTGCCTAGTTAAGCTAATTAACCTCGCTAAGTCTTTAAATGTCACTTTAAGCTGTATAGAAGTATCTTGAAAAATATCTAGTATAATATATATATATATATATATATAGTAATTTATTAGAAATGATTTATTAAAACTATTATGTTAAGAAATCTGTTGAAAAAAAAAATCTCTCCGTTAAACAGAATTTGGTAGAGAAATAAACAGGGGGCTAATAGTTCTGACTTTAACTGTATATCCAAATTTAGTGTTGCTGATAGTTATGACCAAAGATTAGGATTACATCCTAGTTATTTATTCATTCTTTTTCTTTTCCAGCCTGATCTCATGAGAAAACGTAAGTATTTGCTAGTTTTGCCAGTTTAGTGGCTAATTCGTACAAACTTGTCGTATGAAATTGTATGATTTTAAAAAGGAGGCGTGGCACCTAACCCCACCCCAAGACCCAACCGTCATTGGGGGATGAGCAAATTGTACTAAAATGTACAAATTAGATCGTACCCATTCGTACGAAATGAAAGTAGCCACTAAATGAAAAAGTTACGAATTGCCGTGAGATTGTGTTGTATTTTCGGCTTAGCCTCTTTATTCATAACACAGTGGAATGAACTACCAACTTAACCAGCATATGTTTTATGCAGCAGTTGCACTTCCAGCCGCATCTCAGGACTGGAAACACCCATTCACTCTTGCAATCACGCACACAACATACACTACAGCCAATTTAGCTAATTCAATTCACCCATAGCACATGTGTGGGCACCCGAATACGGGGAGAACATGTAAACTCCACACAAAATTGCCAACTGACCCAGCCTGGGCTCGAACCTGTGGCCTTCTTGCTGTGAGGCTATCCACTGTGCCACCGTGTTGCCCACAAATTTATGGGTTACAAATAAATGGAATCTTTATAACAGTACAGCTGCTTACAAATAATATACGTAAATATCAGTTTTCAGTCTGATATAATCAAGTGTTAAGCCACGGGTGTCCAAACTCGGTCCTGAGGGGCCGATGTCCAACTTCCTTCAACACGCCTCTCTGGAAGTTTCTAGTATACCTAAAACAGGAATGTCAAAACTCGGTCGTGGAGGGCTGGTGTCCTGGAGAGTTTAGCTCCAACCCTAATCAGACACACCTGAACCAGCTATTCAAGCTCTTACTAGATATACTAGAAACATCCTTCCAGGTGTGTTGAGGCAAGTTGGAGCTAAACTCAGCAAGACACCGGCCCTCCAGGACCGAGTTTGGACACTCCTGTGTTAAGCTGATCCAGCTGTTATTCATCTTAAAATATTATGAACAACTCTTTTAACATTGTTAATCCCAGCCCAAAGGGATATACTTTTTTACTAAAAAGTTATACTTTATAAAGTTATACTACAAAGTTATTCTACAAAGTTATACTAAAAGCCATTTTGTAAATAAATTAATTAATTAATACATTTGCATATCAAATATGAGGCATCAGACTTCACAGACTTCAAGTTGTTTACTCTAAAAGGGTTTCTAAATCTCAGATGCATTGTCCTCAATAAAACTGTACTTTCACTGATAGATTATTGACGTTCGTTCATAATAGAAACACTCAACACTGAGGTTCAAATTCGCCCCATTTCTCTCTACAGTCTTGGTGAAAAATTATCCTGTCCTCCTTCTCAGAAAATAGAAGAAACTGGAAGTTCCAGTAATCTTCTATCAGATTGTCTAGCCACACAACAAGCTGACTGTCTCGCAATTTGCTGAACAAACAAAAAATAATGGCTGATCTAAATGGCCTTGGGGCAGATAATTGCAATGCTTTGTAATGGCCATTGATTTTTGACTCCCCCGCCAAATGAATGGGATGGCAAGAGGTCTGATTTGGTGTAGGAGTGATATGGTGGACACATGATATGGTTCTTACACACTCCTGCGCCTCACGCCACCTTCCGATCGATGCTTTTACCAGGGATGTCAAAGCCAAGACTGATTATTTCCCTCCCCTGGCTGCAAAGAAAAAGCCTTTCCTATCAAATCACCGGCAGCTCACCTCTTCTGCTTATCTGCTTTAGTCACGTGATCCTAAATAACAAATGAAAATATGGTTGGCTTTAAATTTAACAATGTAACTGACATCAGTGTTGGGCAGCTGAGAGAGCACTTCAATCACAGTCTGAGGATGTGTTTATTGAATGCTAGAAAGGTTGATTTTATGATTGGGTTTCAATGAACCCAGCAGGCACACAACGTCATAAATCAGTAATCTTAGGTCATGTTTAGGTCATGATGTCAAGTGACCAAAATTCAATGTTTAGCCAGCATCTAACTTTTTATTTAACAGCATTTTTATTTTAGTTATAAAACGCATAAGTTTTCCTATGGTTATTGCATCCGTCCACACAACGCTGGAGTTATTGAGCGCCGAAAACAGAGTGTTTTAAAAACGATGAAAAAGCCGTTTTCATTTTAAAACGCTGCTGCTCCGTCTTAGTTTGGATGGGGGAAAACGGAGACATCTGAAAATGGAGGCTGACCAAATCTGATTGGTCTTTTTCCTCAATATTAAGGAGCCTAAACAAAGTTCAGTCTTGCATCCTCTCCTTGTAAGTTCACACTTTGCAAGTTTGATATGGAAAACAAACTCCCGAAGACACGTCAGGTAAATTTTCAAGGGGAACAGTGCACTTTATAACCTTATTCAATCACCCTGACTACGTTCTTAACAATAAAATGAAAACATGATATTAGGGCTGGACAATAATTCGATATCAATATATATCGCAATAGAATTTTTTTAATAACGGTGATATAATGAGTTGTAAACTCATTTCCAGAATTTCAATATAAATTTGCATATATGTATTTTAATATATTTATAAGATCTTATACATTGTATCATTTGTCACTGAGTGACGGTCAGTGCTCAGCCGTCAGAAAGAACGTGATGTACGTTGTCACGCAAGTGACATCACAGGCAAGCTACCAGTGCTCGGCCTCAGCACAGCAGTTGGTTAGCTCCGTCACAGAAAGTTTGCCTTGAAGTGTGCCCTGAATACAGATGTGAATGAACAAGCTTCCACGAGTAAGAAGGCAGATGAATTAGTTTATGCCAGGGGAAAGACCAATGCAGTGGTGTCTTAGGCCATACTCACACTAGGTACAGTTGCCTCGAACCGGGCCAAAACACGCTTGTCCCCCCTCCCGTCTCCCCCGACGGCCCGCGCTCACACCATATCGGGCCTCGGCACGCTTACGTCATCGCTTCTGCTCTGTTCAGTGAGAAGCGCTCCTATGGCAAGCCGTTTTAACATTTACTCCTTTGTTTTGACTATCCATAAATATATTTAGAGATATTTCTAATTATATTTTGACTAGTCATAAATATAATTCCACTACTCAGAATGACAATTAGAGATATCTGCAATTACAATTGTACTAGTACGAAATCAGATTGGAGATATCTGCAGATATATTATGACTAGTCATATTCCTCCATTGACTTCCATTGAAAAATATTTGCAGATATCTCTAAATGAGTTTTGATTAGTCACAATTGTAATTAGAGATATCTCCAAATGAATTTTGACTAGTAACAATTGTAATTAGAGATATCTCTAACTGAGTTTTTACTAGTCATAATACATTTGGAGATATCTTTCATTCGTCATATTTAGAGATATTTACAAATATATTTGAAGATATCTCTAATTAATTTACTAATAGTCAAATTACAGTTGTAGATATCTTGAATTGGATTTTTGACTAGTCAAAATTCATTTGGAGATATCTCTAATTACAATTGTGACTAGTCAAAACTCATTTAGAGATATCTGAAAATATTTTTCAATGGAAGTCAATGGAGGAATATGACTAGTCAGTCATAATATATTTGCAGATATCTCCAATCTGACTAGTCGAATTATAATTATGACTATTCAAAATATAGTTAGAGATATCTCTAAATATATTTATGGATAGTCAGAACAAGGTTTAAATGCTAAAACGGCTTGCCATACGCTCTCACCCAGTAGCACAGTGAAGATTTCTCTAGTTATATCGTTTCAGTCGTTTGTTATGCATTGACATGCAGTCAAATATTTCGCCGAACAGTCCTTAGGGATGCAGTGACACGCAGTCAGATATTTCGCCCAGCAGATCCGGCACTTTTGGCGCTCATAAACAATCATAAAGCTCTCGTGCTGCAGGAATGAGGAGGTCTGCTGAAGGCGCGCAGCTGTCATGCTGTGAGGAGTTCTCGTCTTTAATAAACTACGGCAGTTTGCGATCCCTGAACAGTAAGAATGATTAATAAATCCATATGAAACAGCCCCTTAAAAGTCACGTATCGCTTTCAGTTTCGGGCTGGCGCGTTTTGCACTCACACACAAGCGTACCGCGCCAAAGCCCAAGTGAACCGCGCTCAGGCACACCTCTTTCAACCGGGCCAGGGCCGGCCAAGTGAACCGTGCTTGAGCCCGATTCAGCGCACTCACACTTCTCAAACGATCCGGGAAACGGGCCTGGGCACGGTATGGATGGCATAGTGTGAGTAGGCCCTTAGTGGTTCGGCTTTTTAAGTTTTAATTAAACTTATAGTTTCGGTGCTCTGCAAAAATGTGCGGGAGAGTGCCGACTAGCAGTGGGAACACATCAAATCTGTTCCACCAGATATAACATATTGAGAGTCAGAAGATGAGGCATCATAAAAGTTTAAGCCATCCTGTCGCCTCACCACCTTCCACCTTTTGACAGAAATTAGTGGAGTCAAAAGAAAAGGCTTGCAAACAGATGGCTAAAAGCGCCATGTAGGATTTACATCAAACTTTGCTTATCAACAACACGTCCATATACACCTATAAATACATATAAACTTAATACATAACTCGATCCTTGCATAAACTGCCATATTAACACACACAAACTTGCTACATTTTGGCATGTAGCCCTCGTGCAATTTTACAAAATAAAATTCACAAACATGTTTATCAGGAATCTGGTTATTGCAAAGCTGATGAAATAGAAAGAATGTGATTAACAGGTATTCAATCTGTTAAATAATGAAAATGTGTTATATAAAATACCAGAAAATATAAATAGACTTTAAAAAATATAAGAAATATTTTGTTAAACATTTTAATTTAATTAGGTAATCACACACTACCCCCAACCCTAAACCCAACCGTCACAGTATTGTAAAAACAGTAATTGTACTCAGTATTATTTATGTATTCTATTAAATTACCTTTCATTCATTCATTTTCTTGTCGGCTTAGTCCCTTTATTAATCCGGGGTCGCCACAGTGGAATGAACCGCCAATTTATCCAGCAAGTTTTTACGCAGCGGATGCCCTTTCAGCCGCAACCCATCTCTGGGAAAAATCCACACACACATTCACACACACACTCATACACTACGGACAATTTAGCCTACTTAATTCACCTGTACCGCATGTCTTTGGACTGTGGGGGAAACCGGAGCACCCGGAGGAAACCCACGTGAAGGCAGGGAGAACTCCACACAGAAACGCCAACTGAGCCGAGGTTCGAACCAGCGACCCAGCGACCTTCTTGCTGTTAGGCGACAGCACTACCTACTGCGCCTTATATTTTTTTATATAAAAATATAAATTATTGTTATACAGTGTCATAAAAAATGCTGCAATATTAATGTGCATTTCGCACTTCTGGCCGGCCGCATATCCAATCTAGACTTTACCCAAAATGCAATGTTGAACCAACTTCTTAAACTAACATCATATTGACGTTAAATATTGACAATTATTTGTCAGGTATGGAAACCAAAATCCAATGTCTGATAGACGTCACAGTGGTCACGTCCATACTACGTCAAGCTGTAACATCATTAGACGTTGATATTTGGTTGATTTGGCTGATGTTGAGTTCTGACATCAACCTGATTTTTATTTCCAAACTAAATGGAATATCCCCACTACTTTGTGGTAACTCATGTTGACATCCTCTGCCTGCTGGGACGAAATGTAGGATTTCATCTAAAAACAGTAAAGCAGCATGAATGTTTGCTTGTTTGTTTACATGAAGCACTTCAAAGAACGAATCTCTATACACTTGAAATATAACAACAACTTTGCAACTTTAAATGAATAGTTTTATATTTGAATGTCATTTTAAATTCCACTATGTGTGTGTACTGAAGCTTAAAGAAAACCAACTAATTAATTCAGAAATGATTACCAGTGTACTCCTCTATCACAAAAAAAAGGCTTATAGGATTTAACTTGCATTGAAATGTGTTTAACCAAACCAATAGCCATTGACATTTATGCAATGTCATTTCCTCAAAATAGCTTTACACAAACACTGCAGAATCGGTGTGGACATGAGCAATCGGTGTTGTGATCAAGTTACGATCTGTTCACCTTCAGAAAGAAACCAAAGCGAGACCCCAGCAATACAGATCAATTCCACTAGCTTCATATTTTTCATTTCAGGCCATATATCTTGAGGGCACTGTCATTTGTTAGGGGAAAACTGCTTTGCTCTGTTTGTGCCACAATCGTTTTTTATTTTACAAAGCCATGAAATAAAGTTAGTAGATTACATGTGTTGTTACATGTTTATGTTCATATAAGGGACGAGTCATAATATAAGGTGAGTTTGCTGGTGAGAGATGAAAGAGTTTATATGAAACAAAGATTAGTGGTTTATTAAACAATTATAATAAACTGTGAAAAGAGGAATTTAGGGTTTAAATAGTAATTATTAATCGAAATCAAACAAATAACAGGAGTGTTGCCAAAACAAAGAAATGATTAGAACAAAACAATCTTACTAAACACCAGCCCACTAAACTAACTAACCAGAGAAAAATATAGAAACAAATTGTAATCTTAGGCATATATATTACAATGCTTAAAAAGATGCTATCACCGAGTAATGCAAGTGTCATAGCAATTATGCAGATTCCTTTTATCAGGTCAAGTAGTCTACAGGAAAGCTTAGCTTTCAAAAAAACAACTATAAACAAGAGACAGCAAAAACTAGACCATAAAGTTTTATACAACATGCTGAAGAACTTTAGTTGGCACAATGCACATGAGTGTGAGGAATGTTTGGTGTTGAATCAGGCGCTCCTTTCGATCAGTGCAAGCAAATGTCTTTTTGTTGCGATGGATCAGCTCCTCTGATTGGTGCGCAGAGTGGCGTCACAATGATGAGTGACAGTTTCCTTCTCCAATGGTCACACATCTAGGACAGGAGGACAGGACAGAGTGCACAACAGGAAAGAGGAGAGAGAGCGAAACAGAAAACAAACACAAAACACACATGTAAAAGTGTAATGTTAACTTTGATAATTATCAAAAGCTTTTGTTTTTCTGTTGAACACAAAAGTAAAAAAATGTTCAAGAATGTTGGAAACTGGTAAACATTGTCTTCCATAGCAGAAAAAAAATTACTTTGGAAATCAATTGTTACCAGCTTACAAACTTTATCAAAATGCCATGTTCAACAGATAATAATGTGTTAAATATGCTTATAATTCCAGATTAATTAGTGTTCTAAATGTCCAAATGGCAAGTTGTGTAAATATTTTCTCAAACCTTTTTTATTACAATTTATTTGTACTTAGTTTTGCATTTTGTTCTAGTCCAATTTACATTTTTCCCTGCCTGGGCTAGCCAGCTAGATTCTTAGTCAGATTTTTGCAAGCAACTACTATCTTTTAAGTCGGCTGCCTACTGCTTGGTTTTGACAGAATTGGTTGTATACGTCTTATATTTCTAAAATTGTCCAAAATAAAAAGCGCTATGTCCTCTATTCATTCATTATAATCTAGTTTGATCCACACTGGCCATAATGCTCCAAGGGTCAACAAGAGGACCCTCATAATGATTTCAGTAGATTGCAAAATAAATCACGTCAAATGACATCAAAATATTTGTTAAGTGAAAATGTCTCATCCCAATTACATAAATGAAAATGCTGAAAAAATGCCTTCCTTTGATCTCTTCTTTCAAGATTTGAAACTTTTATGACTTTATTGCATGGCATATTGCAGATTATTTGTTGTTGTTGTTATTATTATTATTATTATTATTATTATTATTAAATACCATTTTTACCAAAAATTTAAATGCCAACAAGCAAAATGTTAATTCAGTGGAAATATTAACTATCTATTTTTCATATCAGAGGTGTGTGTAATAGTTCTTCTAAAAATAAAAATTCAGAAAGATGATACTCTGAAGAAACTGTGTAATTTATAGGAAAATTATAATGGAAATTTCACTTTTGGGAGAATGTTAATAAATAGAGTGTAATTTCTGCTTAATTGATCATAGGTCTAGGAAAAGTGCATTAAAAATATTGTTACAATACTTTATATTCTAAGTTGTGAACTTTTGAACCGCAGTTTGTTTGTTTTGTTTTCATAATCTCCATAGCCTGGATATCAAAGCTTTGTTTTAGCCTCTGAGATGTTTGCAGGCATTTGAAGGACAAAATATCGCCACTTGTCAAATATTTCAAAATTTTTCTCTCTCTTTTTTTATTTTTTATCTCCCTCTAAAATGAGCCTGGGGCGATCGTTCACACAATGTGAGTGCTGAAAACACTGAGATGAAAGCTCCAGTGTCTTCCTTCTGCATCTTCTATATAAGTACCTTTACTGTAAAATCCTTTTTGTGATTGTCCTCACCGTCAGCCAAGGAGATTTCACTAGCTGACCTATTTATCTCCTTCACATGAATAGTTTAGTATGGTAAACTGATCTGAAATCCACTAATATGCAGCTAAACCATATGATTTGTTTTTAAATTAAGAAATATCAACAAAAGACTGCTTAAATGTTTTATAGTTTAATAATAATAATAATTATTATTATTATTATTGTTGTTATTATTATTATTATCATTATTATTATTATTATTATTATTATTGTGTCTCAAAATAAATATAGATTGACTGAAAGCTACAATCCCAAATGATCTTTAAGTCTACTAGGACTGGTATAAATTTGATTAGACAAAACCGTGGACACGCCCATAAGTACATGATGAGTCATCTCTCTTTTAATTATGTTCTGTCAAGAATAAATAATTTTCACATATTTCTCCTTACAGAACAGCTTAGACATATTAGACCCTGTCCTCCACATATAATTTGCACGTTATCTCCGATATATGCTAATGCATCATAGTATAATAGCATCTGTAGCCTGACGATTCTTTTTGATGTAGACATCAGGAAATGATTAACGCCACTCTCTCCCACTAATCGCACATACAGGGTTCAGCCATTTAAGCCATGGCTCTGAAGAGAGTCGCTCCGAGGAAATGGGTGTTCCTTTCACAGTCGTTGGTCCTGTCTCACATGCTAATCCCGCCGTGGCCCAGATAGAAACATCTGAACCATGTTGAATGTTCCTCTCTCAAGGTGAGGTCCCCTGGTCAAAGCCGCCCGGCACTGGCACACAGTAATCCCCCATGAAGGCCTTCGAGTGTTTGGTTATCTCTGCCAAGGCAGCACAAGCACAGATTCCCTACACAGACTGCCTTTTGAGCGCAGACACAATTCCCCAAAGCCAGCTTGATTTCTTTCTTCTTCTTCTTTTTTTTTCTCCAGCGGGCACCTCAATGTATCGGATGTGACAGAGATTTAAAAGGATTAAGCAGCCTTTAAAATTCATCACAGTTACAGTTTGCCGCTGATAGGTACGAGCAAGTTGTGGAGTAGTAAACTTTCAGCACTAAATATAGCTGGCGGCGTTTAATCCCTTTCTATCGTGGATGTGGATTGCATGCCATTATGCAGGATCTCCACTCTTATGAAATCTCTGGAGATTATAGGAAGTCACAAAAACGATGGTGGGAAGGAAGTAGCATGTGTGTTGTTCAGACAATGTTTACAGACTAAAGGTATATTCGAGGACCATGACGAATGCAGTTGTCTTTTCTATGCTAATGTATTTCTTAATAAGAGAAACAGTTGAGGCTGCACCCACTCTGTAAACATAAACGGTAAGGAATTTGAATCATTTTCATGCATTAAAGGGTTAGTTCATCCGGAAAAAAAAGGGAAAATGCTTTCTTCATTTACTCTTTGCTTGTTTCTTCTGATATATTGAATGTTGTAAACTTGAAATCATTGTCTTCCACATACTATTGTCTTCCACAGTATTTGTTTTCTTTTACTCTGGTTACAGGTTTCCAGCATTTTTTCAGCTTTTTTCAAAGTAACTTAGTTTATATTGAGCCGAAGAATAGAAAGGAAGAAAGAAACAGATTTGAGACAAGTGAAGGGTGACTAAATGATGATGTTGGCAGCCCTATAACACCAAATTGGTTTGAACAAAACGATAGATGTGCCCATGAGTGCAGGATGAGTCAATGGTAGGGCCAGACAGATTTTGCGGACATTTTTTATTATTTCTCCAGAGAATTTTGTACAAAAAAAATCTGCAGATTTGTGTGGAATTATTTATCATGTCTACTTTGCTTAGAATCATAACTAAAAACCTTATATATGAAATAAAAAATAATCCATTTGACGTATTTAATGTTTATAATGCAAATCCAATTAGATTCACTTATTTGGTAAAAATATTTATTATTATTTGGCAAAGTAAGTCTCTTATGTACTATATCTACTAAAAGACAAAACATATTACTTTACAAACTGTATTGTAAATACATCATATGAACATTCTAATATTACTATTATTATTTCACAATAATATTAGTGAAATTAATTAAAAAACTTAATGGATATAATTTTACACAAGTACATAGCATCCATGATGGGCAAAAAATTTGTGGAAATCTGCAAATTTCTGTGCGCGATTCCGTGTTCATTCATTTGTCATTCATTGGTATGGAGTAAAAGAACATGATTTACAGAACCTTTCTGTACATTAGGCATAGGCTGGTATAAGATTATTACGGTATAATAATCTTGGATCACGATATTGTCATTACTGCTCTTAAATATATTATTTTAAATGTTTGGGTAAAAACTTTTCCCCTTTGAACACAATATACTTTATTTTATAAACATTTAAAATATTTTGTAAAAGTAAACATGTCAGGCTAAATAATTCAAATGAATCATTGACTTCTGCTGTCTTCATTAGTTTAAAAAAAACTCAGATTTCTTTACAATTAAAGAATTCCATCTTTAGATATCTTTTCTGCTGGAGATACTGCTGTCCTGAAAAGCATCCTTAGGAAGGATAAAACAGGTTAAGCAGTGGCGCAGTTGGCGTTTCTGTGTGGAGTTTGCATGTTCTGTTGCAGGTTTCTTCCGGGTGCTCCGGTTTCCCCCACAGTCCAAAGACATGTGGTACAGGTGAATTGGGTAGGCTAAATTGTCCGTAGTGTATGTGTGTGTGTGTAAATGTGCGTGTGGATGTTTCCCAGAGATGGGTTGTGGCCGGAAGGGCATCCGCATGCAGCGTAAAAACTTGCTGGATAAGTTGGCAGTTGATTCCGCTGTGGCTACCCTAGATTAATAAAGGGACTAAACCGACAAGAAAATTAATAAATAATTTGTTAATAATATAATATAATATAATATAATATAATATAATATAATATAATATAATATAATATAATATAATATAATGACAAACCACTAATTGCCTAAACTGAAATACAAACGTGCAACCCCTTTTTTTTCCATTGCAATATCATGCACTGTGTTCCCTTTAAAAGTAAACAAGGTCATTTTGTTTTTACTTTAAGCTGATTTGAGCAGTATGTAGTCGGTTGTGTGCAATCAACAAGATTTTGTTTCTAGCCTGAAATGAAATGAAAGAAGTTCTCAATGATTTTTGCTGTTTGCTGCTCATGCTGATCTGAAACCACATTTATTTTTCTATTCAGCCTCGAGGCATGCACAGAAAAACACAAGCTGCCTCTACAGGCCAGTGTAGCAATTTCTATTTATCAAATCACTAAAGCTAAAAAGAAAAGGGAACGTTTTATCTCTATCGTTTTATCTATCTATCTATCTATCTATCTATCTATCTATCTATCTATCTATCTATCTATCTATCTATCTATCTATCTATCTATCTATCTATCTATCTATCATCTATCTATCTATCTATCTATCTATCTATCTATCTATCTATCTATCTATCTATCTATCATCTATCTATCTATCTATCTATCTATCTATCTATCTATCTATCTATCTATCTATCTATCTATCTATCTATCTATCCTCCCTCATCCATATGTCTGTTTCTGTTTTTAATTATGTGAATTAATATTTTATTCAGGTTAAGTACTCCGTAATTAAAATAAATTGTGAAATGTGCTCATTCACATCTGCTATATACAGTATGTCACTTGAACTCTATGACTGTATATTCTTTCCCCCCTCTGGCAAATGCAATTAAGCTAAATTAAATTCATTTTATATGTATGAATCATTTAATTTAGCTTTTTGTTTTGACAGTGCAGTTTATTTCTCTCTTTTCTGTTGCAGTCTCTTTGAACCAGAGAATTACAGCAACACACTAACATGTTGTGCAGAAATGAGTGGAAGGAGAGTATAAGTATTATACACTGCAGGGTTTCACAGCCGAAGATGAGAACTTGTTGTTGTCTCTTTTTCCTGTAACAGTTTAGGGAGGGAAGATACAATTCAGATTCACAAAAGGCTTTAAAGTTTAGGTGCGAGATTTTACTGGAATACTAGTTTGAACCTGTTAAAGAGCTTTAGTATGAAACATTTTAATATGGATCAAACACTCTTTTAAACTTTGCAGAACTATTTAATCCTTGATCATTCCATACCCCTCGCAAACACAATCCAGGGTTACTTCCTTTAAGTTTCAGACTGCTAATACTTTTCCCAGGGTTATTATTGATATTATTACATGGTGAGTATTTGTGTTTGTTTGGCTAAGTCACCGCAGCATCCATTTATGAATGATGCAGCATATTATACATAGTTTACATTGTCCTTTTGCAAACTTTCCAGAAAATTTTGTGTTTGAATGTACTTCTCAGTCTCTTTGCTTTATTCTACAATGTGGAAGTGCGCTCATTTTTGTGATTGTTTTAGAACTTCAGACTCAGTTGTCTACAGAAGAATGACTGAGACTTTTAAGCAGCAGAAAACTACCAAATTACTTGCTTTACAAACAAGTGTGTTCATGACTATACATAAGAAGTGGAATGATGTAATATGAAAACATCAGTTTGTGACATTACAAGCTTTTTTTAATGTCTTAAAATCAGTGAAAGTGAAGTCTTGTGCCAAAAAGATTACAATCCCCGCGCTACTTGTGTATCAGAAATAAAGTCGATAATATACATTGAGATAGGGCAGCAAGAGGGAGAGAAATTTAATAAATTATTATTATTATTTTTAGAATTATTACTGGAGAATTGTTTGTAATGAATGTGCTCATATCAACTCATCACTTGACAACAATCACAAACAAATTTTTGCAGGAATGATCTGAGTACTATAAATTGAAAAACGTCATCCCTGAGCTATAAAGCAGCCACCGTTTGTTGGTTTTTGTTTTTCATTGTCTATTAAAAGAATTAGAGAAGTGGGCAGCAAACAAAATTTCAGAACGCTCGTGCTAGACTTACAGACAGGTGATCCTGGTTGCTCAGAGACTTTTAAAAATGCAGTGCACTGGGCTTAAATAAAAAGTCTACCAAAAAAATTGCAGCAACCTCACACATTTCCACCTTATTCTTATTATGTGCTCCATGTACACTCCAGGCCTGTACAAAGACTGCACATAGTGTATTAAAAGAACAGAATTTGCAATTGTAGCTTTAGTAGCTGCATCCTTTGTTACAGTAATAGAAAATAGTTTGACGTACTTGTGCATTTTTAGTTTAGTGCAATTTTATAAATAAACTAAATGTCCTATCTTTCTCACGTATCTTCATGATGGTGTTTATTGTGAAGATGATGTAGGGGCAGCATGAGAGTCATTTGCCTTGAGCTGCAGTTCAGTTTGCACTGGCCCTGACTGTTTTGTGTTACATATTGTCAACTATTACAAATTTTAACAAATATATTTTATTATTTTGCATTTTTCAGTGTGTGATTTTGAGAGTGTAGAAAGCACACAAGTAGGAGGCTGAGACAGGCTACTGTAGCTCTGTAACTTGACAAATCTACATGACATTCTGTTTTGCAAATCTATTTGTGTGACATCACATGCTGAAACCACAACATACAAACAATGAAAATGATTATCTCAAGCACTGGTGCTGTATATAAACAGGCTAAAGGTTGTAATTATGTATATAGTGATACTGGCCAGGTTTGCTTTCTAACGTTAAGTGAATCTTTTCAAAGTTTGCAAAAAATTATAATAATAGTCACAAATGTGCATTTCCATCAAGTTGTTTAACTGCGGACTGTAGTAATAGTAACCTACTGTAGCAACCAATAGTAAACAAGGCAAGCATTATTACGACACATGATTAGTCACATGGGGGTAATATTTAATTATTTAATATAATTATTATATTAAAAATGTTTAATTATTATAATCTCCAATTATTCAATTGAACCCTTTTTCAAATCAAAAAAAAACTCAAGCAATCATAAAAACTAATTAAAGCAAATTTAAATTGTATTCAAAATTTGGCATTTCAAAAAATGTGTGTTAACACATGCTGCTGGAATCCCAGCTACTGATGTACCGTACAAAACACTTAACATAATTCAGTGCTTTGACAATACACATTGAGGTTATTTTTATTTTTTTGATAAGAAACAAGTCAGAAAACATTTGCAAAATAAAATGAAAATAAAATAAACTTCCAGATGCCAAGGCATTAACACTGAGAACAGTGTTTAGATCAGTGTTTCTCAACCACCAGTTCTGCACATTTTCCCTGTTTTCTAAACCATACACGCCTGATTCAGATCATCAGCTCATTAGCAGAGACTGAAAAACCTGTAATGGTTGTAAGAGACAAAGGAGACATCCAAAACATGCAGTGTTGGTGGTCCTCCAGGAACATGGTTGAGAATCACTGGTTTTACATGTGCTACACAATTTCCTCTCTCAATAACAAAATGAAAAATACCAGCAGCCACAGCTCTCACATGGTCACCCACTGAAGCTAAGTAGGGCTTTGCTTGGTCAGTACCTGAATGAGAGACAACATGGAAAAGAGGTTGCTGCCGAAAGTGCTGTTTGTGAGACAAACAGGGGCGCTTAACCTGGGGTCTGTTTGGGTCCTAATGCCCCAGTATATTGATGGGGACTCTATACTGCTCAGTGAGCGCCGTCTTTCGGATGAGACTTTAAACCGAAGTCCTGATTCTCTATGGGCGTTAAAAATCCCAGCATGTCTTTCGAAAAAGAGGTAGGGGTTTAACAATGGCATCCTGGCCAAGTTTGCCCACTGTCCTCTGTCCATCATGGCCTCCTAACCATCCCCATATCATAATTGGCTTCATCAGTGGTGGATGAGGAGATTCCCCAAAAAATGTGTAAAAGCACTTTGAGTGTCCAGAAATGTGCTATATAAATGGGATGAAATGGAATTATTAACACGTGTGAAATGAAAAATGTGTCTTTAACAAAATAAGAGACTTTTTGCACAAGCTCAGTATTTCATCTGCATAATGTAAATGTATGAGGTAACTAAAATTACACCATTGATTGTTAATTAGAAAATTAACTATTGTTCAAGATCTTTTCATTGCATCACTTTAACATAGTAACTTTTATTGGCATTACCTTGATCATTAAACCATTTGTTTACTTCAGGACTGTTTTAAAATTGTGTTATTATCTGTGTTTTACATTATTAGTACATTAATAATTCATCTGAAACCACTGTCCTAACTCAAGCGTTACATAACGTGTGCGGACGATATTCTGTAAGCCACAACTAAAGTGACTAAAGCCAGACTGAAGCAGTAGAGTCTGGTCTCTAACAAAGCTTTGAGCCCAAGGCAAGATCACACTCAACAGCAGAGGTTAAAATATTTAATACTTTGTCAGAACCTTTTCAGATGCCTTTTCATTGATAGCCCTTGGAGCAGATTTTGTACTTTTAGCTTGTTTTACTTTGTCAGGAGAAAATACATCCAGCCTGAGAGCCATGTTACATAATAATGCACAGCAGCTCTTTCTCTCCCGCTCTCTTTGAGGACAGTTCTGTGCTAAATCAGCTATCGTGAGTGGTATTTCATCATCTCTTGAGTCGTGTTGGTGTTTAGGCGAACCCTCGGTTTGAACACACTTTGATGTGAATAAATAACCGGTTTCATCATCAACAATGGCGTCATGAAGAGGACTGGATGTATCGATACGAGAGAAGCATTTGTTTGGTCAGAAGATTTGATGAGAGATTAAACTGAGGTGACATTAAATAATTCATTGATTCATTTTGCCAGAAGTTAGACTAAAACTTTACATGTTTATATGTCCTACTTTTAATTTTTTTTTACCAAACTAGAATATAGATCGCCTTAAGACTAACATATTGCAGCTAAACCTAATAATTAAGATTTTACTGGGACTTTATGAGTGCATACTATGATTAGTAAGATGTCACATTATTTATAGAGAATGGTAATGTGAAACGCTAAACTGGATACCATTCACCTCTATAGGTTTATTGTATCATACATACACTGACGTGTAATAAACTATAAGGGCTCACAATACAAATCAGGAAGAAAGTTATACAGTATATGGAAATGTTTTCATGGCAGCAACTCAGTGATACCCTGTTGTTTACAGATAAGCCTGTTCATTTATTTGATCTGCTCCCTCTGCATCTGCACTCAGCTTCTCTAGTTCCACTTTAGCCATGAAGACAGAATATTATGGAAGGCATATATTCAGCTTCTAACACACACAAAGAGAGTTTAAAAAGCTATTAGTCCATTTTATTCTGAGTGCTTATGAGATGTTTTTCAACAGGTAGTACTAAAGTCTGCTTTTTTCTGTGGTGATGTACATTGGTTTACATTGTGTGCTCCTGACCATGCCCAAAAACATGGCAGAATACTATCACTGGGAAGATTATTGGGCACTTGTTTGACTACTTACAGCTCTTGTTGACTGGAACAAAATCTATATTATCCCCTCTGGTCCATTAATGTGTTATTTTGCCTACATTTTGTGGCCTCTATATACTCGCTTGCTTGGTTCATGTCAGTTACAAATTACATTGTTTCATGCAGGAGTTGCATCAAGTTCACATGCGTAAAAGACTACTATAAAGGTACCTCAACATTTCACTGACAAATGTAAAACATTTGTGATGATCTATTGGCCAAATGTTTTAGATAATATAGAATCCATTCAACGATTTGCTTGTTGAGATAATGTTAACAGGGTGTTTTATTCATTCAGTCATGAAGGCTCTCAAAGTACATGTCAATGACCAAATTCAACCTCTAGTGGACAGTAGCAGACTCCAAAATAAGATGCGGATTCAGAGTTTCACATGAGGTGGTTATTAATTAGCAAATAATATAAATATTACAAACGTATACATTAGATTACATTGTCTGCGTCCTTACAACATGCTATGTGATGAGATTTGCAGTGATAAGCAATTTGGCTTTTTGCACCAAACAAAAGACGACAGAAATTTAAATACCATCAGAAACACATAAATAAATACCATATCAGAAACACATAATAGTGCACTTACTGCACTCTGACGAAACGGTAAGGTTTACAATCTAATTAATACATATTAAACCTCCTTAACACTATTAAATGTAGATGCTGAATTACCAAAGCTCAATTTCAGACAGTTTATTCTGAAGTGAACTAGTGTATCTGCTGCTGCTTTCAGTAGTATGGCAATAAATTTCAGGTAAAATGGCATTCAAACTCACATTGTTAGCATTTAACACTGAATAAAGCGCATGAAATGTAACGGAGGTGATCACGTATCCTGTTGTTCACCTGTGAGAAATAAAAGCCGTTTCTAAAACAGAAACTTCAGGTGTTGGTTAGGACAAAAATTCCTTTTAGTGTAGAAAATATATTTTCTATCCTGTAACATTAGTACGTTTAGTTAGAAAATGGCAACCTGCGCTTGCGTTGACTCATCAGAGAAGCAGAGTGAAAATCTATTTTGACCCAGGGGTGCAATAGCTAGTTCAACCACTGGGTGTCAAACTTACATACTGCACCTATTTCTTGCAATGTAGCACAATGTAACATTGCTCTAACTTGAAATGCGTCCCCACATTAAATCCTTGAATTTGAGGGTGGTCATTTGACCTGAAAAATCTTTGAAAGGCTCTGAATTTGAAGTTGGGACCCTAAACATTTAGTTTGGATCATGAATATTTTTTTTCCTCAGTTCAAAATAAGAAAAACTTTATTTAATAAACTCTTATGCTGTTTTTAAATCCTAAATAATTCAGATAAAGTATTCACAGACATTTGAAATCCTCACAATCATCTGATAACATTTTTTTCTCTCTTTATACAGAAAATGAATGTTTAAGCCCTTTGGCCCAATGTGATGACCTCAATTTTGCTGTAATGTTTTGTCTGGGCTATTCAACTGTATATTATGCATTTTGTCGACGGCACTTTAATTAATGCTTTGATCTGCTGAAGAAGAAAGCAAAAGACACAAGCGAAGGCTCAAAGGATAATTTCATCGGTTATGATTTTCATGTTTTCTCCTCTTAAAAGTGGAGATCAATACTGTTTTACACTCGGGCATGCCTGAGGTTATGTGCAGCCGAGCATGATGAGATAATTACTTCAAAGCTCAGTGGGTCTTCAGAGGTATGTTGATTAGACTGGAGGCTTTCTGATTGCTTTTGTTTGTGCCTAACTCTAAGTGCCCTATTATCATTTGTTTATCATATTTTAGACCTAAATTAGTTACATTTCAAGCTACTTCCTTTACTAAGTTAAATGAAAAATTATATAAGCTATAAGACCATGTGGTATTGTGATTTATTTTTTTTTTTCATTTAATACTGTATAAATATCAGCATTTATTTGATTATCATTTGATATTTTTAATTGTTTAATGACTTATTGATTAATTGTTTGATTAATTATTGTAAACATAAGATTTTTGTTTTTTTTACAAGAAATAAATTAGATAATGTTAAGATTTTTAAACTGAGCAATGTTGTGAAGCTGTAATTTTTCCAATGCTACAGTAACACTATTATATATATATTATCTTCATAACCTAATCTGTTTCTTCTCTGGCTTTTCTTTTTAGTCAGCATCTTGGATCACAGTTGACTATTAATAGAGGTTACTAGACAACCAACAAACAAGATTGATTTTTGTGTATTAGACAATTTAGCAATTCAATTCAAATTTTGGGTATTAGAAAATTCAGGTAACTTTTTAATTCCAGCCAAAATGTATATTTTTTATAGGATCTGGCATCTATTGCTAGATCGTATTCATCTGGTGTGTAGACTGTAATCTGCACAAAACAACACCATTAAACCCTGCAGGCACAGGACGTCAACATGATGTCATATTGACTTGTACATCAATGTACCCCAACTACGTGAGGACGTTAGATTTTGTTTGGAAATTTGGATTAACATCAGAACAATGTCTGGCCGACATCATTGTCCAGTGTACAACCTAAAATTAACCACATATCGAAGTCTTATCACTTAACCTTGACATTGTCTGGACATTACCACTATGACATCTATCAGACGTTAGATTTTGGTCACTTTCCAACACAACCTAAAATCAACCAGGTATCAGCATAATTTTACGTAGATATTAGATGTACAAAGTAACATTGTCCTTAGACACTGGCTAGATGTTGAATTTTGACATAAGTTGTTGATCCTAGACCATCATCATTTAAAAACAATGTAAATTCACCGATGTTGATCCTGGACCATCATCATTTAAATACACTTTAAATTCGCTAATGTTGATCCTGGACCATCATAATTTAAATACAGTGTAAATTCGCTAATGTTGATCCTGAACCATCATAATTTAAATACAGTAAAATATCACTAATGTTGATCCTGGACCATCATGATTTAAATACATTGTAATTTCACCATTGTTGATCCTGGAGCATAATTTAAATTCAGTGTAAAACCCCTATTGTTGATCCTGGGCCATCACAAACACAGTGTAAATTCACTAATGTTGATCCTGGACCATCATCATTTAAAAAATGTGTAAATTCGCTAATGCTAATCCTGGATCATCATCATTTAAATACAGTGAAAATTCACTAATGTTTTTCCTGGACCATCATTATTTAAATACAGTGTAAATTGAAAAATGTTGATCCTGGACCATCAAAAACTTTTCATTACAGTGTAAATACACTAATGTTGATCCTGGACCATTACCATTTAAATACAAAGTTAATTTACTAATGCTGAACCTGGACAATCATTATTTAAACACACTGTAAATTCACTATTGTTGATCCTGGACCATCACAAACAGTTAATTACAGTGTAAATTCACTAATGTTGATCCTGGACCATCGCAAACATTTAATTACTGTGTAAAATAATGGACCATCATTTAAATACTGTGTAAATTCAATAATGTTAATCTTGGACCATCACAAACATTTAAATACAATATAAATTGACTAATTTTGATCCTGGACCATCATTTAAATACAGTGTAAATTCCCTTTTATTGACCCTGGACCATCAAAATTTAAATAAAGTGTAAATTCGCTAATGTTGATCCTTGACAATCACAAATATTTAAATGCAGTGTCAATTTACTAACGTTGATCCTTAACCATCATTGTTAATTAAATACATTGTAAATTCACTAATGTTGATCCTGGACCATCATCATTTAAATACAGTGTAAATTCACTAATGTTGATCTTGGACCATCACAAATATTTAAATACAGTGAAAATTTATCTGCACAACTCTGGTTTACTTTGCACTCATTTGCTATATGCCCTTAATGTCATTGTATTGTTTACAATTTTATTACCTATGTATTTTTTAGACCACGTTTTATGTACAATGTATATACTGTAAATTTTCTTTTTCTTAAAACTCTACTATTTATATATATATATATATATATATATATATATATATATATATATATATATATATATATATATATATATATATATATATATATATATATATATTAATGTTAAGCACCTTGGGTCTGAAAGTAACGCAATTTCGATTCTCTATATGTCTTGTACATGGCTGAATTGACAATAAAGCTGACTTTGACTTGACTTTGAAATTCACTAATGTTGATCCTGAACCATCATCATTTCAATGCAGTGTAAATTCACTAATGTTGATCCTAGACCATCGTCATTTAAATACAGTGTAAATTCACTAATGTTGATCCTGAACCATCATAATTTTTTAAATACAGAGTAAATTCACTAATGTTGATCCTGGACCATCATCATTTAAATACAATGTAAATTTACTAAAGTTGATCCTGGACCACCATCATTTAAACAAAGTGTAAATTCACTATTGTTGATCTTGAACCATCACAAACATTTAAATACAGTGTAAATTCACTAATGCTGATCCTGGACCATCATCTTTTAAATAGAGTGTAAATTCACTAATGTTATCCTGGTCCATCATAAATATTTAAATACAATGTAAATTCACCAACGTTGATCCTGAACTATCATAATTTTCAATGCAGTATAAATTCAGCAATGTTGATCCTGGACCATCATCATTTAAACAGTGTAAGTTCACTAATGTTGATCCTGGACCATCATCATTTAAATACAATGTAAATTTACTAAAGTTGATCCTGGACCACCATCATTTAAACAAAGTGTAAATTCACTATTGTTGATCCTGGACCATCACAAACATTTAAATACAGTGTAAATTCACTAATGCTGATCCTGGACCATCATCTTTTAAATAGAGTGTTAATTCACTAATGTTATCCTGGTCCATCATAAATATTTAAATACAATGTAAATTCACTAACGTTGATCCTGAACTATCATAATTTTCAATGCAGTATAAATTCACTAATGTTGATCCTGGACCATCATCATTTAAATACAGTCTAAATTCACTATTGTTGATCCTGGACCATCACAAACATTTAATTACAGTGTAAATTCACTAATGCTGATCCTGGACCATCATTATTTGAATGCAGTGTAAATTCACCATTGTTGATCCTGAACCAGCATAAACATTCAATTACAGTGTAAATTCACTATTGTTGATTCTGGACTATCATCATTTAATTACAGTGAAAATTCACTACTGTTGATCCTGAACCATCATAAATTTTTAAATACACTGTAAATTTACTAATATTGATCCTGGACCAACATAATTTAAATACACTGTAAATTCACTAATGTTGATCCTGAACCATCATCAATTAAATGCAGTGTAAATTCACTAATGTTGATCCTGGCCCATCATAGTTTAAATACAGTGTAAATTCACTAATGTGGATCCTAGACTATCATCATTTAAATACAGTGTAAATGTACTAATGTTGATCCTGTACAATCTTCATTTAAATACAGTGTAATTTCACTAATGTTGATCTTGGAACATCATCATTTAAATACAGTGTAAATTTACAAAGTTGATCCTGGAACATTATCATTTAAATACAGTGTAAATTCAACAATGTTGATCTTGGACCATCATCATTTAAATGCAGTGTAAATTCACCAATGTTGATGGTCCAGAATTGTCTAGGATTAACATTTTATCAACACATATTGGCATAAGTTACGTCCAAATAAGTTGCCAATTCTTGTGACTTCATATGATTTCACTAGCATGAAAACTAGTTTACCCCTCATTGGGAGATGAGCAAAACATACTAAAATGTACAATTGAGATCCTGCAAGTTAATACATTTAGCCACTAAATCCAAAAGCTTTTAACTGCTGTAAGATTGTTTAAGGTGTATAGAAGTGCATCTCTAAACAAACAATACTTGAAACTTACAGCAGCAGAGCAAAATCACAATACTATCAACTGAGCAGACAGTTCATACATGCTAGTGGACAATAAAATATTGCAAAAAGTCTGCCTGTCCTAACAAGTCTTGAGTTTTGATCCAACATTCACATGGTCAAAATTTGATGAAGAGCAAGAAATCTATCCTGCCTTGTATCATAAGTTTAGGCTGGTGCCATACAGTATGTAATGAAGTTGGGGATATTTTCCTGGCACACTTTGGGCCATTTGTAAAAATTGAACATTATGTCAATGCCACAACCTACCAGTGTGCTGTTACTGAGCATGTCTATTTCTTTTGGACCACAGTGTACCCATCTTGTGAAGATTACTTCCTAAATAATAACATGTCATTCAACAAAGTCAAGCAGAGAACCTTTGGGATGTGCTGGAATTGAAGATTTGGCTCATCAACATGCGGCTGACAAATCTGGTGATGCCATCATGTCAATATGGACCAATCTTTCTGAGGAACATTTCAGGCAGTTCTAAGGACATAAACCTAGTACCTTGTACAGTGATCTCACAATTTTGCTGATTTATTTTTGTGCAATTTGACATGCTTTTTTCTACAGCGCATTGTGTTCTGCGTCCTGATTAGCATATTGTGTTCTTCGTCCTGATTGACTGTAGACCACTGTCAATCAATGTCCTGTCTCCTGTACAGTACAGGATGCATTCAGCTTACCTAATTTACATACATGCTGGTATATGAACTACAGGTTCTAGTCATGCAACGCACACACACACAGTCCACTGATTACACTCCCACAGCTGATTCTATTCATGGACTGATTACACACACAAATATATGGCTCACTTTAGCACTCTCATTGCTGAGTCCTGTATACTGTATACCCTTGCCTTGCTTTGCCATGTTTTTGGCCCTCGCCTTGTTTGTTTATTTGTGATGTCTGCTGCCTGCCTGTACTGACCATCTGCCTATTTATCAACCACAACTCTGGATTGCCAGTATACATTTGTTTGCCCCTTGTGTTGACCGTTGCTCGCCTGACCATCTCTTTTTAATAAACCTGCGTTTGGATCTGCACTTCCTTTGTCAGCGTCCGCTTCACATTACACTAACCATCGCACAAAAAGTTGGACTTCTGGACATGCTAAAAGAAGGTAGAAGTTATACGTGAGTGTTTAAACGAGATAAAAATGTGATTATGTTAATGCCTGTCTGAAGAATAGTGTTGTGAGTGATTTTACTGCCTTAAAAATCTATAATAATTGTAAAAAAATAAATAAAGCTGACTACATGGATTTCACCTATTGCGGGTTATTTTTAGAACGTAAGTCCTTGATTAATCAGGGACCACTGTACTAGCAAGATACCTAATAAAGTGATCATTACATATTACAATGTGTAATTTCTTATTTTATTTTTTGTAATTTAGCCAAATTAATCACGCAATTTTTTTTTTTTTCCTAGAGCTTAGACATTCAAAGTAACAAAGCATACTCCACTGCGTATGCCTCTTTAGATCTACTCAGAGCCGTTCAATTCCCTCGAGGACCCAGCCATAGAAAGGCTCTTGATGCTGATAATACAGCACATTATAGCCCTGGGAGTCACTCTCTGTAAATCTCATATGATAATTTTTCATTTAAGAGGATGAACTGCGCTTTTTTTCCTATGCAATCAGCCTGATCTATTTGTTGTGTAAATGCATTTGCTCTCACATATTCGAGATTCCACATGCTAATGTTTCACATTGCTACAGTATATATTTGATAGTCGCCATTAACACCATCAGAGCAATTGAGTGGCGTTGAATTAGCTGCCGAATTGCCCCGATAATATGGACTTGATGGGGACATTTACTGAGGATATGCCTGAGTAACTCCTCACATCCGCTGGACAGAGATGGTTTCATTTGCCATTTAGATGTCAGGTTTTGCTCATAAATTGCAACTGAAATAGTGCAGATAAAAGCTGCCAGAGCTAATATTTCTGCGGACCAACACTATTTGTGTGTTGTAAGTGTTTTGTTGAAATCGCAAGCTCGATAAGATCATGCGATGGCCCTGTAAGAAAGGATTAATTTAGCTCTCGAAAAGCCATTACCACGATATATACCCTCCATCGATACTGAATCCGACTCAGATAAAGGTTTTCTTGCTTTCTAAAAAAGGTTAGCAATCTCAAGGCCATATGTTAGCGCTGATAGCAACTCTGAAACTGACCATCAGCTCAAGCGTCAAGTGCATTTCATATGTATTGGTGTTTGGAGATAGTTGCAGTGTTCGAGATGAATCTGCGGCGTTTGTTCCCAGAGGCTTTCCGTAGTGTCTCAGATACCCTGTGGTATGGCATTAGCCGCTGGTCTTATGTGGCGGGACGCTCTCGTGTGCTGCCTGATGTTACGTCCTGTTGTGCGCTATCAGGATCAAGGCTTAGCGCTGCAGGGAGGGTGAGCCTGAAATTGCATCGAAATGTTGATTGCATAGCTAATGTGTTTTATCTACTCTTTTAAGTGTCTCTATAAAATGTGTTTTTCCCCCATCATATTCCCTCTGGTTTATTATGCCTTTTGATGGCTGGTAAACGTCTTTTATGGCATGTTGATTCCACCGCAGATGGCTGCACATGGTGTAGTGTTTGATTAATGATGGTTTCTCAGTGCAGTAATGACTGAAAATGATAAACGGCAAAACAAACCATATATTGATGTGTTGACCTTGTAACTGTGGAAGTATGTTGATTGTTAAGACATAATTGTAATAGCATTTATGTAAACAGCCTACTGGTCTTGTTCCTTCATCTGCCATTTGGATGCTATTAAAGAGGGTTATAAAAGTAGAGTCACTTATTTAAGTTAGCTTTTTTAAGAGACTATTAAAAGAACACCAAGTTAATTGTACTGACTAGTTTGGGGTGGCACTGTTTTCTCACTTTGCTGTAAACTATAATAAACTGTAATGGATTTTTTTTATTGATACAACATATTGAATTATAATTACACATTTGTTTAGCAAATTTGACAGTTATATTGTGTTAAGTTTAAATGTAATCTATAATAAAACCTTTGTTAAAAAGTACTATTTATGCTTTAGTGTAGCCTAATCAGCATTCTTGACAAAGTGAAGCTGCGGTCACTCTAGAGTTTGATTTTACGAAATTCTGTTGTACAGCGTTGCGAAAATGGCTTAAACGAAAAAAAAGGGATTAAACGAGATGATTAGACATTAAAAAAGCGAGCGATTGGTCCATGTTTTAAATTTCTGTCTAGAGAAGTCATGTTTTGATCCTTGATTTATCTCACCCAGTCAAGTGATGTGATTTCGCAAGTCAGAGTTCATAAAGCTTGAACTTTGCACCACAACGAGCTGCGAAACTTGACGCATGTCCTTGCATTTCCAGTCTGACGCATTCACATGCGTACGAATGAAAGTCTATGAGGAGGAAAGTCCAGTGTGACCGCAGCTTAAAGTTCCCCAAACTAATTTCGAGAAGAGCATGTGATATGATTGATCACAGCTGGTCTCTCATCTGTAATCATTAGTAAGCCAATCGGATTATTCCAAACTCACTATAAATAGCCTGTCTAGCATTACTCCGTTATTTTTGTTTTTATAAGAATCCCCAATCCACCCCTTCTCCCCCTTTCCTCCTTTACCAGAGGGAGCTCTCGATAACTACTGTACCTGATCTTCTATCCCCTTACATGCCCATTGACCAGGCAGGCGCCCTGGCCTCAATTATCTCCAAGCTCAGGGTTCTCTCCTGGTTCAGCATTCTAAACCTACTATTATTATCAAGCAATATCTAAGTGTAAACTCTTGAAATATTATTAAAACATGATAATATTCAATGCACATCTTTCAACATTATAAAAAAGTACACATTTTTAAAAATGTGTTTACTTATGAAAATGTGCTCTTATGAAATAAATTCCATTTTGATTGATTAATATTATATTATCTAAAGGTAAAAAAAATAAAGAAATCTTTGAACAAGATTTGAACTTTCAACATTTGCACAATGAATAAAAAGATGTAGACTTTTATGGCATGCTTTATACATTTTAACAGGATAGTTCACCCAAAAATTAATTTTGTTATAATTTACTGTCCTTAAACTGTGGAGAACAAAAAATCTGTTTGAAAATGCTAAGCTAGCAAAATTTAAGATTTAGATTCATGTACATTAGTGTGATTATTGTGTGTAATTATATTTCATGGTAATTTAAACTCTTTCTTTGTACAACAAACACAAAGTCAGTGGTCAACGTTTACACTGCGAGGCTTAGTGCTCAAATTAGATTTTTTTCAGATCTGATTTTTTTGCATAACTGTTAACATTGTTGTTATAAATGTGGCCAATATCAGATTTCCAGTGTGAAGAGATTATGATCCTAAAATGACCTGCATGCTCAAAAGTGTAACTACCTACAGGACATAATTGTGTACTGTATACTGTATGAAGTGAATAAAGATTGTTTAATATGATTATAGCCGTTTTCACAGACAACCACTGTGTTTTTTTTATAAACTATAAATGGTTGTTTTCTGATTCTAATGTGTATTTCAGTGTTTAAACCTAAAATAAGTTGTTTTTTTGTGATTGAAAACACTGATGATTTATCATTTATGGTGGCATATTGAAGAATTCTGTCCTTAACAATAAAGCTTTAACCTTGTCACAGTTTTTCTTTCATAATTGGTTTTGTTAATGTATTAATTATCTAAGGGTAAGTCTATGTATTTTTTTCTTTTTATATTTGCAATTTTAATATGGTGGTATATTAAATCTAACTAAACAATGCTTTTTTTTTTTGGAAGGGGGGGGGGGGTTGCAGGCTAATGGTTAATGTTTGTTTAATAAGCGCCAGTTGTCATTCAAAAAATATTCAAATTAAACAACCTTCAATTTTTGAGGTGAAGTATTTTCCCTGTGTGCTATTCTATGCCACTGAAGATTGGAGGATTTTTGCAGCATGAACTAGTACAGAATAATGACGTGTGTCGATTAAAAATCACATGCCTTTCTGCATAACCGTTTACACTGCAGTCGGATTGCAAAACATCTGGGGCCTCATGTACGAAGACTTGCGTGGAAATCATACTAAAACATTGCGTACGCACAGAAAAAAATTCAGATGTATGAAATCTTACGCATATTCTTTTGTACATCCGAATGAACGTGAAACTGAGCGCAACATGCACGAGCACAAAACCCCTCCCTGCCTCCTCCCCCGTATGAATATGCAAATGACTGTACTTTGGCAAAACCCAACGAAAAAGCAACGGGAAAAGCAAGCAAAATTAGAAACTTTGAACAGAATGTGAATTGGAGGTGCTGCTTTTGGAGGAAGACTGGAGAAAAGTGGTGTTATTTGCAAGTTTGTTCTCCGGAATTAACAACAAAAGAAAAAAATTGAGTGGGAGAGTTTAGCTGATGCGGTTAACACAGTTGGGTCTGAACATCGCACTGAGTGAATTAGAAAAGAAATAGTGTGGTTTATTGGTGTAAAATGTTGCAGCATTCATAATAGTCTCAGTGGCGCGCTCGTAAGACGCATGCAAATATGTTTTGACACGTTCGAGCATGAACTCGGTTCAAATCCAGCGTCTGATGAACTCTTTCTTCTTTTTTCTCCCGCTACATATCAGATTTTGCCCACTATTTATTATGAGAAAGACAAGTAGGAATCATTAATAAGTTTGTGCATCATATTTTATTTTCACATTTATTGAATGGAAATGTTTCTGATTCACATATGCAAATTTATCTTCAGATAGTGTCTTTATAGCAATATGCGTGAAGTAGATAGCTCAGATTACATTGGGAAAACAGGCGACCGCTGCAAATTGCGCTTTAATGTTTAGCTGGTCAACTGTATAGTATGGAAACCTTATATACCTGCTAGATGAACCCGTCTCATACAGCTGCCATTGCAAGGCTCAGACACTTTGTAGAGAGCAATTTAACACTATGAGTGTTAAATTTAACTGCCTCTAGGAATCGCCAATGGAAATAAAACAGACACGCACAAAAAATGTGCGTACGCCAGCGAAGAAGCTGGCGTGGAGCTGCGCACATTCCCACGTTCAGTTCATTGTTAGTAAATCCAAACGTGAGCGATTCTGAGCGTGAAACCTGGCGTACGCAAAGTTTTTGTGCGTACGCAGCGTTGATACATGAGGCCCCTGATCATCTGATTTAATACCACATTTGAAAGTGGCACAAATCAGAATTTCAGGCGGTTTGGGCTGTTCACACTGTCATGACAAAAACAGATTTGAGTCACATTTGGGGAAAAAAAATCAGATTTGGTCCATATTTACCTGCTGTGTGAACATAGCTTTAAGACACAACATTAGCTTACTGTTTTGTGATTAGCTAGTTAGCACTGTTAGTCCTTTCTAAGAGATTGTAACAACACATTCTGCTTCTAATATCTATCGTTTTCCTTTAACAAATGGTAATGTTGATTTCAAATAAAAAAAAACAGAGTTTTGCACTGAACAGCTAATAAATGAGATGCTAATAGATAGCATTCTTGCTTCAAAACACAGCAGCTTTTCTAAATAAACCTTTTTTTACTATGTAACCCCAATTGAATCTCAATTCCAGGTATCTGTAATGATAAACTACATAATGTATTATGTGAGGTGAAGTTTATCAATGTGTTCATTAGCAGAGCTAGCCCAACATCTGCCCACTCCACTCCCACTCAGCACAGCTGTTGACCGGCCTTTCCCTTCCTATATACCTCACATACTGCCCAGAATAACCAAATTTCAGTCTTCTCCTCTCTATTATTCTTCTGCCACACTGATGCTCCCCAATACAATGCTTTAAAATTGTAATTATGCAGCAGATGATTGTAATTATGGAGAGCACAAAGTGAGAGGATTATTGTAGTAGAATTTAGCGAAGACATGCACATATTCAGCCCAATCATGCAATGTGCAGGGAACAGAGCAGGTAATTTGCATAATACACGGCCATAATGGAGAGGAAAGTTATTTTTGTGCATACGTTCCACCCCATTTGCACTTTTTCCATGTATTGTAAAGCCCGCTGGTAAATTGGTAAATGACACAGCACATCTTTCTGCTATATCCTGTAAGGTAAAAAAAAACACAAAACCAGGTGCATAAATTACTGCAGAAGATTATGAGATAATTTAGGTGTTCAGAAAAAAAGCTGTTGTTAAATAGAGTAAAGAGGCGTGAGTTTTCATTGTGGCAAAATCACTTTTTTTCTTATAAAGAAGGAGCTGGAAAGTAAAACCAGGACATCCGTCTTCATTTTCCAGATGGGCATGAATATCAGGGAGATCTAAGCTAATTTCCCCTCTGCCATAGATCAGACGGACGGCTCGTGGCAGCGCATCACTCCTGTTTCCTTTGCCGGAGCTGAGGATTCATGTTTGGACTGACTTCAGTTGACTTCACCTGGTCTGTCCAAAGTCATGAGCGCTTTTGGTTTTACATTCACTACTAGTCAAGATGCTCAGTATTAAAAACAGGTATGTTTTAGTCACAAACATACCAGCCATGAGGAATATGTTGAGTAATTCATCAAAAACTGAAAACAGAGCAGAGAAGCATGGTGTGTTATTAGAGACATGGGAAGTATTTAAGCCCTTTTGGTTTGATAAAATAAAAAATCATAGTCTTAACCCTTTGATGCACAAGCTGTAGAATAGATATAGAAAAAAAAACTTGGACGGGTCACTTTAGAACCATGTAGTGCATCAAAGGATTAAGGAGCCCCTGTTTTGGGTTTTTGAAAATGACCTTCCATGCAGTGTGTAACACAGCACTAAATGAATGAAAGCATCCAGCTGAGCTTTAAATCTGAAAGTGTACCGTGTTTAAAACTATTGATTCTTCAATTAAATACTTGACTCAGAATCAAATAAATGAATCGTGTTGTGTTTGAATCTTTTGCCTAAACACATCAATGTCGATACCGTACATCACCAAATATGTAGTACCGGATCCGGTAAAACATGAACGCACCTCTTCCTTCAGACACTAGTGGAGCACAGGGGATCACAGGACTGATCATGACACGAGGATGACGATCATTGATAGATGGACATTCGGTTGTGGGGAATAAAGGTTTAAAGTTCATTTTCACAAAAACAACACATATAGCCAACCTAGTGCTGTGTTTGTTCCTGGCATTTTTCTGATGATTGATCCAATAACCTTTGCTGCACATGGGATTTACCAGCTGTTTGCCACTAAAGGAAGGAGCAGCAGAGACTATGTATGGGACTTTATCAGACTTTGACAGGGACTTTGTCAGTAACTGTTTATATGGACCAGTTTCTTCTTCCTCCGGATCATAACATGTACATGTAATTGAAGTTGTTGCCATGTTCTCTGTATTTTGCAAAACATGTATTTAGTTGTGTGTTGTAATTTGTAATCACTACGCATGGGCTCTAATCTATTATAGAACAGTGCTTGTGTTGTATCTCTCAGGTTAAACCTTAATGGGGCTATTCATATATTGCGTCCAAAACCATGTTGAAAACATGATGCTTGCTTCTTTCTTTACCGATTTAAATTTCTGAGCTCGCGATCCTCTGCCGTTTGTCTTTGCTATGGCCACAATAAGCTGTTCCTCACAAGCGCTGTGTGGTCAGTTTTCAACTTTTTGATACAAAGTTCAACTTTTGCCACTGTGTAGATTAATGCTGAATGTGTGTCATTGTTCTTACTTGGGGTTAGGGTTAAGAGCAGAGTAATATGCTGGTGTTTAACTGCATTGCTTTATTGCATTCCTGCATTGGCTCTCACACACTCTGCTACTTCATACTTTGTGGTGGGCGTTTATCTGTCTCACGCTGAACCCAGTAGAACAATCACAACAGACTGGGTCATCGGACCAATCAGTGCAGATTAGCCTAACGCAAAGGAGGGGTTTGGGAACAAATGAATCGCCGAACAAATCATATGGGAGTTGTTGGGAAAATTAGGTAAAAATAAATGCATATTATAAGACCATGAAAGTGTTTTTTGGCCTTGCATGCATATCAGCCTGTTGTTGGGGACCCCCAAAACCAAAATATGACCCTTTTATAATGCAAAGTAGGGGCTCTTTAAAAATTAAGGTTTTGAATTTGGATTGTAATGCCATAGAAGAAGCATTTTTTGTTCCCTATATGTTTTCACTAAACATTTTTTAGTTTTTTAAGCTTTTAAGATTCTAAAGAACCATTTCGGTCATAAAGAATGATGCTAAATGTTCTTCATTTTAACCGTTGGTGACAGTAGAACTTTTATTATAAATTGTGCAAGCTCTTTTGGTTTGTTTTGAAAGTGACTTCGGCTGATTTCACCCAAACTGTTCAGCAACACTTTCAGCTTTGCATTCACTGTAACCTGTCAGACACTCAGCATGGGTATAACTTAATTTAACATCATCAAAGAAATTGAGATTTCAGGGTAGGTTTTAGTTACAAACACACCAGTCAGGTTTTGGCCATAAGGAATATCGATTTGTTGAGTAATTTAAAAAAGCATGGGGGCATTGATTTTGAATAAGATGCTTGGTGCAAGAAGCAACTAAACTGAAAATCGATCACTGAGAGGATGGTGTAGTCTGTTTTTGTTAGCCATAATATACAAACATAGCATTTTAGCACTTCCGCTGTCAACATAATGTCACACAAAAAAAAAAAATACAATTTAAAATGCAGTTTTCACAATTATGCCATTTTTGGTTTCCTTTCGATTCAAACTTATTTAAAAAAGAACCTTGCTTTGTAGCGTAAAGAACAATTGATTAATCTTAAGTTTTCTTTTTCGACCTTGAAGAACCTTTTGTAGAATAAAACAGTGCCAGTGATGTGTCAGTCAATTAGAGCCAGTAAAAGTATTTAAAAAACATATTTATGTTCTATTCCGCAGCATAAGAAGGTCGCTGGTTGGGTTAATTGGCATTTCTGTGTGGAGTTTGCATGTTCTTCTCGTGTTCGTGTAGGTTTGCTCAGGGTGTTCCCATTTCCCTCACAAGACCAAAGACATGCGCTATACTGCAGGTAAATTGGGTAAGCTAAATTGTCCGTAGTGTATGTGTGTATGTTCTGGTCCCCCATGTTGGGGGTTGAGCATTGGGCTAAGGACCCACCTCGTAATAATTAGATGTTATGAAACACCAACATGGTGCAGCTAAATATCAACTTCGATATAAATGGCCCTGGGAGTAAGCAAGTAAGTATTCTGTAGCATAATTTACTTTAATATCACCTTCTGTAAAGCATCGCAACCATACATTTGTGGAAGACTCAATGTGATGCTTGCATCTGTGTGACAATTCAGTACAAAGCATGTAACATTACATCAATAATGAATTTAAGCAATCTACTTACAGAGCTAATGTTGGACTGAATTAATAGATTGGACAATAATTTATAAGTCCTCAAATATCCAATCAAGATATTATTTAGTTTAATTAAAAAACTGTAATTATTGATTGCTATGATATGAGGTACCACTCATAGCTTCAATAACAAGTCAGTAGATTTATTTGATGGAACAGAGAAATGTGAAATAAAAGAAGACTCATAAAAAATGACTCCTTGATTAAATGTCCATATAATGAACATGTTTCAATGTCATATTGTTCCCCACTGGCTTTCATTTTGTGGAGAAAAATTGGTAAAAACAATCTACAATCTTTAAAATAACTAATCAACAAATATCAACAAATAAGAACAAGCATTTATTTGACAACAAGAAAACAGTTTGTGTATATGTAATTAGAATAATGTATAATTTAAAGGGTTAAAATATAAAAAAATTATTAATTTGAGCTTTTTTTAGACGTAGATCTTTCAGCAGTTGCATTTTGTCTAAAACAAAGTAAATCAAGCATACATACAGTTGAAGTCAGAATTATTGGCCCAGTTTGATTTTATTACTATTATTTTTTGTTTCATATTTCCCAAATGATGGTTAACAGAGCAAGGAAATTTTCACAATATGTCTGATAATATTTTATTTATTTTGGAGAACGTCTTTGTTTTGTTTTGGCTAAAATAGAAGCAGTTTTTAATTTTTAAAAAAAAAATTTAAGTTCAAAATTATTAGCGCTATATTTTGTTTTAATAGTCTACAGAGCAATAACTTGCCTAATGACCCTAACCAGCCTAGATAACCTAATTAACCTAGTTAAGCCTTTAAACATCACGTAAGCTGTCGGTGTCTTAAAAAATATTTAGTAAAATATTATTTACATCATGGAAAAGATGAAATAAATCAGTTATTAGAGATATTATTACATATATAAAATAGTTATTTAAACTATTACGTTTAGAAATGTGTTGAAGAAATATTCTCTCCGTTAAACAGAAATTGGGGGAAAAAATATACAGGGGGCTAAAAATTCTGACTTCAACTGTATGTACTGTGTATATATATTATCCCCTGATAACAACAAACAAGTGAACATATTAAGCTAATAATGACTTAACAAGGAGGCTGGGGCTAGAAAATAGACAGAAGAGCACATGACAAAGAAACAACACAAGCCATGTGTTGTCCCCCAAAACGGTACTGGAACACACAGCCAATGAGAGAACTAATTAACCACATGTTCACAGGATACAAAACACTAAAGCGCGGCGGATGTTACAGTAACATGAACCATGTTCTAAACAAAACAAAACAAACAGAAGACTGAATGCAAGACACGAGTACACATTAAATAAAAATACTGAACACGACTGAAGTGGCAGAATCCTGACATTATAAAATTACTCATTAAATATAAATTAAAAAAAATCAATATAATAAAACACATAAATAAAATGGTTAAAATCTTCAAAAATTATTTTCTCAGAAATATGTTTATGCTGTAAGGACAATTTATTTTATTTATTTACACACACAAAACAACATGAGTATGATAACGGTATGTCAGAATATAACTTTGCCCTGATCTTTCCTTTAAATCCCCTATCCTTATGACAGCAAGGATTCTTTGTTTTTCATTTCCACAAACACATTGATTTGGATGTAATTTCAGCGAGGCTTGAGCCTTTTCCCCTGCCCTTTACATAGCGAGGACAGGTTTGAGTGAGACTTGAGAAGATGGAAAAAAATTAATTGCATTGTTACCGCCTGAGGTTAATGAAACTGTATGGTTGTGTTTATGGATGGCGAGAGCTTGAACTGATGTGTGCAGCTGCAGAGAGATGATACTGAGGTGCTGCTCAAGATAACAGATAAGCCATGAAAGGATGGAGGCCAAGAAGAGAGCAACACACACGCACACACATATGCTTTTATACTTCTGACACACACACCAGATTGCTTTTCCCTGAAATGGGCTCATGGTAACGACACACACATGAAAGCTTATTTCAGCTTTTTTTAATAGATTTGGGATTGCAAGCTCCTCAGAATTGTGTTAATGTTTCTAAGATGAAGAGCAACAATAGGAAAATAAAAAATCCTGGGTTGTTTCAACTTGTGTAAAATATGGAATATTTTGGAATATTGGATACTGTTGAATTACGACACATAAGTATTTCTATAGCTTGATAACATTCTGATTGAACACCTAAAGAGGGAATCCTCTTAGTGGACTCTTTGACAAAGATTTTTGGTACCTTTCAGCACTTCAAATTCAGAGATGGCAAAAGTACACACATCCTTTTCTCAAGTAGAAGTACAGATACTCATGTTTAAAATGACTCTGCAGTCAGTTGGAGTACAGACTACATTTTTGTACTCAAGTAAAAGTAAAGAAGTACGGCCTGAAATATGTAATTCAGTAAAAAGTATTCATTATTACTACTTGTTTTAGTTTCACGGTGGTAACTACACTTCACATCATGCATACATCTAAAGTAACTTACATTCCTTTTTTTAAGCAAGCAGAAGCGCAATGACAAAGAATAGTTTGACAATCATAAAGGCATTCAAATTGCGCAATGACAAGAAATAATATAAATCGCAACACAAAACACATGAAGACAAAAGTAACAAGCCTGATTAAAAAGTGTAAGGAATAGAAAGTACAGGTATTTGTGTAAAAATGTAAGGAGTAAAAGTAAAAAGTTGTCAGAAAAATATTCATTCCGTCATTCATTTTCTTTTCGGCTTAGTCCCTTTATTAATCCCGGGTCACCACACCGGATTGAACCGTTAACTTATCCAGCAGGTTTTTTACGCAGTGGATGCCCTTCCAGCCACAACCCATCTCTGAGAAACATCCACACACACTCATTTACACTCATAAACTACGAACAATTTAGCCTATCCAATTCACCTGTACCACATGTCTTTGGACTGTGAAGGAAACCAAAGCACCCAGAGGAAACCCATGTGAACGCAGGGAGAACATGCAAACTCCACACAGAAATGCCAACTAACCCAGCCGAGCCTCGAACCAGTGACCTTCTTGCTGTTAGGCGACAGCACTACCTACTGCGCCACTGCGTCGCCGTCAGAAAAAAATATAGTGGAGTAAAGTACTGATACCAGAAAAATCTACTTGCTGTTCAGGAACAAAGTATTTGTGCTTTGTTACAAACCATCTTTGTTTGAATTAGACAAGATCATTGTTGTCTATGGAGGACGAGAGAGCTCTCGCATGTCATCTAAAATATCTTAATTTGAGTTCTGAAGATGAATGAAGGTCCCAGGAGGTTGGAACAACATGTGATTGAATAATTATTGACAGAATTTTCCCTTTTGTGTTGCCGTCTATTATGATTTTTTTTTTTTTCTGCAAACTGCTTGGGTTCTCTAGATGGTTGTTGGTACTAAGCAGTACAGATTATCTCGATCACCAGTAATCTGACATTTGTAGATGACTGGAGATCTACAATTCTGGCACTGAACCAAACTACAACTCCAAGAAGTCATTGCTTCAACCACACCTGCCAACTGACAATCATCTGGACACTGACACACACAGCTGAAGTTCATCACTGAATGATTAGATGGACTATATACACCCCCTTTGCCTGCTTTTGACTACGCTCTTGGACTTCCTGTATGCTCCTGTTTTGACTGTTGCTTATCTGACTATTTTTTGTAATAAACTGCACATGGTTCCTCACCTCTTTTTTTTCCAGAGCCTGACCTGACGGTTCTAATTCACTTTGAATGGGTGACGTCAGGCGTTGCCGAACTGCATTGTGGATCTGTCAGAGCCGCTTCAGAGGCGTTGCTCGCTGCAGAATTTGGGACTAGCTCAACTTTTCAAGCGCCGACGGAATCGTCAGCCAATCAGATCGCAAATACACGAATAAATGAATGAGGCATGACACAGATATAGATTCCTCAATAGCCACTGTTTTTAAGTAAGTTTTCTGCCATATTGGCATGGCAAAATCTGTTTCTAAACACTTCAGAGCAAATTGACTGTGTCTGCAGCTGTAGTTAAATGAATGCATGAGCTATTTTTTAATAGGCTTCAACGGATGCCAGCAACGAGATCGCATAGTCGCTCACTGAAGCTAAGCAGCATTAAGCCTAGTCAGCATCTGGAGGGTGGACCAGCAGAAAAAACTAGCAGCCAGCAAGAGGTGCTCACATTGTGGACTGTGTGGATCCCTCAGTATAGTGATAGGGACACTGTATTGTCTGTAAGCATGTGCCATTCTTCAGACGAGGCAGTAAATGTAGGCAGTAAAGGTCCTGACTCTTTGTGGTGTTGGTGTTTGACCCCAGCATCCTTACCTAAAAATGTGTCCTAAAAATGTATATATATATATATATATAATTAAAGAATCCACGAGTAATAATTTTAACATTTTAAAAGTTAGACATGAGCTTTAAAGATTATTATTGACCCTCAGGATTATAAAAAAAACAGCCCATATTACAGCAAATAACCTTCTGTGGCCCTGTCTGCCATTACCGTCCTGTCTTTCTGTAATTGGGCCGAATGTTTTTGTCGTGGCCTGATTGTCACACTCGAGAAGTGATTGGCTGAAAGCTTTTGACCCTGCAGCCTTCGCTAACTAATTGCACTGCCACTCTGATAAGCACATCACAAGCACAATAAGCACTTAAATGTCGAGTAGAAATCAGTATTGATTGAATCAAATTACGTCTGCTATTAAACTTGCTCATCTGGCCATTGATAACACATACAATTCTCTCAAAGAGCCGTTATCAGCTGTTGGAAACATGCATGGAGGCTGGATGAAATTTACCCACTGCGGCAGAAATAAACTGCAGGTTCAATTTATTTTCATTCTTTTTTGTGATGTAAATACAAAGTTACCATTTGTTAATATCACTTCACTTGTTATTTGTTAGTTCCAGATTTCTATATTCCTTATAAGCAGTATTTAAATACTAGTAGTTAAAGTAGTTAAATACATTTTGTAGTAGTAATTTTTAAATAAATGCATGTACATAATTAAGCTTTTTTTTTTTTTTTTTTTTAGATTATTAATTAATTTATTTATTTGTTTTCCAATTAGGAGTTAAGTAACTGCAGGGAAAATCCTTCTGAAAGTGAGTTCAGAGGTTTCCTTGTGTCTTTATTTTTTTTTTTTTGACTTAACTACAGTATGGTGAAAACGTCCCTTTTCCCAAAAGGGGGATTTGCATCCTCTCAACATTTCAGTAACACAAAACTCTCCCAGGCTTTGCATTAAAAAACACAGCCTTAAGGAAACTCATGTTCCAAAGATTCATATTGTGTAAATCTGTTGCAAAGCTAATTATTACATCTGTTTGAAACATTTAAACTCTCTTACATTTACAACTGCTATGTTAAACTTTAAAAAAAAATCATATGATAAAAAAGTAATGGCGTGTTTTATATTTATCTTATTAGATTTTGATTTTATTTTCAACACAGACTCAATGGAAATACATTCTTCAGCCTACATTTTTGTGAAACCCCAAAAACGTACTTAAGTTTGAAAGCAGTTTTTAGGTAAAATGAACACTATGGTTTACTAAGTATGACACCGACAACTCGTGTTTCTTTTCACACCAATGACATTTAAAGGGACATACTCTTGATGAATGGATTTTTTTCCAACACAAAATACACAGCACAATTCATAACTTCTGTGATTTGTACTTAAGCATGTTTGCCTCACCTATCTATCTCCATAAGCACAGCTTTTCTGGCGCGGTCCTTTATGCTCAGTAGCTCAATTTGTATGGTTTTGTACTTGAGATGCAGAGCATTCAGGTATGAGTTTGGTGTGAGTTTACAAAAGAGACCAAAGTAAAGTTAAATCAAGGGAAAACTAAGTGGTCAAAGTGCACTTTTCTCATGTTTTCTTTTGAAAAACTATTGGTTGGGTTTGGGGAAGGCTTTAGCACAGTGGTTCGCTAAGGAATCTGTACGACAAGCGCTGAAGGTTGTGTATCTTAAACATATAACAAAACGTACATTAAGAAATGTATTTCAGATTCACAAAAATGTAGACATTGCCCTCTAGTGGATCTGTCAAGTGAAACATGCAAAGAAATGTACCAAGAGTAACATATTTTATGCTTTGCAAATAAACTTATGATTTGTATAATTAAGGCAGCAACAGTTTTTTTTACATTGCACACACTACATGAAAGAAAAGGGCCAGTAACCTCTATAAAATATATATCATAAATAAGTTATGATAACGTATAACGTATAAAGTTATGATACCTACGTAGTAGGAATGCTGTCGCCTCACAGCAAGAAGGTGGCTAGGGCGCTGGTTCGAACCTCGGCTCAGCCCAGTTGGCATTTCTGTGTGGAGTTTGCATGTTCTCCCTGCGTTCGCATGGGTTTCCTCCATGTGCCCCGGTTTCCCCCACAGTTCAAAGACATGTAGGCTACATTGTCTGTAGTGTATGAATGAATGTGTGGATGTTTCCCAGAGATGGGTTCCGGCTGGAAGGGCATCCGCTGCGTAAAAATGTGCTGAATAAGTTGGTGGTTCATTCCGCTGTGGCGACCCCGGATTAATAATGGGACTAAGCCGATAAGAAAATGAATGAATGAAGTTTTGATGAAAATATATGTTTTTTTCACAAAAAATAAACATTATAATTAAATAACTAGTTTAGTTTAATTAATTAGTTTAATTTTAGGAGCTGTTTTAAGTTAATTTAAATTTAAATACTTCTTTCAAGTTTGAGAAATTAAAGACAACCCTAAGTTGTATAGTGTACATAAAAGCTTTTCACAAATAAGTGTACACATTTGGCAAATCATTCTTCATATCCAGATCATGGCTAATGTTGTATATTTCTAAGCAATATCCTCCCATTTCCTATATGTTTGGAAATACAGAGTCCTGACTTAAACTTATTTTTAGATATTTTTGGATCTCTCCACGCTGTGATTTCCCCTGCAGCCTGCGGTTTACAGTAGTATTCTTCTTAACATCAGTAAAGCAAGTGTGCTTTCTGTCAGCGTTGCTTCACGACCCCCTTCCAGGACGACTCCGGCTGACAGACTATAGAAGTAGAACCGCAGGCCCGCAGAGAAGAAGTTGAGAGAGTTAATGATGATGTGTGTTTTCCTCTTGCTGGCTCGCTGTCGGCTGCTTGTGTATGTGCTGAGCTTTGTGCTCACTCCGTGAATATATTTAAGCAGTATTGAGATATACAGCTGATGGCAGATACAGTACCTTCATACTAGGGATTCTGTTTCCTCTGCTGCATGGAGTACAGCAGTACAGATGTCACAACAGTGCTGTGGAGTTTACCTGAAAATGGCAGCACAACTAGATTAAACTGTTACCCTGTGGTGTGTGACAACACTAGTGTAGTGTATGTTTATTTACATCAGTTAAAAAGTTATTGAATTCATTCATTCTTTTTCCTTCAGCTTAGACCATTAGTTATTATAAGATGCCACAGCAGAATGAACCGACAACTATTCGGGCATATGTTTTACGCAGCAGATGCCATTTCAGCTGCATTATTGCATTAGTTAATGTACAATAATGTAATCAACTTAAAAAGAAAACTACAGTAGATGTTCAGTTCTCAAAAAGCACAGTTCACAGCATAAATGAGTACACCCTCTTTAAAAATAAATATATGTATCTTTATCTCAGTGAATATACAATAGCAAATACATTCCCTGACAAAAGTTTTGTTGCCTATGCAAGTTTTAGGAACAAAAAATAATGACTTTACATCAAGTTGATCATTTGGTATCTGAAGTGGCTTATACAAAAGGTAAACCCCTCTATTACGCTTATTTTACCAAAATAAAATATGATCATGCCTTAATTTTAATTATTCACTATAAGGTCTGACTGTGCTTAGTGAAAAGTCTTGTCACTTAACAGAAATAATGTAAAGTATAAAATATAAAGTCATGGTGCTGTAGGAAAAGAATTAATACTGTGTGACTCCCATAAGCTTGGACAACTGCATCCATACATCTCTGCAATGACTCAAATAACTTATTAATAAAGTCATCTGAAATGGCAAAGACATGTACCCCAGGCATGCTTAATGATGTTAATACTGGTAACTGGGCTGGTCAATCCTGGAGCACCTTGACCTTTTTTGCTTTCAGGAACTTTGATGTACAAGCTGAAGTATGAGAAGGAGCGCTATCCTACTGTAGAATTTGCCCTCCCCTGTGATCTGTAATGTAATAGGCAAGTTATTATTTGTTGCTCTTAAAACTGGGACTAATGACAAGACTTTGTCAGGCAGTGTATGTTTTAATCCATTTGAACAAAAAAGTTAAATAAAACAGTTATATTAATTAAAATAAATGGTCGTCACTTAACTTATTTATAAACAGAAAGATATTACATTTAACTTCAGATTAGGTATCGCAAAAGTACAAATGTACTGTTAATGTAATATTTTTATGGATCACTTTATTTTTGCCCTTTATTAAAGTTTTATTGAATACTTTTTCATAACGTATTCATTGGGGTGTACAAATTTTTGCACCCAGATTTTTAGTTACTTAGATTAGTTACAGTTTAGACTGTGGTACTGTCCAATCTGATGTATAATGTATATACAATTCAATATATTATTGTATAGTTGTATCATTCTATAGAAAGTAAAAAGAGATTTAAAAGAAATATTCTTAAGGACTGTATTCATTTGTGATATTTAGTTGAAGTCAGAATTATTAGCCCCCTGAATTAGTTGAACCCCGTTTATTTTTTTCTCCAATTTCTGTTTAACGGAGAGAAGATTTGTCCAACACATTTCTTAACATAATAGTTTTAATAACTCATTTCTATTAACTGTTTTAATTTATCTTTGCCATGACGACAGTAAATAATATTTTACTAGGTATTTTTCAAGACACTTCTATACCGCTTAAAGTGACATTTAAAGGCATTTAAAGGTTAACTAGGCAGGTTAGAGTAATTAGGCAAGTTATTGTATTGGTTTGATCTGTATCGAAAAACTAAGTAGCCTAAAGGAGCCTAATAATTTTGACATTAAAATGGTTTTAAAATGTCCTTGCTTTGTTAAACATCAATTAGGAAACATTTAAAAAAGAAAAAAAAAGAAAAGGGGGCAAATATTTCTGACTTCAACTGTATATAATTTCTATTAATATTTTATTTTATTATATATCATTTATATTTTTTTCTTTTTTTTCATGAAGCAGTGTAATACAATACTCATATTCATGTATTAATATTTAATGTTTATTTGCTTGACCCAGAGGACTGGAGTTAAATATAAAAAAGAGGGTAACACTTTAGAATAACTGTCTGTTATAACTAGTTAATAGATCGTTAATAAACTGTTATTTAATGAGTTACAAATGACTTGTTAAATAAAAGTTAATAGTTGGTTAATTATTTATAACTGTGCCTTATAGATAGCCAATAGATAATTTACAAGCTGTTAGTTAACAAGTTATAAATGACTTGTTAACTGTATTTTAATGATTTATAACTATACCTAATAAATTAGTAATAGATCACGAACAAGCTGTTGGTAAATTACTTACTAAAGACTTGTTAAGTATCAGTTAATCAGTTAAGTATCAGTTTATATATGTTATTGGGACGTTATTCTAAAGTTGCAACTATTTATCATTTATTAACTCTTAGTAAATAAGGAATAGTTGCAACTTTAGAATAACGTCCCAAAAACATACATAAGCTAATAAATAACACTTAACTAGTATATTAACTCACACTTTACAGAGCAGTTGTTCATAGTTTGTTTACCATCTACTAATACCAGTGAAACTTTGTAAAACAGCAAATGGATGGAACAAGTTCAAGCTTAAGAAATTTGATTTTAAATTTGAAAATATATAATATTTGTACCTTAACCTTGTTCCACTCATAGGCTTTTCTGTGTGCTGTATTTTACCAAAGAAACTCCACTGATGAAATGTTGAATGCTGTGTTTAATGTATAGAAACACACATAGCCATTACATGGCAGAACAGCAGTATACAACAGAATACAAACCCATGAGGTTTGGGAACTTTTTGTGCTAAACATGAAAACAAAATAAATACAAAATTATTTTATTAGAAAAGTTTCACTGGTATTATTAGATGGTTAACAAACGATGAACAACTGATCTGTAAATTAATATACTAGTTAAGTGTTAGCTATTAACTTATGTGTTTTATTGGAAAGTTATTCTAAAGTTGCAACTATTCCTCATTTACTAAGAGTTAATAAATGAAAAATACTTGCAACTTTAGAATAACGTCCCAATAACGTATATAAATTATTAACTGATACTTAACAAGTCTTTAGTAAGTTATTTACCAACAGCTTGTTCATGATCTTTTAATAATGTATTAGTTATAGTTATAAATAATTAAAATACAGTTAACAAACCATTTCGAACTTGTTAACTAACAGCTTGTAAATTATCTATTGGCTATCTATAAGGCACAGTTATAAATAATTAACAAACTATTAACTTTTATTTAACAAGTCATTTGTAACTCATTAACTAACAGTTATTAATGATCTATAAACTAGTTATAACGGATAGTTATTCTAAAGTGTTACCAAAAAGGGTTTAATAATTAAATTTAAAAAAACCTTACTCAACTATTATCAATATTTATTTTTTATTGTTATGTTTCTAGATGTTTTAAATGTAGATTTTTGGCATCATTATTCCAGTCTTGATCTTTGTGATATTCTGACTTACTGCTGAAGTTTTTTGCACCGATACTGTGTGTTTTCCTATGTCTGGTGTATTGGTTTGTAAATTTGGTGTAAACATTTTGATAAACAGAATGTTTAAACTGATAAGCATATACAGTTTGACAAGCTACAGTTTAAAACAGTTTTAGTGTCAGTGGATCTCTCTCTCTCTCTCTCTCTCTCTCTCTCTCTCTCTCTCTCTCTCTCTCTCTCTCTCTCTCTCTCTCTGATGTTTGATGAGCTCTTGGACTTCTGGAGATCAGTCTCCTGTACCACTGCGTTTCTCTTCTGCATGATTCCTTTTCAGGGGCTTTTGATTCAAATGCTACACTTCCAGCATCTGTTAAGAATGCCCTAGTTTCAAACATGACAATATAGCACACTTGGTTAATTTAGTTTTATCTCCTATTGGGAACACTTGAGTCTGTGTCGCATTATAATACAGTGGCATTTCACAATCCATAACTGGCGTTGTAAATTATTTGAAATCTGCTCCTCACAAAAGAGTCAGTGAAAATGACATTGTTTTCCAATGTGTGCCATTTAATTTAGAGTGTGGGCCACGATTATGAGTAAATAATTTCTTTCACCAGCTGAAAATTGGAAAATAACAAGCATGGCACAATGAGTTTGGATGATGGATGTGTAGGATGAATAGCTTCTGAAAAGGACACAAGCGGCCCCTCGTAGTGGCAGAACAACAATGATAAAAGATGAAAAAAAGACGGAGAGAGAGGCTGATCCTGCCACCCCGGCGAAACTGGATATGGATTTAGATGTCAGTGGTTTTGTGTGCATAATAATAGCCGTATAATTCACCTTTTTTTTCAGAATGGCTGTTCATATGCCAGTGCCTTCGGGCACAATTTTTAAGCTTTGTGCTTTTTGTGATATCAGTTCTCCTTCAAGTTGTCATATGCTGTAGATATAGATAGATTTAATATTTTCATTCATGCATATTTCCAATCTTTATTCTTATTTTTAAGTCCTTTTACCAACTGTATCATTTTTTTCTGGTTTTAATTATATGTTTGAAGACCCATGTAGACTGAAAATGTAAACAAAAGACTTTTGTGCATGTATGTGTGTGTGTGTGTTTATGTGCCTTTATATTCCTTAAATTGTAAGGACCAAATCTTTCACACAAGTATCTTTGCACAAGTATAGTAACAGCAGTAAATTGTGGTCACCATAAGGAAAACAGTTAATTAATCAAATGATTTTGAAAATGTAAAAATGCAGAAGGTTTACTGTAAAGGTTGGGTTTAGGGATAGAGGGATAGAAAATACAGTCTGCACAAACTAAAAATCTATATGTTCATGGGAAGTCCACATAAAGATAACTGGACAAGTTATTTTTCCCCATAAAATTACAATTGGCAAAAAATATATCTTTTTTTAAAGTAGCTTGTTGAGGCTTAAAATTAGGGTTATTCTAATAAATGTAATCAAAAGTTTTAAAAAATGTTAATGTGTTGTCTAAAAATAAGAGTATTAATATAAGAATATAAACACATCTGAATACATGCCACTTTTTTAGTTGACAGTTTTTCCTAAAAAATTTAAATTAGAGCTTTCGAGCGCTCTAATAATCTTTATTCTAAAGCTATTATATATTTAAAACATATACTATAATGTATACATACCAAACGGTAATATAAATATACTCTACTTTTATTCTAGCCAAAATAAAACAAATAAGACTTTCTCCAGAAGAAAAATTATGAAAAAAATACTGTGAAAAATTTCTTGCTCTGTTAAACATCATTTAGAAAGAAAATTGAAGAGGAGAGGTAATAATTTTGACTATTTGAAGGTATATATATTTTAATATTAATTAAAATATATATTTAATATTAATTAATAATAATAATCATAATCGTAATAATATTAATGGTAATAGTAATAAAAACAATAATGACTGGAGTAATAATTTTATTTCAAACCACATTCAATAAGACAGCAGTTTTAATAAATATATAACAATTTCCTCTTTTTTTTATCATTTAATAAATCCTGCCTTGATAATTTTCATTGAAAAAACATGAACTCTAACATTTGACCTGTAGAGTATATTACCTTTAAGCTTGACTTTGACCTTCTATGTCTCAGCTTAGGAAACACTAAATTGTTTATGTTTTGGCATTTAATACCAAAGATGCATATGTTCACCTTGTCACCACCACGTAAATTTTTCAAATAAATCTCCAAGTACAGAAATGTTTATCCCCAGCTCAAAGGAGCAGTCTTCTGCAGCACATCCTAATCTTTACCCTTATGTGTGGCTCCACTAAAAGAAACCTCTCCATGGAGATGTGCCGGAATGAGATCATTGTTTGAAGAATCCACCTGCTGGCTCCAAATCAATGACAGCACTCGTGGTTTCGCTTTTCATTGATAATTATAGGAATAATCGTTTGCAAGTCAACCGTGCAGTCCGATGAAATGCGATGCATAGATACATGCGACTCTGCTCAATCTCAGTGGTTATGGATATCAGTTCCGATGCAGATGTATTTATGCACAGCTTGCCGCATTTTGTGTGTGTGCGACTCTGTTTGTGTGTTTGTCGCCGACCGCAGAAGAAAGGCACCAGCCAGCGAGTGGTGTAGTGCAATCACACATCCAATCATGACCCCCGTGAGGCATGGCATCGGGCATCAGCTGTGTTTGTGGTTGCTGGCAGTTGGGAGACGGGCGACGGGGGCTGGTAGGGATGAGAAAACGAAGGCCAAACATGGGGCTCACGTCACCGGCAGGTCCTACCAGTGAGTGAAAGGCAATTACAAAAGGGCCCAAACCCCAGCTGATAACAGTTTGTTATCTGCCAGAGCTGACATCTGAAGAGAACTGAAACTACAGGGAGGGGAAAAAAGACAGTTTTGCCAAGCCTGAAGGAGAGCAGGTTGTTATGAGGTTTGAGAATCAAAAGATTGGCATGTTCCATTTGTGCTATTACTTTATTTTTGTGTTTAATTGATTAAGATCGTTGACAAAGGCGCAAAAAAGGTGAATTACGATCACCTTTGTTTTTATATAGCACTTTATACATGGAGATTTTTTCAGTGCAGCTTTATATTCAAGAGTTTACATATAGCTGAGGATTGATTATAAAGCTTGTTAGGAATGCTGTCCCAAGACAGAGCCCTGAGCTCATAAGATCCTCGAGCCCGGGGCTCCCTCCCATTTAAGGTGCAAGGGGAGTTTGAGCTCAGCCAGGTCTCGAGAACTCCCCCATTTATTTATGTCTAATGCCAATTAGGAATTGCTGATTAAGAGCTCATCAATGGTGTGAATTTGGTTTGGTCTATTCACCTATGTCGCATGTCTTTGGACTGTGGGAGGAAACTGGAGACCTGGGTAAAACTCATGCGAGCATGGGGAGAACATGTAAACTCCACACAGAAACACCTACTGGCCAAGTAGGGATTTAAACCAATGATGTTATTGCTGTGAGGCAACAGTGCTAACCACTGGGCTGCCGTGCCACTCTGTCAAGAAAAAGTAGGGAGAAGTAGGGGTGGAAGGGTGGATTCTTCAAGTTGAAGATAACTAAGGTAAGAGACTGATTATTTATAGTGAGTTAGGAAGCATCCGATTGGTGAATCTTGCGTTGCTGATGCAGGACTAGCTGTGGTCAATCATAATGCTGCGTTCACACCTAAGGTGGAAGAAGCATCAAGAGCAAGAGATTTACTTGAGTCAATGCAAAGATGTGAATAGACATCCTGCAGCGCGAGTTGAGCGTTTTGTGCGATTGACACGTATTGCAAGTTTCGTGTGAATTGCTTAAGTTGGAAAATCTGAACTTCAGCAGATATTCACATTACGTTAACCAATCAGAAGCTTTCTCTTTTAGGTGAGTGATTATGACGTAGCGCCTGTTGTTGGTGTCCCGGGGCAAAATCCTCCTGCTGATACCGGACAACAATTCATCAAACTGGGCTCGGCTCAGTCGGCAGCACCGCTGAGAGCTTCCATCAATCAGGTATAGTATCTGGAGGAGTTTATGAGCTCACAGAGCTGCTGCACCTCAGAAAGGATCTAGTTGACTCAGGCATGGCTCCAAATGAATCAACGCTGTTTTTCAGTCTTCCTAAAGCTCTTAAACACAGCTATTCCCTCAATAAAATGCATGTTAGTCATTTAGCAACAATGCTAGAGCAACCGGGAAGACAGAAGCCCCGCCCATGATGCGAATTCACGTGTATTGTGAAGTGAATTTGATAAACAAATGAAGTGGATTTGACGGGCTAATGGAGCAAGTAAACTCTTAATTTTCATGTATCTATTTACGCGTGAATATTGCGATTTATCCACGCATGCCGCGTCTGGTGTGAATACAGCATAAGCACGTAATCCTCTTGAAATTAGTTTCTAAATAAATAGGGGTGTCAAAACTAATTGCTTTTTCGGTACAACATGATGCAGACGCGGACAATTCGGTATTGGTTCAGTAATAGATCCTAACCGGTTATTACGAACCGTCATTTATCTCATATGCGCTATGTTGTGGTAAAATACTTTGGCGAGGGAGGCGAGCACGAGTAATTAAAATGCAGAAACTGTGCACAACTCACTGCATGTTTGCTGAACAGTCATTCACTGACACTGAGGTTACACTGACACTGATGTTGTTGCAAATCGCAGCCCTTTCTGTTGAGTATGTGACCAATCATAGACATTTAACAGCTTGCTCGACAATGCTCAAAAAGTCATATTTACATTTGTTTATTTGTTTTGTATTAAAAATGTTACATTTTAATACAATAATTCTTGTGCTGTGAAGTAAAATATATAATTGTTTATGGAAAGCATTGTCAATGAACTGAGATATCGAATTGAACCAAATCGATGGCATAAAAATCATAACTAGAAGGCGTAACTAAAGGTAAGATTGCATGGATGTTGAATCAAAATCACAATCTTTAAACAATTTTCCATCAAAATCATGCAGAGATTTATCAGTCAGAAGCTCAACACGCTCATTGGCAATGCAATTCTAATTCCAGCAGTACTGTACACATGCAAACCAAAGCTTGGGAACAGCCTGTTCAGCATCCCATCGCCTCTAGATAAGAACGATGAGGCATTTGGCTTTCTGTCACACATAGAGGTCCCAAAGGGAGCGAGAGGGAAAAGCCCAAAGGAACAGTCTGGGCCACATCGAGGCTCATTACGGCTTAGGAGTTGCTGACACTGGTCCTCCTCCAGCCAGCCTCTGCCCTATTTGCCACCTCATTACTGTCCTCTATCATGCATGCATAATGTCGGGATAAAGTGGATGAGAAATCCTCATTTGGTTTCTTGCATGACTCCACAATCAGAAGACTAGATCTTGTCATGTTCAGACCTCTCGGTTGGATACAGAAGTTGGCCGGTCAAGTAGATGTGACTCCAATTTGATTTAGAAGTTCTCATTAAGAGCTTAATAGCTTTGTAGGTTGAGGGCAGCCATCTGGTGGTGCTGCGTCCTCACTGCAAAGCTGGCTTTAAGGCAGGGATGAGTGTCTGGCAATAAGGGCATGCCAATCGATATAGGCCTCCCTTACCACCTCATTACTTTGCCGAGCGCTGTAACTCAAGGCGATAGACCTATGAAATTTTAAACAACTTTATGAGATCCAGATGCTGTACTTCTGCCAAATAAATTCCCTCAGCAGTAAAAATTGCAGGACCCACCTTTGCTTAGGATAAACATTTGTAGAGGTGAGTGGAAAGGCCGTTGGAGAACATGCACTCGTAGTTGCACCGGAGCTGCCTCAAGCAAGTTTTTTTATTTCCCACTTTCGCATCTCGAGGAAATCATTTGAGGAATCTTAGTACTCTGGAGGAGAACTCTAAAAAGAGGACTGTGAAATGTAAAGGTGCTTTGGGCTTCAAGCCACATTTGGTTTAATTGTCTCATGTTCCGCCTATAAACAAACAATGCAGCTTTCCAGCCGCTGTCGTGTTCACAAAGAGCTCTCTTACTGCAAGGGACTCTGGTTGCACTGTCATCTAGAATGATTATCATAGGCATCTAACAGTTATCAGGGGTCTCTTTTGTAAATGTGGTGTATGCACAAAATAGGGGTGGAATTGTGCTTACACCACTTCCATAAAAAAGTTGTGATCTATAAAAACTAATATGACAGGAGAATTCTTTTTATCTTAAATTTTGACTTAATTTAACCACTTGAAATCATTCTGTTAGCCACAATAACTGATAGATAAACAAAATATTTATTCTGGCAAGCATAAACCATTTAGGTTTATATGCAAAGCTTTATAAAGCTTTAAAGTTCTTGTTGCAAGTTTGTAGACACACAGGCATAATGTTTTTCTTACATTTTTTTCTTTACCATTTATTTTTTGTATCTTTTCTAGTCCAACTATCTCAAAATTCTTAAATCAAGACACATTTTCTTGAAAAGGAATACATACTGTCTTGTTTTAAGAAATAATATCTTAAAATTGAGTTTCCTTAAATAATCTGCCAATGGAGTATGAAAAATAATCTTACGTCAAAAAGAAAAGCAGGATTATTTTGCTTAACCTCATTAGCACATTACTTTGCTTATTTTATAGAAAAACTAACCTAATTTTGGCATATTATTTCATTTTCTGTATCTTAAAACAAGACAGTGTTTTTTGTTTGTCTAGAAAATCCTTCTTGATTTAGGAATTTTGACATATCTGGATTAGAAACAAGACATAATTCTAAGTAAGAAAAGCATTTTTGCAACTTTCTTGGTATAAAAACTATTGTCATGAATTAACTAAAACCATGCAGTGAAATATTATATCATGAAATATTAAAATGATATTAGCTTTTCATTAATATTAATAATAACAGTAGCTAGAGATGTATGCTTTACAAACAGCCGTATTCTGCTTGCATCCAATTGACACTTTAACCTAAAACAGTCATAGGTGCTCTCCTTGTGGGCATTTGAGTGTTAAAATCTAGCCTAGAGCTCTGAGCTTAAACTAAGCTCAGAATTGATTCAAGAGAGAATATTTTCAAAATATCCACCTGGAGGAAACCCATGCGAACATGGGGAGAACATGCAAACTCCACACAGAAATGCCAACTGGCCCGGCCAGAACTCGAACTGGGGACCTTCTTTCTGTAAGATGTCACAGCCCTACTCTTTAGAATTGAAAGGGTGTGGACAGTGATGTTTGGTGACCATACTGTGTGTGCAAATGTCATAGTTTCCCATTTAGTGAAGAGAATATTGAAATTAAGGGCAAGGCAAGGCAAGATTATTTATATAGTACATTTCATACACAGTGGCAATTCAAAGTGCTTTACATAAACAAGAAAAAAAGAGAAAAATATGAGAAAAATTAAAAATAATATATAGTATATATATAATGAAATAATAAAAAGATGTAGTATATATGTATTTTTTTTTCAAAGCATCTGATTCTTGCAATGTTTTTGAGATGATAGTATGCTGATGTACTGCTTTGACATGACTATTGAAACTCAGATCAGAATCCAGAGTCACACCAAGATTCTTCTCCTTATTTTTTGTTGTTTGACCCTTAGTGCCAAGATCCGCATTCACCTTGAACCTCATATCTGTTCCCAAATGCAATGACTTCAGTTATCCATGAAATTTATTTAATAAAATTTGCAGTAGTCTATGTATTGATAGCATTTTATTGCTTGTGCAGTTATTATTAGTGCACATTATGCCTAGTTCAGACTGCGTGATTTTAGCCCCGATTTTGGCTCGCCGACAGGTTTTGAGAAATCGCAGACAAATGCCTAAAATCACAGGCAAATCTGTGCTCGTGCACGTGAGTGACAATCACACAGTATGAACGATCAAAGACGCGATCTGAGAGAATCGCCGATGAGTCGCCGATGCCTGTGAGATATTTGGCATGCTAAATATTTGGAGCTGTCGTCGATTCAAATCATGCCGTGTGAATTGAGTTTTGACTGAAAATAACATCAGCGATCGCCTACAGCCAATGAGAGAGCAGCTTTCACTTGTGTGTGCGTGTGTGTATACCTGCTGCAGGTCAGTGGGAGGCTGGGGTAGAAGTTAAAAGTGCTCTTTTTCGGTTTATTTGGACCCACGAAATGGAGGAAAAACTAGTGGAGGTTTGACAGGACTCAGGAGCAACCGTGTCTGTTTGACGTTTCATACAGAAAGAAATTAGTTTATTATCAACGTTGAGGAGAAATGGCTAATTCCCTTTAAACCCAGGTGAGCAAACATGTACATGTTCTACCCCATTAAAGGCTTCTTTCTCATTATGTAGTTAATAACAAAAGATATACTACATGTTTTTGGCTGTGAGACGTAGTTTGGACGAAGTTGTCAGCGATTCTCCCTATAGTAAAGTCATGCAATGTGAATGTCCATGTCGCCGAACCATCTTGCAGTGTAAACAAACAGCGACGAAACAAATTTATTCAAACAAAGCAGCGACGAAACGCTAGCCCAGATAGTCATGCAGTGTGAAAACCAGGGGCGGACTGGCCATCTGGCAAACCGGGCACTTTCCCGGTGGGCCGACGTACTTTTTGGGCCGGGCTGATCATCGTCTTATGATCTGATCGGCCCATAAAAGGCTTTGCAGCCTATCATTTTTTTCTGCCTTATTAATTGACGCTGCTGTGATCCGTGACTCTCTAAAAGTAAGATGTTTTTTTTCCCCGGACAGACAGACCGGGCCGGCCCATGTGACACTCTGCAGCCCATTGGCTCTTTTCTTTATTGACATTGGGCTGGCCCAATCACAAACTCCTATTTTGGACTCCGTGTGAGCATGCGTCGTCTGTGTGTATTTGTCAAAATAGTCGAGAGTCAGAGAGAAGAAACGGAAGGGAGGCACAGAGAAATCGCGGGAAATACACCAGCGTTTCATTTAGCGATTCTGAAAAGTTCTCTGTTCATTCTAGTACATGGCTAAAAGTGCAAATCACGTGACCACATACTCTCTGCCAAGAGCTGCAGCCAGTAGTTCAGCGGGTGAGCATAAACCCCAGGTGAGAGTATAGTGCATGTCAGACAGTTCATCTGCTGGATGATCTCATCTCACTATAGTTGGTAAACGTGATATTGAATTCATCTTGTTGTCTATCTAACAACTCTTATGTCTTTTGAATCACTTGTTCTCAGGTAACTCTGTTTTGGCTGAGTGCAAAGATAAGCTAATATATTAATTTATGTAACATACACTGATTCTGCACAATGACTGATTGCTTACCTTTATCATATAAATTTATTGTACGTTATACTGTTATAATGGCCATTGTTGATTATTAAAACTGATATTCTGCAAAAGAGACGGGGTAAAGTTCATTCTTTTCAATGAAAATGAAAGGACGCAGTTATATTTAAGCCCTGTTTTGTTATAAATATGCAGAGTGAAGATGATGCTCATATAAATATGCAGCTACACGAGTCTGTTTGGTGTCTGTTAATCATAATATCAAAATGAAACAAATTTGACTTATATTATGTTTTCATTGTTTAGATAGTGAAACAGCAAGCAGGATGAGGTGAAAGAGGTTATAAAGTACACTGTTCCCTTTGGAGATTTACCCATGCATCAGCAGGCAGTTTTTGTTATGTTTATTATTGAACATAGGCTGAGTGAATAGTGTATTAAATAAGCTAAATTGGCTGTAGTGTGTGAGTGTGTGTGAATGACTGTGTACGGGTGATTTCCAATTTTGGGTTGTGGCTGAAAAGGCATCTGCTGCATAAAACATGCTGGAATAGTTGGCAGTTCATTCCACTGCGGCAACCCCTGATAAATAAGGGACTTATGCGAAGAAAAATAAATGAATGAATAGTGTACTTTTTAGAACTCAACAAATATCTTTATGGACAGTATACAGAAATTTAATTGAGATTAAAGTTTGTATTTATTTATTTATTTCATATATATGGCTTTTGTGTTTTATAGAATATGAGTTGATAAAAATATTGGACGTGCATAGATAGATAGCATTTTGATTGAATTTAGTGGGCCGCTCTGGCCCAAAATGCCAGGGCCGATTTTTTGCCCCAGTCCAGCCCTGGTGAAAACATCTGTGACACGACTAGTTTGAAAATCATGCAGTCTGAACTCGGCTTTAATGTCAATGGCTCTGCTTGTTTGAGAATTTATTTGTGAAAGTTTTTGTGGTTCACTGTACATTATGCAAATGAGCTGCTGCATTTGTGCTCAACTTATGCAATTTCAGTAAATCACTAGCAAAACGGTTTACTTCAATTGGTGTTTTTATGGGCTCTGCCATGTTAAGTAAATCTGCCCCCAAAGGTTTGGGGTAACTTAGTCTAGCGGTTATTAGCTGAAGATGATGCCACAAAACCATCTGGTATTATTTGTAGAGTTCAGATGCAAAAACCTCTTAGTGGGGTCTGGAATTCCCTTCGAAAATGGCATTTTTTTAGGCTCCTGTGTGTGTGATCAGTAATTTCGATTTTATGGCAAAAAATAGATTATTTTCTTTCGGCATCAAAGTGAAATAATTGAACATACACGTAGGAGGCTCGTTTTAAAAGAACATTTCAGAAGGCACTTTAAGGTTTTTGCATCTGAACTTATCATTTATACAGGTCAAATACCTTGTGTTGTATGCAGATAAATTTGTATTCATAAAAAAAGGGATTTGTATTTAAGTTAAGCAATTATTGTTTTGTAAGAACATATGTGAAATAATCTGTTATATCAAATTATGTCAAAATTAATCACACTTATTAAAAACTGCAAGCTAACAATTAGATTAAAGACTATGTGCTATATGCACAGCTAGTGTTTTTCAGCCAATGATGAACTTTCAGGTGAAAGCATTATGATTTTCATTTTCATAAGGTTCCTTTTACTGCATTGATGTTGTAATGTAATTACAATACATTCACTTAAATAAACTTAAGCATCCTTTTGGTTGTTAAAGTGTAAATAGAGATAAAAAAAAAAACATTTAAATGGAGGTGCTGTCATTAGCAGCAGGTTAGCGCAAAAACTCTGTTGAAAATACTGGGGTAAAATCAATTTGCAGATATGGTGTGGGAAAAAAATATTTAATGTAGTGCTTCTTGTTAGGTCTGATACCCACTTTATTTTGTTTCTCATCCAGGCAGTGAAGATCGCTGTTTTTTTTTTTTTTTTTTTTTTTTTAAGAAATCAGATCTTAAACACAGCCATTTTGTATGGGAGGACAATTAACTGGAAGCCCTGCGGCTGGCTGACTAAAATTAAAAGTCCATGTGCATATAACCCATAATCATATATTACACTGGATGATTTTTTTATTATTATTGTTATTTTTTCTGAGGATTCTTTAAAGCATGAAATGTATTTTTACTTTGATAATGCATTTTTAAAAGTTTTTTTTTGCAGTAAAAATTTAATCAAAAACTAATATATGAAATTATTACTATTATTATACTTTTTTTCAAGAGATACATTTTTGTTATAACAAAGCTGTCATTTGCTACCATAATACACACAACAAAGCATTCCTGATTTCATTCTAAATGGTACACTTAATTTATGTATCTGGTTTTGTGACCTATATTCATACTGTATGCACTTCTGACATTAGAGGAATGAAATTGTCACACTAAACGAAACATTCAAGCATTAGCTTGATAAAATGACTGCATACTGTATATAAATCTGGGACAGCACTTCTTTTTGCTTTAAGCTATCAACGTAAACATGTCTAAGTAAACATAAACGCATCACAAAGTCTCAGATGTCAAAATATTTGGCCATTTAGCTTTGAAATCCAGCAATCTGCTCTATTACCCCTTACACCGTTGACGCTTAAAAAAAAAGTACAGAGATGTTTTAGGTGCAAACTTTGACATATATTTTTTTATCTCTCACAAAATGGCAGCTTGTCTTCAGTTCATGCCTGTTTATTGTATTTCCAGACAACTGTAGACTCAGACTGAGCCGCTGACAGTTCATCCGAGTCTGTGCTGTAGCCATTAGCAGAATGTGTGGTTCACAGTCTCGCTCAATTGTCTAAAAAAGCTTGCAGTACAAAGATGTCTATCTGTCACTGGCTTGCTGGAGCAAAAAGCAGCTATTTGTGCCGGATCTAAAGACAACTGGCAATCTGGTGCTGAGAGGAGCCCTTGTGCTTCACCACACTTTTAACCACAAGTTTACATGGATATCGGAAATCAAATTATTTACTTTTTGATTATTTACAAATTATATATTCTCTTTATTCTCAATAGGACTATAGTATGATTAAGATGTTTACACGAGATGCTTTTAGAATATTGCTTCCATGTTCCTATTTTACATGTTTTCAATTGTAGACCTACTAATATAGGCTCAATTTAAGATATTTATTTAAATGGTCAAGCTGTAAAATATAATATATAAATTGTACTAAAATATTAAGTAAGTTACATACTATGTTCATTTATTTATTTGCTCATTATATATACAGCTGAAGTCAGAATTATTAGCCCCTGAATTAAAATATAGCTGAAGGGAGCTAATAATTTTCACCTTAACATGGTTTAAAACGTTTTTAAATCTGCTTTTATTCTAGCCAAAATAAAGCAAATGAGACTTTCTGAAAAAAAGAAAAAAATATTATCAGGCGTACTGTGAAAATTTCCATGTTTGGATGAACGAAGAAAAGAAAAAATCCAAGTAATAATTCTGACTTCTATATATGAAACTACATTTTATTTAGCAGGGGTTTTCATACAGGTTTTGATGTTTTTGTAATAATTAAATATAGAAATATTAAAAACAAAATTGTGTAAAATAAAAAATATTGAACAAAACAAGCAAATTGGTTGAAATTGTGTATAATCATTTTTAATTAATTTTACCTGTTTGCTTGTTTATTTTGATATTTTTTATTTTACACAAATTGTATTATTATTATTATTATTATTATTATTATTATTATTATTATTATTATTATTATTTTCATAATTATTTAATTATTGCAAAAGCATCAAAACCTGTATGAAAACTCCTGCTAAATATTAGGGGGAAAACTAGTTTCATGACCCTTTAATCATTTCATTGATTGCAGTTAAAGTCTGAATTTTTTTCTCCCAATTTCTGTTTAACAGAGAGAAGATTTGTTCAACACATTTTTAAACATAAATGTATATAAGTATGTAAGATTTAATAACTCATTTCTAATTACTGATTTGTTAACTGATATCTTTGCAATGATGACAGTAAATAGTATTCAACAATTTTTAAGACTAATGTGACATTATAATAATGTGACAGCTTAAAGTGACATTTAAAGGTTTAACTACGTTAGTTAAGTTAACTAGGTAGGTTAGGGTAATTAGGCAAGTTATTGTAAACGGTGGTTTGTTCTGTAGACTATTGAAAAAATATATAGCTTAAAGGGGCTAATAATATTGACCTTAAAATGTTTTTTTATTTATTAAAAACTGCTTTTAATATATATTAAATTATGTATTTTATAAACAAATTAGATTTCTCCAGAAGAAAAAACATCATCAGACATAATTTGAAACTTTCCTTCCTCTGTTAAACATCATTTGGAAAATATTTGAAAACGAAAGAAAAAATCTGACTTCAACTGTATTTTAAAAATCAGTTTTAAAGCTTTTTTTATTTCCTTGTTTCTTTTGTACCAATGTTTTTATTTATTTATCTTTATATTTTATTTATTTACAATTTTATAATAATTTTTTAATAATTATTTATAATTATTTGACATTTATTTTTACATTTTAATTGAATAGTCCATGAATTAATTAATGACACGCATTATTATGTCACCATCAGATATTCCTTCCAGAATTTTTTTTTTTTTATGATATCAACATACAGTTCATCTTCACTGTGGCACCATATACAGGTTAGTGTCTTTAATTTACAATTTCACAAAAGCATACAGTTAACTGTTTATTGTGCCAAATGTGTAAACCGACAACAGCAGATATAAATGCTATATCCAAAGATGCTCTTTTGTGTTGAACACTGCTGTGCTTGTGTGCATGCATGTGTTTGTGAGTCTGTGTGTGTCCTGTCGCATAAATAAGACCATTGAGGGAAACAAATTCTGTATAGAGAATTGTGAAATGCTTTGTAAATGATTGGTTCAGGCTCATACAAACACATCTAAAGCAATTAGTGTCATTTCTTCTCTACACGCAAGAGATTGTCTTTAAAACATCTGAATTATGCAGTCATATGAATATAGTGGAAATTTACAATAGGTTTGGTGGCTTTTGAAGTTTGGCATTAGTTAGCGAGACATTCTCGGCTTACTCTGAATGGACCACGTCTGTACTTTATTCATAGATTTTTGATATAATGTCAACTGATGTTTTTTAATTTAGTTAACTATACAACATGCTGCTCTCTTGATCACAAATAAGCATTATATTGGCATTAATATTATATTATATCAGCATTATATTGGTAATTGGTGGGAATATATACTAAAAGGCTTTATTTTGAAAATATTAAGATTGTTAGAGATCTTTTTTTAATTCAGGTGGAGGTTTTTTAAAAGTCGGTTAAATTTGTGAATGAATTAATTGTTATGATAACACATTAGGTTCGACTGACAAATTACACCCAAAAAGTGTAGCTTTAGAAAAGAAATATTTAATGCAACATTGATTTTTGTAATGCTGTGCTTTAGAATGTAACTCACAAAATATGTTTAAAATAACCTTTTCATCCAAATAGGACTAAAGGAGTGACCTTGAAATTTAGGAAAATTTAGCTTGTCCTGTACCTCTGATCTACAATGTGATTATAAAATTGCAGGAATATTTTACATCCCAAGATATGCTTTTTATTATTTTTTCAATCTGTCTCTTAATTACACATTCAGCTTCAAATATCATGAAATAATTAAGACTGATTTTAATCTTTTTTGTGTGTGTGTTTACTGTGTTAAGTAAATAAACCTTTGTATGAAAAAATAGTTTTCTGCATTATTTTTTTGTAACTTTAGTATTAAAAAAACACATGTTGGGCTTTATTTTGAAGGCCCATGCGCAAACGCTTTCAGGGCGTGTCAGAATCCACTTTTGCTAATTTAAACGGAAAAATCCCCTTTGCGCCGTGGCGCATGGTCTAAAAGGGTTTAGTTTATTTTCTTAAGGAGTTATAGGTGTGTTTTGAGGATAAACCAATCAGAGTCTCATCTGCCATTCCCTTTAAGAGCCAGTTGCGCCGTGCCACGGCACATTTGCTATTTACATGACGTAAAGTAAGTGTAAGTGGAAAACCTGAGTATTTCACTAGCAAGTAAACAGTTAAACAAAGCATCTACAGAGCGAGAATAAGAGATAAGGCATCTCATAATCTAGTTTCACTTTCGCTCTCAGGGATAGGGAAACCTTTACCACAGACATCGATTAGCCTATAAATAATTAATTTCGTTTGTTAAGTGCAAAGATTTGTTTCAAAACTATTTCTAAATTCAGTTCTAATTTCCAGCAAACGAATAAATGAGCAATAGTAACGAAGTGTGGTCAAAATACCGAGTTATTTACAAATACACCTGCTATGCCCTATATGGTCTAAAACCTGACAGGTGGATAAATCTAAGCTTGTTTTTAATAAAACAAATAAAAATATGGATATTATAAATAATACTGCTAATAATAATATAATTATACAAAAGCAAATTGAATGAACTGAAAAAGCCTCCCAAGATTAAGAAAGCATAAAGGCAGTGGTTTTTAAATTTATTTAGGCTAGAAAATAATGTTTTGTAATATTTTAATCATTTATATTTATGTGACTCTTGCGCCAAGCTAAAACTAGCAAATAACAATTGCGTTGCACCTTGCGCCACATTGCGCCGGGCCCAGTTGTGTCTGTTTCCACTGGGGTTGAACAATATATTGTTTGAGCACCACTATCGCGATGTGTGCATCTGCAATTGTCACATCACAGGATTAGATTGTTTATTACAATTTTTTAAATAAAAATATAATTTATTTTTTTTATATTATTGTATGTAAATATTTATACAAGGATGGCCATGTTATTTTGTGTGTGATTGTCCAATTTTGCAACTGTTATATTTCCTAGAACACCATAAAGCACTGTTTATTTACCTTTCATTTTTCATTCATTCGTTTTCTTTTAGGCATAGTCCCTTTATTAATCCAAGGTCGCCACAGTGGAATGAACCACCAACTTATCCAGCACGTTTTTATGCAGCGGATGCCCTTCCAGCCACAACCCATCTCTGGGAAACATCCACACAAACTCGTTCACACACACACACTCATACACTACAGACAATTTAGCCTACTCAATTCACCTGTACCGCATGTCTTTGGACTGTGGGGGAAACCGGAGCACTCGGAGGAAACCCACTTAAACGCAGGGAGAACATGCAAACTCTACACAGAAGCACCAAGACCCAGCCGAGGCTCAAACCAGCGACTTTCTTGCTGTGAGGCGTCAGCACCACCTACTGCGGCACTGCATCACCCACCTTTCATTTTTGCTCTGTGGTATTTATGTATGCTTGTAATTTATTTTATTAAAAAGATTTGATCATGCCAGTCAATCTTTATGACTTAAATATTTTCAAATAGAGGTATTTAAATTGTTGGGTGAAATTAAATTCATATCGCAATACAATTTGCAGAAAAAAAATATCTCAAAGTCAGATTTTTCAAATATCGTGCAGCCTTAGTTGCTACATTCTGCTCAACTCTGTTACATTGGTTTTAAAAATGAAGCATTTGTAAAGCACTGATAGATTAAGCATGTGACTATATCCAAAATTAAATTGATGTCACATACTCTGGTGGGAATCTCTGTTGATTTGTCTTAATTGTTCTCATTATTTTCTATAAAATATTTAGGATACACCAATAGAAGAGAATTATTTGTCAACTCTATTATTATTTCCTGCCTGATTCTTCGTGCATTACTCCAGCCTGTCTTCTGACTCTGCTTCGCCTTCTGCCTGCCCACGACCCACGCCTGACACACGGACTCTGATACTCGCTACCTGCCCACGACCCACGCCTGATACACGGACTCTGATACTTGCAGCCTGCCCACGACCCATGCCTGGTAAAACCCTCTGTGTCTGTTCATTGCCAGTCTTGATACTTCATAGACTGTTGTGGATGTGTGTTTGCACTTTAGTGCATACTGTGTGTTTGAGTGAAAGCTTGACTAATAAATACTGCATAATGGATCCCTCCGTGTCAGTCTCCGCGTTACAGAAGACTTCGCCCAACACGGATCCCGCAGCCATACAGGTTTTGTCACATGAAGTCACAGCTCAAGCTCAGGTACTAACTACACATCAACAGCAACTAACGCATTTGACTCAGCTAACAGATGAACTGGTGAAATCTCTGCAAAACCTGCAAGCTGCTTCCACAGCGCAACTAACCGCCAATTACTCTACGAGTCAACCCTTGCTGACACAGACCCAGACTGCCTCAGGAGTTCGTTTGGCATTCCCCGATAAATTCACAGGTAACCCAGCTAAATGCAAAGGCTTTTTACTGCAGTGTAAGCTGTTCATTGCCCAGCAACCCCATCTATTTAAGGATGAAAATGGTAAGATCGCTTTTGTATGTTCACTGCTTTCTGGAAAAGCTTTAGACTGGGCTACCGCAGTTTGGCCAGACAGTACCCCGATATTCCCCTCATTTAATGACTTTCTCAAACGATTTTGCACTGTATTTGATCATCCTGAGGGTGGCCGTAATGCTGGTGAGGAGCTTTTGTGTGTACAACAGGGAGATCGACCCGCAGCTGAATTCGCTCTGCATTTTCGCACGCTGGCAGCGCAGACAGGCTGGGCTGATGATCCACTCACTACACTCTATCGGAAAGCTTTGAGACCAGAATTGCAAAAAGAGATGGCATGTCGTGATGAGGGGAAGACACTGTACCAGCTTATCGAGTTATCTATCAGGTTAGACACATTGCTCCGCACTCGTAACCCTCTGTGCTCTGCCATTTCCAGCCCTGTATCCCCTGAAACTCCCACGGAGCCCATGCAGTTGGGCAGGACTCGTTTAACCCCTGAAGAACGTGAACGGAGGAGGAGGAACCACTTGTGCATGTATTGCGGACTTTCAGGTCACATGAAGATCTTATGCCCCAACAAACCTCCACCTAAGGCTCTTCCGGTGAGTGCCACCACCGTTTTCACGACTACCAATGACATTGTGAGCGTTCCTGTCTGTCTAAAATATAAGGAGACTGAGATTTCGACTTTGGCTATGGTCGATTCAGGAGCCGCTGGTGACTTTATTGACTGCAAGTTTGCTTCTGCTCACTCCATCCCTCTAACTTCCTGTAATTCCTCCCTAGCCATCACTGCTATAGATGGGCGCCCCCTGGGGGATGGACACGTAAAGTTCCAAACGTTGCCATTAGTTCTTCGCACAGGCTCTCTTCACGTAGAGGAAATCTCTCTCCTTGCCATTGACTCTCCCAGACACCATGTTATACTCGGACTCCCCTGGTTACAACTTCATGACCCTCAAGTCTCCTGGAAGACTGGTGAGATTGTTAAATGGAGCGAAAAGTGCGTTACCCAATGTCTACACTCTGTTTCCCCTGTTCAGATAAACACCATATCCAGTATGGAGGAATCCGAGATCTGTCAAGTCCCCGAGAACTACCATGATCTCCTTGAAGCGTTTAACAAACAAGAAGCTACCAAGCTCCCACCTCATCATGAGTACGACTGTGCCATTGATTTATTACCCGGTACCACGCCTCCTCGTGGTCGTATTTTTCCCCTCTCTCAACCAGAAACTGAAGCCATGAACTCGTACATCTCTGAGGAGCTAGAGAAGGGGTTTATAAGACCGTCTACTTCACCTGCTTCAGCTGGTTTCTTCTTCGTCAAGAAGAAGGATGGCAGTTTGCGCCCATGTATCAACTCCAGAGGATTAAATGAAATAACCATCAAGTACCGTTACCCGTTACCCCTAGTTCCAGCAGCCCTTGAACAACTCCGCTCAGCCCAATATTTCACCAAATTGGATCTCCGCAGCGCTTACAACCTTGTCCGAATCTGCCAAGGAGACGAGTGGAAGACCGGGTTCTCTACCATCAATGGCCTCTACGAATATCTTGTTATGCCCTTCGGCCTAGCTAACAGTCCTTCAGTGTTTCAGGCGTTCATAAATGAGATATTTCGAGACATGCTCAACCAGTGGGTCATCGTGTACATCGACGATATCCTGATATACTCCAACTCATTGCCAGAACACATTAAGCATGTCAGAGCTGTGCTAAATCGCCTCATTCAGCATCGATTGTATGCTAAAATCTCAAATTGTGAGTTCCATAAGTCCTGCATATCCTTTCTGGGTTACGTTATCAGTCCCGAGGAAGTGGCCATGGACCAACAAAAGGTGGATTCTGTCACTCACTGGCCTCGACCCGAAACCATTCGGCAGTTACAACGTTTCCTGGGATTCGCCAACTTCTACAGACGGTTCATTAGGAACTTCAGTTCAGTAGCTGCTCCTCTCACAGCCATGGTCAAAGCCAATAACGCCCGCCTGAAGTGGAACTCGGAAGCCATTAAAGCGTTTGACCAGCTCAAAGCCTGATTCACCCATGCACCCATTCTGTGTCATCCAGACCCTGCACGGCCATTCATTGTTGAGATCGACGCCTCCAACTCCGGTGTCAGAGCCATCCTGTCCCAAAGATCCCCGACCTCTAACAAGCTCCATCCCTGTGCTTTCTATTCCCGCAAGCTGAGTCCCGCCGAGAGAAATTATGACGTGGGTAATCGTGAACTCCTCGCCATGAAGGCTGCTCTCGAAGAATGGAGACATTGGCTTGAGGGCGCAAAACACCCATTCACAGTTATCACAGATCACAAGAACCTGGAGTACATCAGATCCTGCGAACGCTTAAATCCCAGACAGGCCAGGTGGGCGCTGTTCTTTAAAGGATTTGACTTTCAAGTTACTTACATCCCAGGCTCAAAGAATATCAAGGCAGATGCACTCTCTCGTATCTCCGACGAGGATACTGCACTAGAGGAAGTAGAACCCATTTTGAAGAATCCGCTCATTGTAGCACCCATTCGATGGGACATTGAACATGAGATAACGCAGGCTTCTGACCAAAATCCCACTCCGCAGGCATGCCCCGAGAACAAGATCTATGTGCCCCCTCTGCTCCGTGGAAGACTAATGGCTGAAGTGCACAATCACCCCAGTTCGGGTCACCCAGGCAGTACTGCAACTGTGCAACTGATCCAGTCTCGTTATTGGTGGTCATCTATGCACAAAGACGTGATTGACTTTATCAATAAATGTTCCCCCTGTCAGATGGCTAAGCATTCCCGTCACCGTCCAGCTGGTCTGTTACAACCTCTAGAGCTCCCCCGTCGCCCATGGTCTCACATAGCAATTGACTTTATCACGGATCTACCCCAGTCACAGGGTAACACCACCATTCTCACGGTCGTGGACCGTTTCTCCAAATCCTGTCGCCTGATCGCTATACCCAAATTACCCACAACCCTGGAAACAGCAGAACTTCTGTGTGAGTACGTCTTCCGATATTACGGTTTGCCTGAAGACATTGTTTCAGACCGAGGTCCCCAGTTCAAGTCCCGACTATGGTCAGCCTTCTTCCAGAACCTTCAAATAAATATAAGTTTAACTTCCGGTTATCACCCTCAGTCCAACGGACAGACAGAATGTCTCAACCAGGAGATCGGTCGCTTTCTGCGCACCTACTGTCATTCCAACCAATCAGACTGGAATAAATTCCTCATGTGGGCTGAGTATGCACAGAACTCTCTCAGGAAGGCATCTACGGGTCTGACTCCTTTTCAATGTGTGCTGGGTTTCCAACCTCCCCTATTTCCCTGGTCAGGTGAAACCACAGAGCTCCCAGCAGTTGACACCTGGTTCAGAAAGTGCAAGGAGGTCTGAAACGCAGCTCATACCCATTTGTCTCATGCCATTCGAAGATTCAAGGAGCAAGCCGACCGTCATCGTCGTCCTGGCCCCACGTATTCCCCAGGACAATGGGTATGGCTATCCGCTCGAGATCTTCGCTTGAGACTACCCTCCAAGAAGCTCAGCCCTAGGTACGTGGGTCCGTTTCAAATTGAATGCCAAATATCACCTGTTTCTTTTCGACTGACACTCCCTAACCATTATCGCATCTCTCCTACTTTCCAGTTTCCCTGCTCAAGCCTGCTGTTGGCCCAGCCGAGACGGATAGGGAGGTGGCAGCCGGTGAACAGGGTCCCCCGCCTCTCATGATCGACGGAGAGGAAGCCTATCAGATCCACAAGATCCTGAGATCCAGACGCCGGGGTGGTCAACTCCAATACCTCATCGACTGGGAGGGGTACGGCCTGGAGGAAAGATCATGGATCAATCGTAAGGACATTCTTGACTTAACTCTGTTGGATGAGTTCCACTTGCAGCATCCGGATATGCCGGCCCCTCGCCCCCATGGAAGACCCCGGCGTCGAGACTCTTCTCACTTCAGGAGCCGTTCGTTGGGGGGGGGCTCTGTCACCGCCTCGGTCCCAGTCATTCCCCTCGCTGGCCAGCAGAGGCCGCCATCTCCGGACTTTTAGCATTACATCATCCGTACACGCTGATTGTGCATCCACCTGTTCTGAATCAAGCTAACGACCCACGTACCCTTTATAAGCCAGCTCCAAACACTCAGTCAGTGCGAAGTCTTGTTTAGCCCCGGCCAGCATTACTGAGCGTTATTCCCTGCCTGATTCTTCGTGCATTACTCCAGCCTGTCTTCTGACTCTGCTTCGCCTTCTGCCTGCCCACGACCCACGCCTGATACACGGACTCTGATACTCGCTACCTGCCCATGACCCACGCCTGATACACAGACTCTGATACTTGCAGCCTGCCCACGACCCATGCCTGGTAAAACCCTCTGTGTCTGTTCATTGCCAGTCTTGATACTTCATAGACTGTTGTGGATGTGTGTTTGCACTTTAGTGCATACTGTGTGTTTGAGTGAAAGCTTGACTAATAAATACTGCATAATGGATCCCTCCGTGTCAGTCTCCGCGTTACAATTATCATATTTTAGTGAATTTCTCATTCATTTGAAAAAGATTATAATAAAATTTTAAAAAATACAACCAAGTTTTAGACATTCCTTGTGGTATCTGATATGATTGTAGAAAATATCAACTTTTTTGTCAACTCTGTTAGTGGTTTAAAAGTTTATGGTGAATTTATAGAAAACAAATCCTTTTTGAATTTTCCCTCCTCTCGGCTAAATTCTAAAATCGCAGGTAATGCAATTATTTTTGCCTAGTTTTCAAGGCTACTTGTGATTTATTATCCTTCTCACCAGTTTTTATAGTGTGCCTCACAGCACTTTAAAGATTGTTTTGTAAAATGCTGAGCTCTTCAGAGCTAATGTTTGAACGTTTATCATTATTATTTTGCTTCAACCCCTTCCTTTGCACAGATTAACCTTTATTGCAGCTTCTGTGGATCTGGTGTTGACTTCTGTAGATAGATACCACTTATCTGTCATTTGTGTTTTCGTTTTTTTATTATGTTTTGTCAGAACTTTTATTCTTCTCTTGCTGTAGAGGCTGTAATTCTGGAAATAAATAGAGGCCATGTTGGGGCTGAATAAATTTACACTACAATCACTGGTGCTGTTTTACACACTGCATGTACTAAAATGTACACTGATAATAACTAAATTTAAACAAACAAATTAGATTTAGTTGTATTCAAAATAATTTGTTTGTTTAAATTCAGCCCAAATAAATTGTTTAGCAAATCCAAGGAATCATCTTTTAATCATTTACTTTTTACACTTACAAAGAAAAATCTAAAAATGCTGCCATGCCCAAAATGCATTTTATTAAAAATTACATCAGCACTCCTATGAAATCGTTTTTTGTTTTTTGTTTTTTTCAAATATTTCCCAAGTGCTGTTTAATTGAGAGCACAGATTAAAACAGTAATATTAATAACTAATTTCTAATAACTGTCAAAATAATTTATTTCTTTGCCATGTTGAGAGTATATAATATTTTAGTTATTTTGCAAGATACTATTTCAAAGACAGTTTGGTTCACTACACTAGAAAATTAATTCATTGGATTTACAACATTTTTTTTTTAAAGTAAGTGGTTGCAAACAATTTGGATGGGCTGAATTTAAACAAACAAACTCTTTCTGATTACGTACTCCTGTATACATTTCTGCAGAGCACCAATTTTTTTCCAGGAGCTACTTTTTTTTTTACAGTTTTTATTTTCAGGAATTTACCAGAGGTCGCTGTGTACGCTTTTTGAGATCTCAAATTTCCATGATGTCCTCACTGCAGCCACTTGATGACATTGGTGATCGTCAACTACGTAGTAGACATTGTACCGCCCACTAAGGTAACATCCATGCTACTATGATGGTTAGGTTTAGAGTAGAGGGAGGTGTAGGCGATCGTCAACTACATAGTAAACCTTGTAGCACCCACTAAGGTAACGCCCATCCAACTGTGATCATTCTCTTTATTCTCTATTTCCACTTGGGGATACTCATCCCGAGGCCCTGATCCCAAGGTTTCCATATCTTGACCAGGCTGTATCCTAAACAGCTGCTGTGGTGGTCATGGAGGAGTAGAGAGCATGAGACTGATTCCTGTGACGATTCAGGGACAGACGAGTCTTTGCTGAGGTCCAGCTTCCAGAAATCACAGAGCACAACCACCTGAATACTAATTACACACACCAGCACCATCAATCACCACACCTATAAAGACTCACCTTTTCCAGTTGTACATTGGCTGGAATCGAAGTCAGATGGTTCACCTCACCTTCTCCCCTACTCGCCTTCTTCCGTGGATGTTTCCCTTCTGCCATGAGGGTTCTCCTAACCTCTGGATGCACATGCTGTGATAAAGGGAAGTGACTTTAATACTCTGATGGTTGAATGAAGATACTTGTTTTCCTTGTGAACTGCTCACAAGACCACTCTCATTCCAAGAATATCACTTGTCTGCTTCTCCAATTGATCTATCCACATTGTTTTGAATAAATTGACAAAAAGAGATAACCATCCAGGTCTTCATTGTGTGACCGTGACAGCAAGTAACTGGGTAAACGTAACAGTCAGAAAGCTGTCCATATGGAGGTAAGCGGTCAGCTGGTAAGCGAGAAAAGGAACAATGTCATACCACCCCAAAGCATTCCTTTTAAAGACAAAATGCAGCCATACGTACTTCTGGTTATATAATTTGCAATCTCCAGAAATTTGTATAGAGGTACATTTTTTGAATGAGCCTCTGTTGCAACAATTGTAGTAATGTTCTTACTTAATTTTTATTTACAATTTACAATATTTCTTTGTTTAAATTCAGCCCATATAAATTGCTTACCTTAAATAATTTTAAAGCTTTTTTGTTTTGTTTTGTTTTGTTTTGTTTAGTTAATTATTCAAGTCAATGGACAACAGTAGTTGTCCATTGACTTGAAAAAGTCATATTTTATTATCCTACAATATTGACCATAAATATTATTTTAACTGAATTAAAAACTGCTTTTTTCCAACCAAACTAAAGAAAAAAATACTTTATTCAGAAAAAAAAAATATTATAGGAAATGCTGTAAAATAATCTCTTGAGAAATATTTAAAAAAGAATAAAATTTTCACAGGAGGGATGATGCCTATGCCATGCTACATGCTATATAATACATTGAGCTATTCCAATATTGTCCTGAAATGAAAACGAAAGCCTATTCTGCATGTTAATAGCTTACCTTTGAAGAATTTTACATATATTTAAATTCCATTCAAATCCATTCTGTCCGTTTAGATTGGATTGTCATTAATAATGCTGTTTTTGAGCTGTACTGGGTTCATGTGCTCCAGAAAGTGTCACTGTGGGACTGGTAAAAGCTGGCTGGCTTTGTTATTGCTGCTGTCTGGAGTGGGGAGGGTGGCCACAGAGAAAATGGCTTTCGATCTGCTTTCAACTACTAGCTAGGAAAAGAGTAGCATGACTCAGTGGATTTGCTTGCTCTTTAGGGAAGAAACAGACTGCTTGTGATGAGCTCTGTGGCCTTCTGATTGAGCTGTCATTGTTATTCAGTTGCTGATAGCACTGATTTCAGAAGAACGTGGGGAATTAGAATTTTCAAAAATAACTGTACAATTTAAACGTTGATTGTGTAATCAGTATAACATGAACCAAAAAGTTAGAACAGTCATCATATATTTAGTTGAAGTTGAAATTATTAATCCCTGTTGTGGTTTTTCACAGTATTTAATGTATTTTTTTTCTTCTGGAGAAAGTCTTATTTGTTTTATTTCAGCTATAATAAAAGCAGGTTTTATAATTTTTAAAAACATTTTAAGGTCAATATTAGCCCCTTTTATTAGCAATATTTTTTTTGATTGTCTACAGAACAAACCATTGTTACCATTGCTTAAATTACCTAATTAACCTAGTTAAGCCTTAAATAGCAATTTTACTTTGTTATGTATTGTCATCATGGCAAAGATAAAAGAAATCAGTTATTGAAACTATTATGTTTGGAAATGTGTTGAAAAAAAATCTTCTTTCCATTAAACAAAAAATATACAGGGGGGCTAATAACAATTCAGGAGGTGTAATAACTTGGACTTCAACTGTAAGTCTGTATAATAAAACATTAAATTATTCAAACAATGTGGCATGCTAAAAACTAAAACATTCGAATGGAATATGTCCAAAACACAAAGACCATTACGTAACACTTTAGTTTAAGTACTAATTCTCACTATTAAATAGAGGCTTATTACCTGCCTGTTTTTAAGATATTGACTACTTAGTAATACTTATAAAGTACTTATCTACATTCCCTGTAATGCATGCAATGTGAGTTTTTTTTAGCAACTGACATTTGCTACCAGTTTGATATGGTAGTATAAATGAACCTTTCAACAGAAAACAGGTTAGTGATGTAACTCACCAAAACTTGGAGATGCAAAACACTGGTGCTGTGATCAGTGATGTAAAGTAACCAATCAAAAATACTCAAATTATTGTAATCAAGCAGTCTTTTTAGCAATTGTACTTTGCCAAGTAGTTTTAATTAGTTTTACTTCACCCTGCAGTCACTATTTTTTTTTTGTCTACAATGATTGGCTAAGTATAATAATAAGTCCTGGCATTCCTGTCCAATCAAATCGCACATAGAAAAATCACAAAACATCGAAACTGTTGAAGTAAATGCTAAATAATTTCATCCAGCAACCAAGAGACTGTTTAGAATAAATATCGCTGGGAAAAAATGTCCTAATGATGCTTGAAGTTACCTTAAACAATAACTAAATAAACAACAGAATTTTACGTTTTCAAATACATGCATAAATTGCATTCTATCTGTGCTGCACAACCTTGGCTTATAGCTCCAACTGCTGCACACTCAGAGCTTGTTTGTGACAAATTTCCCTTATGTAAATGCATCAACCTGCTTTTTGTCTGCTTATTATAAAAGCATATATGTGTTTAATGTGTTCTCACATTAAATTAATATCACAAATTAAATGTGTAGTTCATGATTGGTAAATCATTTATCTTAGAAACACACTTAAACAACACACACTGTAAAAAATGCAGGGTTGCACACAATTCATTCATGTTGTTCCAACGCAAATTGATTAAGTTAACTTACACTATTCACAAATGTATGTGGATTGAACATAAAAAAGTTCTCAATGAAATGCCAAGAATTGTTGCTTCAGTTCATTTTAATTAAGTAGTTTGAACAAGTAAAAAAATATATTTTTTAAGCTTAGGTTATAAGGTGGAATAACTTTCACAGCGTAATGCTCACTATACTACTTACTGCTCTTGTGTGCTTTTAAAAGGGCTACTTTTTACTTATTGAGAACATCTCTGATGTTTGCCTACAAAGTGACTTCTGGCCTTGCTCCTTCTTATCTGCTCTCACTTCTGCAGATCTATGTGCCCTCCAGAAACTTGCGTTCTGTGAATGAACGTCGCCTCGTGGTTCCATCCCAAAGAGGGAAGAAATCACTTTCGCTCACGCTCACGCTCAATCTGCCCAGTTGGTGGAATGAACTCCCTAACTGCATCAGAACAGCAGAGTCACTCGCTATTTTCAAGAAACGACTAAAAACTCAACTATTTAGTCTCCACTTTACTTCCTAATCTGCAGTTGCCTCTCTGGATATCACACTAACTGTACCCCAAAAAAAAAAAAAATACTAATACTACTAATACTTTCCTTCTTAGACTCTACAGACCTGAAACTTGCCTATAACACTTATTCATTGTTGCTCTTATAGTTGTGTAAATTGCTTCCTTGTCCTCATTTGTAAGTCGCTTTGGATAAAAGCGTCTGCTAAATGACTAAATGTAAATGTAAATATTTAGAATTTTTGTCAAGTAATCCTGTTTTTTTCTTGAGTGTGATTTTTCAGTACTCTATTATGTTTGATAAACATGCTACTGTAACTGCCTTTGTTTACTGTATCATAAACAATGTGATAAATACTCATAAACAATATGACTACTTGCTCTTAAAAACACTTAATACAGTAGAAGTATCCTACTATGTAATTTTAAGATATTATTTTCCTTTTCCACTGAGGAAATATTTAAAAAATAATTCTGTAGCATCTGCAGTGTGAAATAAGCTTCATTAATTGAACCAGAAAACTTAATGAAGTTATGGATGACTCATAATTACACAATTGTTTTTATATTTTGATTAGAAAAATCAGCAAGGGATTTAATTACCGCATACCCTTTTTTTTCGCTTATAGCATTTGGATTTCATATTCTCATATTTATTTCTATCATATCCACCCATGAGAGATGCATTTCCCAACTCGATTATAATCCTCTTCAACTCACTCCTAAAAATTCGGTCTTCTTTTATTCATCAACACGTTCTGCTATTTGCGTTTTCATGTACAGATGCCAGAATATGAATACATATGGTTGTGACATCTATATTCAAAGTGCAGAATGGCATTTCTAGGGATTTTACGATGTATCTGTCAACTCCTACATATGTTTGGTGAGATGAATAACTCCCTTTCCAATAACAGCAGAGTAAACACAGTAACAATAAAAACATCTCAGTCAGCAGTGGATTTTCCGGCCTATAAGGATGAACCATTTGTCTACCTCAACAAACAACATTCATCCCTCTCTTGGTATTCTGGAAGGAGGAAACCGCAGCTGTATGTCCCAGTTGTAGTACATGTTTGTGTGTGTTGAGGAGAGTTTTGGCATGCAGTGCAGAGCCGCCTGACTTTACCCTGGAGTGCAGGGTTATCATGGAGCTTCAGGCACGGGCGCTTGTCTGCCTTTTGTCAATGAGCCTGATGCACACTATGATATGCCTCATTCTGACACTCAGCTCTGGTCTTGCGAGTATTTTGCTGAGTCCTAAAGCCTAAAGATATTGTATACGAAAGACGCCTTTGAAACACATACACACAAGCATATGGGATTTCTTCTGCTCAGACATAGATGCATTTCGGCCCAAGACTATGTGTGTAGCATGTCTGAATTCATAATATTTGTACAACAGTTGGACAAAAGTGTAAAGTAGAAGTTTTAAATGTTCATCTGATTGCTTTTACAATTCTTGAGCAACCAAGGGGGATATGAGGGTCAGTATTTTTACCATTGCACAAAGTATAATGGCATTGTAATTATTATTATTACAACTGTTTTCGGGTGCTGTTTGATAGTCATTGTGCCTGCTCCAACCATATTACGGACACAACATACAGTGGACTAGACACAAGTGTAAAAGTGAATAACAATGGTTTATTGAACAGATGAAGTAAAAGAGCTTTAACTGAAGGAGTTGTGAGTTCATGGAATCAGTGCATGGGGGAATCCGTTGCAGACACACACAATACACAGAGAGAATCCAGGAAGACGTAGACAACAGGTAACAAATGCTGGAACTGGCAGAATTAGTTATCTGGAAGCTCGATAGCAAGGGACGGGTTAGGTGAAGACTCAGGGTGTGAGTATCAGGACAGACAGTGGCAGAATGAAAGGAGGCGCTCTTTATGCTGTGTGACTGTGAGGAGGTGATGTTGATTACAAATTGGGTGATTGGGAACTGATTTATGCGGGTCCTGACAAACTAGCTGGTTCTGGCGACTGCCTGATAGGTACCTCAGTTCTTTGATTATTACACCAGAATGAGAGAAGTTCCTAGATATATCCTATCTAGATAATAGCAACTTTTCAATTTGGTTCAGTCTTTTAAAACACAATGTAACTACAGAATACTAAAGTTTTAAATAAAACATTATTAAAAAATCTTTTTTGAATATTTTGAGCGAATTTTGATGCTAACGATCTAATCTGATTCAATGATTTAATCCGATTACATTTATGCTAAGCTATAGACCTGGATAAATAAAAAAGGTAAACATTATCATTTAGCATAATGCACCTTCACTAAACCCTATATACTGCATGTGTAGTTTGCAACATAGGCTTATTCTGAAAATGTAGCCCACTATACATTTCTCAAGATCATGAATTATGTAGCCAGAAGTACGTATGGCTGCATTTCGTCTTTCAGATGAACGGTATGGGACGATATGACACTAGCTGCATCCCAAATGGCACACTGTCACCGACTCGGTCCCAGTCATTCCCCTCGCTGACCAGCAGAGGTCACCATCTCCGGACTTCTAACCATTACGTCATCCTTCTCACTCAGATCCCAGCACACCTGTTCTCCATCTCATTAATGACCCACGTACCACATATAAGCAGCTCACACACTTCATTGCGAAGTCTTGTTTAGCCCCGGCCAGCATTTCTGAGCGTTCTATCCTGCCTGATCTCCCGTTTACCACTTCAGCCCGTTCCTCGACTCTGCTCTGTCTTCGGCCTGCCCTTGACCTAAAGCCTGATTACACGGACTCTGATTCTCGCTGCCTGCCCCTGACTAAAGCCTGTATTACGGACTCTGAACCACGCTGCCTGCCCTTGACTCAAGCCTGGTAATCACTCTGCCTCTGTTATCTGCTAATCATCGTTGAGTTGTATGTTGTATGTTCGCACAACCGTGCGAGGTGTTGATGTTTAAGTGTGACTTAATAAATACTGCAAAATGGATCCCTCCGTGTCAGTCTCCCCGTTACAGAAGACTTCGCCCAACACGGATCCCGCAGCCATCCAGGTTTTGTCTCACGAAGTCACAACACAAGCTCAGGTATTGTCAACCCACCAACAACAACTAACACACCTAACTCAGTTAACAGATGAACTGGTGAAATCCCTCCAAAACCTGCAAGCTGCTGCCACTGCGCAACCCACCGCCAACTACCCTCCAAGTCCACTTGTTGTTGCACAACCCCCGATGACTTCCGGAGTTCGATTGGCTTTTCCTGACAAGTTCTCAGGTAACCCAGCAAAATGTAAAGGCTTTCTATTGCAATGCAAACTGTTTATCGCCCAACAACCCCATCTATTTAAGGACGAGAACGGGAAAATTGCTTTTGTGTGCTCACTGCTCACTGGGAAAGCGCTAGACTGGGCTACTGCAGTTTGGCCAGACAGTACCCCAATATTTCCCTCGTTTAATGACTTTCTCAAACGTTTCTGCACTGTGTTCGATCATCCGGAGGGTGGTCGTAACGCTGGCGAGGAGCTATTGTGTATCCAGCAGGGAGATCGCTCCGCAGCTGAGTTCGCTCTGCAGTTCCGCACCTTGGCAGCGCAAACTGGCTGGGCTGATGATCCGCTCGTCACGCTCTACAGAAGGGCTCTAAAGCCAGAATTGCAGCGAGAGATGGCATGTCGTGACGATGGGAAAACTCTGGATCAACTAATCGAGCTTTCCATAAGGTTAGACACTCTCCTCCGCACTCGCAATCCGCTCTGCTCAATTGCTTCCAGTCCTGTATCCCCTGAAACCTCCGCTGAACCCATGCAATTGGGTAGAACCCGTCTGAACCCAGAAGAGCGAGAACGACGGAGAAGAGATCACTTGTGCATTTACTGCGGACTTCCAGGTCATACGAAGGTTTTATGTCCCAACAAGCCTCTCCCTAAAACCCTCTCGGTGAGTGCAACCACTATGTTCACAACCACTAATAATGTTGTGAATCTGCCTGTCACTTTGAGAAATGATGGAAACGAGATTGAGACTATGGCCATGATCGATTCAGGAGCCGCTGGTAACTTTATCGATTACACGTTTGCCACCACTCACTCCATTCCTCTAACCTCCTGTGATTCCTCCATAGCCATCACTGCTGTAGATGGGCGCCCTTTGGGAGAAGGACGTATAAAATTCCAGACCCTGCCAGTCTTGCTTCAAACAGGCTCTCTTCATGAAGAAGAAATTTCCCTCAATGCTTTACCCAATGTCTGCATCCTGTTTCCCCTATCCAGATCAACACAATCAACAAGACCGAAGACTCTGAACTCCATCATGTTCCTGATGCTTATCACGATCTAATTGAAGCATTCAATAAGCAGAAGGCTACTAAGCTCCCTCCTCATCGTGATAATGACTGTGCCATTGAGCTGCTACCTGGCACCACGCCCCCTCGTGGTCGCATATTCCCTCTCTCACAACCTGAAACTGAGGCTATGAAGAAGTACATCTCTGAGGAGCTAGAAAAAGGATTTATTCGACCATCTACTTCTCCCGCTTCAGCAGGGTTTTTCTTCGTCAAGAAGAAGGATGGCAGCTTACGCCCTTGCATCGATTACCGAGGATTGAATGAGATCACAGTCAAATACCGCTACCCATTACCATTGGTTCCTGCCGCCCTTGAACAACTCCGATCCGCCCAGTATTTCACTAAGTTGGACCTCCGTAGTGCCTATAACCTCATCCGCATACGACAGGGAGACGAGTGGAAAACCGGGTTCTCTACAATTGACGGCCACTATGAATATCTCGTTATGCCCTTCGGCCTAGCAAACAGTCCTTCCGTGTTCCAGGCATTTGTAAATGAGATATTTAGAGACATGCTCAACAAATGGGTCATAGTATATATTGACGACATCCTGGTCTATTCCAATTCGCTATCTGAGCATATCCAGCACGTTCGGGCAGTGCTCAAACGTCTCATTAAAAACCAGCTGTATGCAAAAAGCTCCAAGTGCGAATTCCACCAGACCTGCATCTCATTCCTTGGCTACATTATCAGTCCAGAAGGCGTGGCCATGGACCAGCAAAAGGTTGACTCTGTGACACAATGGCCGCAACCCGAAACCATCAGGCAACTACAACGATTCCTGGGCTTTGCTAACTTCTACAGGCGCTTCATACGGAACTTCAGTTCAGTCGCTGCCCCACTGACCGCCATGGTCAAAGCCAACAATGCTCGCCTTAAATGGAACCCCGACGCTGTCCGAGCATTCACCCAGCTAAAGACTCGCTTCTCCAGTGCACCCATTCTGCGTCATCCTGATCCCGAACAACCCTTTGTCGTCGAAATTGACGCGTCAAACACTGGAATTGGAGCCATCCTGTCCCAGCGATCCCTAGTGAATAAGAAGCTCCATCCCTGTGCCTTCTATTCTCGCAAGCTTAACTCCGCTGAACGGAACTACGATGTGGGAAACCGAGAACTCCTCGCCATGAAAGCTGCGCTAGAGGAATGGAGACACTGGCTTGAGGGCGCAAAACACCCTTTCATCGTCATCACTGATCACAAGAACCTAGAATACATCCGGTCTTGTAAACGTCTGAATCCTAGACAGGCAAGATGGGCGCTGTTTTTCACACGATTTGACTTCCAAGTCACCTATATCCCTGGTTCGAAAAACATCAAAGCAGATGCTCTGTCCCGCCTCTCAGACGATGAGACCTCTGAAATCCCTGACGAGCCCATAATCAAAAGTCCTCTAATTGTCGCTCCCATCCAGTGGGATATAGATCAGGAGATCCTCCAAGCCGCCGAAAGTAATCCTTCTCAGCAGCCCTGTCCGGAGAATAAAATCTTTGTTCCCTCGTCGCTTCGAGAAAGACTCATCTCCGAGGTACATGACCACCCCAGTTCCGGTCACCCAGGCAGCACAGCCACTGTGCAAATGATTCAATCCCGTTACTGGTGGTCCTCCATACACAAGGATGTAATCAACTTCATTAACAAATGCTCACCCTGTCAGATGTCCAAACACTCCCGTCACCGTCCAGCTGGATTACTCCAACCCCTGGAGGTGCCACATCGCCCCTGGTCACACATCGCTATAGATTTCATCACCGATTTACCCATATCTCAGGGCAAAACCACCATCCTCACCGTAGTGGACCGGTTTTCAAAATCCTGTCGCCTTATCCCCATTTCCAAACTGCCCACAGCCATGGAAACGGCCGAATTACTCTGCGAGTGTGTGTTTCGGTACTATGGTCTCCCCGAAGACATCGTGTCGGATAGAGGTCCCCAGTTTACATCCCGACTCTGGTCAACATTCTTTAAAAATCTCCAAATCAACGTTAGCCTAACATCCGGCTATCATCCCCAATCCAACGGGCAAACAGAGCGCCTGAACCAAGAAATCGGCAGATTCCTCCGCACGTATTGTCATTCGAACCAGAACGAATGGGCCAAATTTTTGATGTGGGCAGAATATGCTCAGAACTCCCTCAGAAAGGCATCTACAGGATTAACCCCATTTCAATGCGTGCTGGGCTTCCAAACCCCGCTCTTTCCCTGGTCCGGTGAGACCTCTGAACTCCCTGCGGTGGATACCTGGTTTAAAAACTGCGAAGAGGTCTGGAACGCAGCTCATACTCACCTCTCTCACGCCATAAGGCGTTTCAAGGAACAAGCCGATCGACACCGACATTCTGGTCCCATGTATTCCCCAGGACAATGGGTATGGCTTTCCACCCGCGACTTACGCCTCAAGCTGCCCTGCAAGAAACTCAGTCCCAGGTATGTGGGTCCTTTCCAGATAGAAAGACAAATATCTCCTGTTTCGTTCAGACTGACACTCCCTAATCATTTTCGTATTTCCCCCACTTTCCATGTCTCTCTGCTCAAGCCTGCTGCTGGTCCAGCCGAGACGGATAGGGAGGTGGCAGCCGGTGAACAGGGTCCCCCGCCTATTATGATTGATGGTGAAGAGGCCTACCAGATCCACGAGATCCTGAAATCCAGACGCCGGGGCGGACAACTCCAATACCTCGTTGATTGGGAGGGGTACGGCCCGGAGGAGAGATCTTGGATTAACCGCAAGGACATCCTCGACACCACACTACTGGAAGAGTTCCACTCACAACATCCGGAGATGCCGGCCCCTCGCCCCCGTGGAAGACCCTGGCGTCGAGAATTGCCTCACTTCAGGAGCCGTTCGTTGGGGGGGGGCTCTGTCACCGACTCGGTCCCAGTCATTCCCCTCGCTGACCAGCAGAGGTCACCATCTCCGGACTTCTAACCATTACGTCATCCTTCTCACTCAGATCCCAGCACACCTGTTCTCCATCTCATTAATGACCCACGTACCACATATAAGCAGCTCACACACACACTTCATTGCGAAGTCTTGTTTAGCCCCGGCCAGCATTTCTGAGCGTTCTATCCTGCCTGATCTCCCGTTTACCACTTCAGCCCGTTCCTCGACTCTGCTCTGTCTTCGGCCTGCCCTTGACCTAAAGCCTGATTACACGGACTCTGATTCTCGCTGCCTGCCCCTGACTAAAGCCTGTATTACGGACTCTGAACCACGCTGCCTGCCCTTGACTCAAGCCTGGTAATCACTCTGCCTCTGTTATCTGCTAATCATCGTTGAGTTGTATGTTGTATGTTCGCACAACCGTGCGAGGTGTTGATGTTTAAGTGTGACTTAATAAATACTGCAAAATGGATCCCTCCGTGTCAGTCTCCCCGTTACACACACTATGCACTTATGCATGTACTTATGCACTTAAACACTCAACAGCATAGTTGTGTGTGTGTATATATATATATATATATATATAGAGAGAGAGAGAGAGAGAGAGAGAGAGAGAGAGAGAGAGAGAGATATTTGTAGTGTCATCCCAAATGAAACTCTAATGTTTTTTTATTAAGCGGAAATTCAAATCGTTTCTCTAATGACGTTTGATGGTTGCCAAATTAGGGAAATAAATGACCAAAGTATCAAATAATACCTGCCATGTGTATGCCATGAGCACTACATACGCTATTTATACTACAAAATGGCATATAATAGTGCATAAGTATGCGATTTGGGACGCACCTACTGTTCCTTTTCTCGCTAAGCTGACCGCTTATCTGCATGTGGACAGCTTTTCTGCTGTTATCTGTTTGTCCAGTAGCTCAACATGTACGTTGGTGGACTTAAGATGCAAAACGAAGTTGATCGCGATGGCAGGGTTTGAGTCCACTGAAGATCGGTTCCAGAAAGCAAGTAAGACAAAAAAAAAAAAAAAAAGGCAAAATCAGACAAGGGCTTATCTTTTTCTCGATTGCTTTTTAAATTTGTTGGTTGGGTTTAGGGAAGTGGGTTGGCGGGTCAATCTGTGCTTCTTAAAATACTATAGGTGGGGTTTAGGGAAGGGGGAGGGTGGATCAGTCTATCTGTCAGTCATTCAGTCAGTCAAACAGTCAGCCGACAGCGGCACGAATGGCACTCGCTAGAAAAATTTGAGATCTCAAAAAGCGAAAGGAGGTAAAGGAGAAATTTAGATATAAAACATAAAAAAAAAACATTTGAAACCCTTTGAGAAATTAGGTGATGTGAAATATGTGCTTAAATAAAGAAAATAAAGTAAAGATTAAATAAAATAGAGATTTCTGTTCATGTGATCGGATCTGGATAATTAAAACAGCATAATAGGGCACTTTGAAATGTAAAGATAATGTATATTAATCTAAAAATACGCAATAATTAAACATAATAGACTTAAAGTTTATATACATCAATACATTTATAGACATCAGTCTTTGTTAGACAAAAACAGTATCAGAAAAAATTGGCACTCAAATTTATTCACCTGACCCGCTTCTAGTGAGTATCACAATTTTAATTTAGCATGAACTACAATATTCCTCAAGTCTGTTTTCCCAATTTTCTCTTTTTAACATCGCCAAGTTAAAGCCATGAATATATTTTGTCATTCATGCTCTTTAGAAATTCAAATATTGACTCTCTTCTGAAGCGCACAGTGTAACCAGTTCCTCAGGATGAGGTGTGCTATAATTCAATTATCAAGCATATAAATTGCAGCCAAACTTCAACCTTGATTTTAAAAACGCATCCGGTATGCAGGCAGAGAAATGTGATTCAAGGATGGATACATCTTTGCTGTCCTGTTTCGGGGTTCCAGGCAGATTGCAAAATGGATTAGGATAAATCTGGTTTACAGATTCACTGCACTATCTTTTAATCTGATTATCACTGTGCTGCTCATTCAGGGATGACATGCATGACTTACATTTCAAAATATGCTCATTAAAATACACATAAGAATACAGAATCAAGCCCTGGTTACCATAGAAATCAAGACTAAAACTTACATATTTCATCATGTTGCTCTCCCACATTTGAGCTTTTATATACAACTGCATTGAAAAAAAAGTGAATCCTTAGATTTCATGATCATGTAATTTACAATAATACACAAACAACACGTGCACATCTTTATTTAATTAAACATTAAGGAAATATCTGGTGAGTGGCACTAAGTGGTTAATGCTCTATCGCTCTGCTAAACCCTATCCTCACTGACAGTGATAACAAAGGTAAATGTGAGAGAAAAACACGTTGCTTCAACAAGTCTTTGAGCTTGGGAGTCAAACCCAAGCGAATGCATCTCAAGTGCAATGTAAATGTCAAAATGTATTAGTTTATAAGCCTAACTCCGACATAAAAAGCAATTTGAGGTCAAAGCACTGTTGAAGGAACCATGAATAGGTTCATCTTTATTAATTGATAATCTGCCCCTGTAATCATAACATGTGTCAAAAGGACTAAATGTTGTTGGCGTTTTATTGCTAGAAGTTTTTATTTCAGGTACATTTCTCCACCATAATGCTTTATCTTAACATTTTCTCGTAGAAATATGTGGTGGAAGTTTACTTTGAAATTAGTTTATCTCAAAAATAGTTTAGTAAATGTACAAGTATTAAAGGTACAATATGTAAGATTTGTTTTTTTATTGAAAGATCCAAAAATGAGAACAGTGTTACAGTAAATACATTTGTGCTCTTTTCAGCATCTTTTGCAGATTTGTACCCTTTCCAGCAGTGACTGTATAACTGGCAGATCCGTCTTTTCACTGTGAGGAACTCGAACACAACTATTAAAAAAGGCTAAAGTCCTTGCTAATGCTCCAGAAGAAAACAAAAGTCATTAAGAGACAGACAGTATAAACATTTATAATCTAAATATCAAGGTAAATTACACTTAATTTGTCTTCCAGAAAACATGCTAGTATTTTCTGGTATTTCTGTAGGAAAGTAATACATAGAAAACAATGATATTCCCCAACTGTTAATGATTTGTGTTTCTTTCTGGAGCATTGGTGAGGGTTTGAACCCTTTTAAATAGTTGTGTTTGAGACCTTCAGTCACTCTCAGCGTGCCTTCACACCTAAACTTTTGTTTCCCCAGTTAGCGCGATTCATTTGGATTATGTGAATCCAGCAATCGCGCTCAGATTCATGCCAAAACAATCGCTCTGAGATCGCCAATGAGGTGGTCTCGGCTCGATTGAAACGAACTCTGGAGCAGACTAATTTTAGTGAGAAAGCAATACAATCTGAACCAGGATTTATATTTGGTGATGACATCTGAGGGTGTCACTATTCTAAATTAAAGTGCAGCTTTTCACTTATGTCTTATTGCTCATCATCATAAATTAAAATAAGGACGCATGACAGCTGAGCGGGACAAAATAAACCGTGAAACTCTCATTGGAAACTGAGACCAATGTGAGGAGAGTTTACACGCACGTGACTTGTTTTCTCTTCTGGTACCTTTAGAAAAGGGGTGTCCAAACTCAGTCCTGGAGGGCCGGTGTCCTGCAGATTTTAACTCTAACTTGCCTCAACACACCTGCAGGGATGTTTCTAGAAAGCCTAATAAGAGCTTGATAAGCTAGCCCAGGTGTGTCTGCTTGGGGTTGGAACTAAACTTTGCAGGACACCGGCCCTCCAGGGCCAAGTTTGGGCATGCCTGGTTTAGAAACTTTGTCATGTGAGAGAGAACCGCACCAAGAACAAAGGGCAACATTGTAACAATTTTAATCCCTGGTTCAGGACAAGAGAATCAACCCACAGGTGTGAAAACACCCTCAGAGTGAAAACAGTGTATCTCACAATCATACAGTCACTGCAAGAAAGGCTTCCAATCTGCAAAAGATGCTGAAACTTTATTATGTTGTTTGTTTATTTAGAATGCACAAAGCAGTGATATAACAACTTTGAGATGTATTTAGTATGATACACTGTGCTCGTCTCTCATCAGCTATTGCTTCAGCTATTTAATTGACTTTTACAGCTTTCAGTCTTACTTTAGCATGAACATGGCTTCTGCAGAAGTTCTGTAGTTTATAATGAAGATAACAACTCCCATGATACCACACTTAGACCCAATCCCAGTTCTATTTTTGTACCCTTACCCCTTTTCCTTGGCACTTGAAAGAGAATGTGAAGGGGAAGGGCATCAAAATTTACCCATAAAAAAAGGGACAGCACTACAACACCTGTACACGCCATCATATGTCATCGCAATCTCTTGTTTCATATGAGATTAACAATGGTGACTGCTGTAGTTATTCTAGTTGTGTTATTTTTTGGTATTTATCTTTTGGAAGTCACTGAAGGCATATATCATTTTATCATAACAATAATCTGGCAATAATCTCAGTGTCCATATTCATTTATGTAAACACTTGTAAACAATGTTAACATTATAGCAGACACTATAAAAAGGTAATTCCCAGCCACTAGACTTCTCTGACAGAGTATTCCAGTTATGGAGTGACAGTATGCTGTGGGACTACTATAAAGGAGTTCCCCTTTGGGGGGAACTTCAGCACTATAAGTGGATTTGATGTTCTAAATCCACGTATGGGAGATTCGGTTCAGAAGCTACTCGTCTGAAAGAGTATTGAACGGGCCAATGAAAGCAATGAATTGGCAGCGTAAGCCTGCGCAGGTGTGCTGCATCGCCAATTAACTGAGCATATAAGCACACTTGGCGCCAGCAGACGCTATCCTTTTCGCTTCAAAGACTTTTCTGATCGAGCTTCATGAGGGTTCCTCTTGCTGTCTACAGCCACATCGAGCGAACGAGTGTCTCCCGGTCCAGAGCGAGTCCACGCAGCGGCAGATGGTCGAGCTGGGTTTTCTCCCTTGCCTGGCGTCCCTTTGGGTCCGATCCTCCAGAGCGGTGCGTATTGTTGCAGTTTTCCTAAAAGAGCAACACAGTCGTGCAGCACGTCCTTTTCAGGATGGCGCTCCGACTGTGCGTTTCTGGTTGCGGGGGTTTCCTGGCTCCGGATGATGGGCACGATCACTGCATTACATGTTTGGGGGTCCAGCATGTTAATGTGGTGCTCGGGGGCGGTTCATGTCGTCACTGCGATGCCATGACCGTCGCGCAGTTAAGATCGCGGCTAGCTTTCGTAAGAGAGCGAGCCACCCCAGTCGCCTCCTGCTCTGCAGCGGGCGCTCGGGCAGATCTGAAGGTTCCAGCGAGAGATAATCCGCCGCCTAAGGGCTCGCGGACCTCTCGCTCCTCCAAGCGCTCCATCCAAGCTTCGGGTACTGGGAGTGATCCGTCTAATCAGATGGTAGCTCTCACGCTCGCTGACACCGGAGATCAGATGTCCCCCGCGGCATCGGAGGGTGGGCTTTTATTGTCCGACGATGATCCGGACCCGCTCGCCCCCTTCGGGCAGGTGAGCGCTGTCAAAACGGATACTGAAACGGACGTGTTAGCCGTGCTTTCCCAGGCTGCTTCGGCCGTGGGTTGGAGATGGTTTATCCCCCAGCTCCGCGGCCGGACCGACTAGAGGGGCGTTCCCTTCTTCCCGGCGACACACAGTAGGCTAACACAGTCTTAAAGAGCACTTTTTTTTCTGCTCGTGCTGAGTGTCCCTCCACCCTCACCACTCTTGGTGGTGGAGCGGCCAGGGGGTATGTGGCGATTCCTCAGGTTGAGTGCGCGATGTCGGTTAATTAGCGCGGCGCCTCTTCTTGGCGGGGTCCGCCTCGTCTCCCATCCAAAGCCTGTAAGTTTCTGCTCCTCGGACCTACCAGTGCTACCTACCTACCAGTGCTACCAAGCGCTGGCGCTGGCCGAGCTGCACGAGGGTGGGTCCAACCCAGGCTTATGAGCTTCGCACCGCAGCCGACTAAGCTCTTCGGACTACTAAGTCCGCTGCGCGTGCTTTGGGGAGGACGATGTCCACACTAGTGGTCCAGGAGCGCCACCCCTAACTAAAACTTGGCTGATATGCGCGAAGTTGACAAAGTCCGCTTTCTTGACTCGCCCATATACCAAGCTGGTCGGCGACACAGTCTGCGAATTCACCCAGGAATTCGAGGCAGTGAGAGAGCAGTCCGATGGGTGATGTGTTATCGGCGGCCCCGTAAGCCCGCTCCGCCCGCTGTGCCATCCATACCTGCTCCTCGCCGAAGGCGCCCGCCTACGAGAGCTGCACCACCCCCGCATTCGCCTCTGGCAAAGCGAGCGCGTCGAGCACTTGGAAGCAGGCAACTTCCGCTGCCCAGAACGCCGCTAAGTCCGGCAACGGACCGCGAAGCATCCCTGGGACAGGTCATCTGGAGAGGAGGGAACTTGCTCTTTCCCCGCTGGAGGGTGGGGCGCAATTTCCAACGGCACCTTTTACTGCCATGAAATGAAAGGGCACTTTTCCACTTCCCCGGAGGTGACAGCCCGAAATCTGCCAGTCTGAGCTCAGCTCTCTAGCTCGTAGGTTCGGTGCACTCCGCCAGTGGCTCACGAGCACCGCAGGCCCTGCCAGTCTGGGACGCACCGCCTCTCAGCTCGCAGGGTCTGCATGCTCCGCCAGCGTCTCCCTTCTCTCAGCCCCCAAGCCCCCTCTCCGGAGTCAGGGTGCGGAGCCAGAGCGAATCGCTCTCCTCCAGCTCTTCTGTGGGACCCTCGCGCTCCCCGGATCAGCACACCTGCTCCGCGCTGCCCCTCCGCGTGTACGTCAGCGATTGCTGCGATGACGTCATTAGCGAGGGCTCTGCCTGCCTGGTTAGCGCGGGCTAGTCCCTCGCGGTGGCTCATACGCACGATCAGACTCGGCTACGAACTTCAGTTCTCGAAACGGCCTCCCAAGTTCACGGGCGTGTATTTTCACCAGGGTCAATCCCCTGTCCGCCCCTGTCTTGCGAGAGGAGATTGCTGCCCTCCTGGCGAAGGGTGAAATCGAGTCGGTACCTCCAGCCGAGATGGAGAGCGGGTTTTACAGCCCGTACTTCATCGTACCCAAAAAGAGCGGTGGGTCACGGCCAATCCTAGATCTGCGCGTTTTGAATCGCTGCCTTCACAAGCTGTCGTTCAGAATGCTTACGCAGAAGCGCATCCTCCGATGTGCCCGCCCTCAGGATTGGTTTGTAGCCAATGACCTGAAGGACGCGTATTTTCATGTCTCCATTCTACCACGCCACCGTCAGTTTCTGCTGTTTGCATTCGAAGGTCGAGCGTGGCAGTACAAGGTCCTCCCCTTCGGGCTCTCTCTGTCTCCGCGGGTCTTCACCAAACTCGCAGAGGGTGCCCTAGCGCCCCTTCGGCTCGCGGGCATCCATGTACTCAATTATCTCGACGATTGGCTGATTTTAGCCCACTCTTGGGAGCAATTGACTGCGCACAGAGACGAGGTGCTCCGGCATCTTCGCCTATTGGGGTTGCAGGTCAACTGGGAAATGAGCAAACTCGCCCCGGTGCAGAGGATCTCTTTTCTCGGAATGGAGCTGGACTCGGTCACCATGGTAGCACGCCTCTCCGGAGAGCGCGCTCGCCTGCTGCTAAACAGTCTGAGGGAGCTCGACATCAAAATAGTGGTCCAACTGAAATATTTTCAGAGGCCCCTAGGCATTGGACTTCCGCTGCGGCTGTCACGCCGCTCGGACTGCTCCATAGGAGACCACTTCAGCACTGGCTTCAAGATCGAGTTCCAAGACGTGCATGGCATGCGGGCACACACCAAGTCTCTGTTACTGCGCTGTGTCGCCGCACCCTCAGCCCCTGGAACGACCCCTCGTTCCTGCAGGCCGGTGTGCCTCTGGGACAGGCGTCCATACATGTTGTTGTCTCAACAGATGCTTCCAGCACAGGCTGGGGAGCCGTGTGTCGCTGGCATGCAGCTGCAGGCCTGTGGGTAGGTGCCCAGCTGCAGTGGCAAATCAATCGCCTAGAGCTGTTGGCAGTGTTCCTTGCTCTCCACCGTTTTTCTCCGGTGCTGGAGCAGCAACACGTGCTGGTCAGGACAGACAGTACGGCGGCGGCAGCATATATCAACCGCATGAGGGGTATGCGAACTCGCCGCATGTCTCAGCTCGCCCGCCGTCTGCTCCTCTGGAGTCATCCGCGGCTGAAGTCGCTGCGCGCCATTCACATCCCAGGTATGCTCAACTGTGCAGCCGATGTGCTCTCACAGCAGCAGATTCACTCTGGAGAATGGAGACTCCACCACGAGTCTGTCCAGCTGATATGGCCGCGATTCGGGAGGCCCAGATTGATCTGTTTGCTTCCCCCGAGAACGCTCATTGCCAGTTGTTTTATTCCCTGACCGGGGGCTCTCTCGGCATGGATGCACTGGCCCACAGCTGGCTTCGGGGCATACACAAGTATGCGTTTCCTCCAGTGAGCCTGATCGCGCAGTTACTGTGCAAGGTCAGGGAGGACGAGGATCAGGTTCTGTTAGTTGCGCCCCTCTGGCCCAACCAGACCTGGATATCAGAGCTCTCCCTCCTCGCGACGGCCCTCCCATGGCAGATCCCTTTGAGAGAGGACCTACTTTCTCAGGGACAAGGCACCATCTGGCACCCTCACCACGATCTCTGGAACCTCCACGTGTGGTCCATAGACGCGAGGAAGACTTAGGTAACCTGCCGCCCGCGGTGGTTGATACCATCACTCAGGCTAGAGCCCCCTCCACGAGGCGCGCCTACGCCCTGAAGTGGAGTCTATTCACTGAATGGGTGTCTCTCGCAGAGAAGACCCCCAATTTTGCCAGATCAGTGTTGTGCTCTCTTTCCTTCAAGAGAAGCTGGATAGCAGGCTGTCGCCCTCCACTCTCAAGGTTTACGTTGCCGCCATCTCCGCTCACCATGACGCGGTGGCTGGCGGCACCGTGGGAAAGCATAACCTCATCATCCGGTTCCTCAGAGGCGCTAGGCAAATTAATCCAACTCGCCCCCCTCTCACGCCCTCTTGGGATCTCGCCCTCGTTCTCACGAGCCTGCGATTCGATCCCTTCGACCCACTCGATTCAGTATCCTTAAGATTTCTGTCCCTGAAGACAGCTCTGCTGGTCGTGTTGGCCTCCATTAAGAGGGTCGGGGACCTGGAGGCATTTTCGGTCAGTGAATCGTGCCTTGAATTCGGGCCAGATTTTTCTCACGTTATCCTGAGACCCCGCCCGGGTTATGTGCCCAAAGTTCCTACCACTCCCTTTAGAGATCAGGTAGTAACCCTGCAAGCGCTGCACCCGGAGGAGGCAGACCCAGCCCTTTCTTTACTTTGTCCAGTTCGCGCCCTGCGCGTTTATGTGGACCGTACTCAGTACTTTAGATCTTCTGAGCAGCTCTTTGTCTGTTATGGCGGACGGCAGCAGGGAAGTGCCATGTCTAAACAACGATTATCCCACTGGATTGTGGAGGCCATTTCGTGTGCTTATTTGAGCAGAGGTCAGAGGTCCTCCTGTCTGTCAGTAAAGTTCCCCATTCGGTGAGCCCTGCAGATTCCTCCGAGGCCCCCCAGCACTGACTCAGCGGAGGAGTCACTCGCTGGCCCACTACGTTAGGTCTGCCCGCTGGTCAGCCCGCGTTTTTGGGTACAGGTGCCTGCTATGGCCGATCCCCACTGGTTATCCCCATAGGCTTTTTCCGCCACGGTTAAGTTCCCCCCCCCTGGGTGGACCTGTGCCTTCCCTATCCGCTAACCACCTTCTTATGCGCACTCCCCCTTCTTAGGGCTAGTCCTTATGTAATTCCATTTGTCTCCCTATTGGGTGCGGATGGTCTCCGCAGCGTCCTCCCAACCGGGATTGCACGCTTCCCAACGTACTGTTGTTTTTTCCTAGAATTATCTAGACGCTAACGACTCCCAAAAAAATATACCTATTCCGTAAAGCTTCTTTTGAAGTGGGAATAAGTTAGGGCCAAGGGCACGTTGGAGGACCGCGCCTTCCATGATTTGGGTGCGTCACGCTTGCCTGACTGCCCTCTCATCGGAGGCGTTGGTAAGGTGCAGTCATTGTGGCGCTTTCAATGGGCTCCCATACGTGGATTTAGAACATCAAATCCACTTATAGTGCTGAAGTTCCCCCCGAAGGGGAACGTTCGAGGTTACTAAAGTAACCCTTCGTTCCCCAAGGAGGGGAACGGAAGCACTATACTCCGTCGCCATAATGACTGTCCCTTAGCTGTTAAAAGTCTCTTCAGCTTAAAAAGGATAGCGTCTGCTGGCGCCAGGTGTGCTTATATGCTCAGTTAATTGGCGATGCAGCCTACCTGCGCAGGCTTACGCTGCCAATTCATTGCTTTCATTGGCCCGTTCAATACTCTTTCAGACGAGTATCTTCTGAACCGAATCTCCCATACGTGGATTTAGAACATCAAATTCACTTATAGTGCTTCCGTTCCCCTCCTCGGGGAACGAAGGGTTACTTTAGTAACCTCGAACACTATTATTATGGATTATAGATAGCAAAATCTAGCACTTTTTGTTTTAGCGTTTTTTTTGTTTTGTTTTTTTACACATGATGATTAAACACGAACACGATTAAACACGTTATGAATGTATTAAAAATTATGCTTATTCGTTGTAAAAATTCATAATAATGACAAAAAATACAAATTTGTGCATCTCAATGCCCATGTAGATGGTGTAGTCTGGTTTAATCTGTCCTTTTGAAAACACTATTGGTTGGTTATCGTGAAGGAGGAGGGTGGGTCAGTCGTTCGGTCAGTCAGTCAGTAAAACAGTCAGTCGACAGCGGCCTCTGGTGGAATTATGCGAGAACAGCAGGCACGAATGGTACTCGCGAGAGAAATTTCAGATCTCAAAAAGCGTACCCAGCGGCCTCTGGTGAATTTGTGAAAACAATAAATTTGTGAAAACACATAGCTGGGATGTATTTGGCAGTCTCCAAAAATTAGGTATGTTTTCAGAACGAGCCTCGGTTGGCTATCTAGCCCTTCCCCTAGCCCTACACCTTCAAGCTAAAGAGAAGTGGGACACCCCTATTGCTTCACATGAACACGCAAAACGGGGGGAGGGGTAAGGGAAAAGGCTTAAGCTGGAATTATTCTCGCGCCTGGCTCCGCATCGCGCAGCTCTGCTGACTGCGCGCGCACCTCATGAAACGGACGAAACATTTATACTTGTCGTGTTCGCCATTGTGATATTCTTTAAAACGACAGGGGGCGGTCAAAAGAAACCCACCGTAAAATCAGACGGATAAACAGAGAAGTAGGAACTTTCCTTTCGTCATATCATAATGTCGTTCAATATTTTTAATCTAAATATTTTTTGTTGTTTTTCTACATTATTTTAATGATTATAAGCATTTTTGTAATCATTCGAGATTTTTTTTTATCAGACTTAGATGCATCACTTGCTTTTGTTCATATCTCGAACAGTTTTACCATTTAAAGTTTATTACAAAATTAATCACAAGAGAACATGAGTTGCTCTACAAATATATTTTTATTATGCCAAGAATAAAAGCAAAAAAAGTACATTTACTAAAAAATACAGATTTTTTTTTTATTTTTTAGATTTAGCCCAATCCACAACCATATACATCAGTGTAAAACCTATGAATGGTGAAAAAACATATTCTGTAATTGTGTAACCGGGTCTCCACTTTTGCCATGGTTTCTTTAGGCTTCTTTAGGCTTCTTTAAACAAACTTATTCCTCGTTTTTTTTTCAAATTTTTTTTAACATAAACTTTCCTCCTTTCCCACTGCTGTTGCTATTTCTAGCAAATAATTATTGGTCATCACTTGCTTTTGTTCATATCTCGAACAGTTGACCTATTACAATATATTAAAATATTAATGACAGCAGAACATGAGTTGTTCTACAAATAAATGTTTTATTACAGGCCGTCAGTATATTGTATTCCTTTCCAGTTATCAAAAATAACTTTATGACTTTATAGTTTTGTAACTATTAAATTGTTTTTAATATAAAATTGAACAAAATACATCTGTGTAAAAACCTATGTGTGGAGAGGTAAGCGTGATCGAACACCCAATAGGGGGGGAGAGCATGCTAGGAGGCTGGCGGCTAATAAGCAGGTCAATCAGAAATTATAAATAACACCTGTCTTTCTAGTGATTGGGCCGGAGAGACTCCCTTCTTATGGAGAACGGGAGGAGCACTCGGGAGAGGAGAGAGCACACACACGCACAGACACAGCCTACAAGTGGTGTGCATTAACATAATAAAAATATATTGCTTACCTGATATCGCCGACCCTGTCTTCTTTTTCCCACAAAACAACGAACTTTACTACACTATGACTGGTGGAAAAACACATTACTGTAATTGTGTACCTGGGTCTCCACTTTTGCCATGGCCTTTCATGGTTTTAATAAACTTATCTTTCAGGTTTTTCCCAAACCTTTTAACAAAACGTTCTTCTATCCCAGAGCTGTTGCAATTTCCAGCCAAGAATTATTGATTATCTGGTAATGATCAAGGGTCATAATAATGTGTATACAGTCGTACTGTTTCAGATAAAATCTCTTCAAAGTGTTCCATATCCAACTCAAATCAGTTGCGGCGCCGCAAGCACTGTTCGCTCGAGTCTCAAAAAGTGCCCTATGCACCACCAGCCGAAATCATGCTGCGCGCACCCAAAGCGAACCTCCGCAAACTCAGCGATGACATCACATTCGCCACGCGCACTCAAGCGAACAAGCGGACGCTTCGAGTATAAACCAGGCTTTAGGGGTTGAATTTGGATTGGGCTTTAGTCACAGGTTCATCAAACTACAACTTTGTTCGTTGTAAATAAGCACTCTCTAATGGCTAAAATTACATACTGTAAAAATAAATTCAAGTAACACATTCAGTTCAGATACTTCAATCCTTGTATGAGTCAAACTAAAAAGCTTTTTCTTCTTTTTTTACTTTGTGTGGACAAAAATTTAGACCACTGCCCCAACAAAAATAGAAAATATTCCTTTCCATTTCCCCCCTGGAACTAAACACAACATTTTAAAGAAAAAAGGCTGAGGTAGTATGTTTTTCTTAAAACCTGCTCCAAAAATAATTTTAGAAAATTATGTTTACAGTACAGTGCCGAGTGGAATATATATATATATATATATATATATATATATATATATATATATATATATATATATATATATATATATATATATATTGTCAAAATTACCAGAACATTTTCCAGACTGCTTGTCCACCAATTGCATTTCAGCAGAAGTTTTGGTGATGCAACCAGACAACAACCCAAAGCAATGAATTAAATAAATAACAAAATGGCTTCAGCACAAGAAAATGGGCTTTCTGGAACAGCCCAGTCAGACTCTTGACCTCAATCCGATTGAGATGCTTTGGCACGACCTCCAGAGGGCAATTCACAGCATCCATCTTAAGAATTTTGCAGAACAGAAACAACTTTGTACAAATCCATGGGTTGGCTATGTGATCGGTCGACATTAAAGCAAACATTCTAGTGACAGCTCTCTGTTTAACCTCTTCATTGTTGCTTTTCGTTTTACACAAATTCAACCAAAGGACTGATGCTTTTGTTAACCCCATAAACCTTGTATTTGTTTTCCAGTCATTTGTTTACACTTTTAGATGTTTCAAAGAGGGACAGAATTGTATTTAAGCATCGCTGTTTAGCCCCTGTGCCCCGATCCACAAGTCGCTGTCAGGAACGATTCAACGGCTCATCAGTTACGGCCTGCCACTGTCATGTGGCCCTCAATGAAGTCGTCAGTTCAGTTCACTGTCAGCTCTTCGCTGGCCTGGCCACATGTGATAAAGCCTCAGCGGATCCCGCTCTTCACAAGTTGACAGAGAGCAGAGTTGACATGCCGTTCAGTGGCATCTCTGCAAAGCACATTAAACAATTCACACTCCTCGCCACCCATCCTCTAGATGCCCAGGTCAAGTTGTCAAACGTCAAAGCTTTACCGTAACTGTTTGTCTTGTATTAGCATAAATATTTGCAGTGTAATGAAATACTATATACAAAAGGTCCTTTGGAGTGCAATCTAAATGTAAAATTAACCCTTTGTACATTACACAGATATCAGAAGAACTTTACAATAGGGCTGGGCGATATGACTAAAATCTTGTATCATGATGAGGGGTGGATTTATTGATTTGGGGACACTAAGCAATTCCAGTCATGGGGCTCCAGTCAACTTTATAGTTTATTCATTCATTAATTTTCTTGTCGGCTTAGTCCCTTGATTAATTCGGGGTCGCCACAGCGGAATGAACTGGCAACTTATCCAGCACGTTTTTACGCAGCAGATGCCCTTCCAGCCGCAACCTATCTCTGGGAAACATCCACACACACACATACACACACACTCATTCACTACGGACAATTTAGCCCAACCAATTCAGCTGTATCACTGCAAAAAATGCTTTTCTTGCTTAGATTTTTTGTCTTGTTTCTAGTCCAAATAACTAAAAATTCCTAAATCAAGAAGAATTTTCTAAACAAGTAAAACATATTGCCTTGTTTTGAGAAATAATATGCCAATATTAAGTGAGTTTTTCCTTAAAACAAGCAAAATAATCTGCCAATGGGGTAAGCAAAAAAATCTTACATCAAAAGAAAAAACTAGATTAATTCGCATAATTAATGCGCATTTGTTTAACAAAACATACTTTCTGATAAAATTTTAGGCAGATGTTTCTGCATGAATCAGAGCACGCTTTTATTTAGCTGGAATTTCGTTGCATCATTGCTGACTGTATCATATTATGCCAACATATGCTACAGTGCAGCAAGTGTGGGCAAAGGGTCTTCTCTTTTTCACGGGCCACCTGCTAAACTCAGCATCCATTGTCTCTTTTGACCTCTCTTTAAACCACGTGGCTGTGGTTTAGTGTCCTCCCTCACTTACTGAAGGTTAAACTGGCAGCATTTCTCTGGAGGAGTAAAGTTGGCAGAGTTATTTCAGACAAAGAAGGGAAACATCAAGTTGAAACCGCACACACGGATACTTTTTCTATTATTAGATTCATTTAACAGCCCTCTTTTATAAACCCTGATGTATATGTACAAAAAAACATCTGCAACCATCATTGTTTTCTATGCATTTGTTGATTTACATTCAAATGGAAGCAAATAAAACAACTCAGTCGTATCTTAGAGATGAATATATTCGCCAGACAATATAATTCATTTAGAATTCCACAGTCATCAGCATCTTATGTCTATCCTGCAGTGAAAATCAATGTGTGTCAGAAGAGAATATGCTGTTTGCTTTTTCTTCGATTTTCACACCTCCAAATATATTTCACACCTTTATTTGTAAACTAGTTGTAAGGAAATTGAAGCCAGACTCCATCTAAGCAGCGCAGAGGAGGAAGCTGAGTGCGCTTCTGTCAAGCGAGGACTAGATCTAGTATTTTAAGCGCTGTTTATACAGCTTGTTATTGAAAACGTGTTTATTGAAGATGAAGACTTTCTATGGGGAATTCTCTACAATGTAGGATGATTTGCACCGATAACAGAGCGAATGTGCTCACAGCTTTAGTGTTAAACGCAGTCAAACAACTCAAAGCTTGGAGATGGCTATGGAGTGCCAGATAATAGAGAATGCAGCAAATTACTGCAAAGTGGTGTGTTTTAGTGGACTGCAAAATATCACTAAACTAAGATCACTGGTGAAATGCCTCAAGTGTGCAGAAAAACAATTTCCCAGCCAAAATTCTGTTTATCGCCTGAAACATTGAAGGGAAAGTCCAGCTAGAAATTAAAACAATCATCATTTACTCTCCCTACTGATGTTAAAGCCAAACCTGTTAACTGTCCTTCCTCTGCTGAACACAAAAGAAGATATTTTGAAGAATTTAAATAACAGTTTTGTTTACCATCGTTGAGCTCCACTTTTATGTTTTTCTTATCTTTTTTTCTTTTTTTTTTTTTTGATTGAACTATCCCTGCATTCTCTTATTTTTGTGTGTTTATAAGAATGTGGCAACACAATGGCTCAGTGGTTAGCACTGTTGCCTCACAGTAAGTCCTGGCCGGGCCAGTTGGCGATTCTGCGTGGAGTTTGCATATTGTCCTTGTGTTCGCGTGGGTTTCCTCTGGGTGCTTTGGTTTCCCTACAGTCCAAAGACATGCACTAGGTAAACTGAATAAACTAAATTGCCCATAGTGTATGTGTGTGTGTGTGTGAATGAGTGTGTATGGATGTTTCCCAGTACTGGTTTGCAGCTGGAAGGCTATCCGCTTTGTAAAACATTTGCTGAGTAAGTTGGCGGTTCATTCCACTGTGGCAACACTTGATGAATAAAAGGACTAAGCCGAAGGAGAATGAATGAATTGGTTGAGGGTTTACATTTCAAGAAACTTTTATAGAAATATTCTTGCTTAAGCCGATTGTTTATTTTTTCCATGGTTCTTTAGTTTTCTGTGATAACTACAGTATATTCTGCCATCCAGCAATCTTAATACATGTATTGTAAGTAAAATCCTAAAATACAGAAGAAATAAAAAGAAATAGCATAAGCCAGTATACATAAATATTGCATACTTAAAATGTAATACAATTTAAAAAACACTACTAAAAGCAGACAACGATAAGAATTTCACACACACACACACACACACACACACACAAAAGCTTAAAAACAGTAATACAGTTTGAAAAACGTACACATTGTCAGTCACACAACTAAATAGCTGTTACAAATCTCATCTGTGTCCTTCTATCTACTGTACTTTACACCATCAACACTCATTTTAGACAGACTTTCAGATTATTCCACCCTACGTTTCCCATGTTACACTTTACTAATTACACCTGCACCTGCAGCCAATGTGATACCATAAACTATAAATACAAGGCGTTACTTTATGTTCACTCTGGGCCTGAGTCATTTCTTAGTTCCAGTTTTTAGTTTTGTTCCATTGCCTTATTTGATTTACCGTTTTGCCTTAAAGTCTGGATTATCTCTTTGCTTCTTGATTTGGATTATTGGATTATTTGGTGTGGGTCTCCACACCACCACCAGTGTGCAGCATCCACTTGGATGATGTGATGGCAGCCACAGGACAACGGCGCCAGTGCGCTCACCACACACCAGCTATTGGTGGAGTGGAGAGACAATTATACAGCCAATTCAGTGGATGGGGATAATTGGGAGGCCATGATAGTATGGGCTGATTGAGGGACTTTGGCCAGGACACCGGCGTTACACCCCTACTCTTTACGAGAAGTGCCATGGAATTTTTAATGACCACAGAGAGGCAGGACCTCGGTTTAACATCTCATCCGAAATACGTATTTTAGTTATACATAGCACTTACAATTGAATATAGCACCTTAACCGGTTACAGGTCTTTAATGATTCTAAATAGTGGATTAAATGGTTCTATTTAGCGCTATGTTGTTGTTGTTGTTTTATGTTGTTTTTTAAAGTGTAACAGATGTATACTGTACATTTACAGTATTTTTCAGTATTTTTGCATAAAAACCAAAGTACCTAGTGTTAAGCAACTGATTTACAATTGATTTAGGCATTCTGCTTGTAGTGTAAATCTGAGATGAAGTCATTTTAAAGTTCTGATTTGAAGTAATCCCCCTGCAGTTTGCTTTCACCAATCATACAGTGTGTTGCACACATTTGTGTACTTGACTGTCCTCTGGTATGCTTCCAACAGAAGTGATATAAACATCCATCATCTCCTCTCCCCCGGTGTAAAGCAGTAGGACGAGGGTGAACACATAGGCTAATCAGATTACCAACCACCCACAGACTACAGCAGTGTAAAAACACCACCCGGACGCCTTAGCGCTTTCCCCACCGAAAACTTGAGCGAAGAAGTTACACGTGCTTTTAGCGAGTGCTGAGAAAGCCTGTGTGGAGTCTCAGTGTGACATTCAGTCGCAGGGAAAGCAAGAGAAAAGGCTCATTAAACTTCCAGCTGGTTTCATCAGGCAGATCCTCTGAAGCCGTTGGGTGACAGGGGCGCAGGAGCTCCTATAGATCTGACTTCTAATTATGGCCACATCCAAGCTGGAAGGGAGACTTTTTGGGGGAGACTTTAAAAAGAAATAGTTCAACTGCACATGAAAGTATTATTTACTTCTGCCTATCCAAATCTGATTACTGTGCTTCTTCTCTGTAACATAAAAGGTTATTTATATGGTTATTTTGTGCATGTGTGTGTCTGTCAGGAATTTCTAAAGCATTGTTTTCTTTGTAAGGAAAATAAAGAGCCTCAAAACTTGAAAACTGTCAAAAGAAAATCGTCATAAACATGGTTTTTAGTGTGTTTTGATTAATAGAAACTTCAATCATGTGTAAACAAACTAAATGTCTTCTTGACTGTCACTTTTGATAAATGTAATTTGTCCTTGACGAACAACAGGTTTGTCAAAAAACTATCATTCGCCAGACTTTAAATTCATCAGCAGATTAAAAAAAAGTATTTTTTTAAAGATTTTATACAACTTAAATTTTAAATTCAAACCAATTTGCATTTGTGCAAATTAATCAACATTTTTGAGTGACAAGAATATTTATCACAACAATATTGTTTTTGATGTTTTAGATCTCATTTTCATTACATTTAATTACAATAAAAGTAAATTTTTTAAATTTGTATTTAATTCATGTTTATTCATAAAGCAATTTTACAATGTAGATTGTATCAAAACAGCTTAACATAGAGGTTCTAGTAAATTGAAACTGTGTCGGTCCACTTTTCAGAGATGAAGTTCACTTGTCTAGTTCATTGTGGTTTAAAGTCCAAACGCTGAAGGGCAAGTCCATTGATGCACAGCTCCACAAGTCCCAAACCAAGCAAGCCAGTGGCAAGAAACAAAACTTCACCAATTGATGAAAGTGAAGGAAAAAAAAAAACTCAAGTGAAACCAGGCTCAGTTAGGCACGACCAGTTCTCCTCTGGCCAAACTTCCTATGCAGAGCTGCAGTCTAGGTGCCGGAGGCTGGAGAACACTGGAAATCAATCAGGGAGAATTGCAGGTGTGAGTAGGTCACCAGTGGGTGTACAGGCTGGCCCACAAGATCAATGCGAAGACTCATCTGCCACTGGGGTCTTTCAGGAATTAGTTTCATGCACTCCACTAAAGATTATAAAATACCCAAGAAGTGTTACTCATATAGTTTTGATTGGGAAAAATGTAATGGCCAATATGGCGAATGAAGCCCCGCCTACTAGTACAGTAGCCAATCATCGATCGCTATAGATTAACGATTCTCTATGGGAACAGATGTGTGATTTTTAGGACAGTTTGGTGGTCAACGAACACACTGGAATCTAAGCAAATACTTGCTTCACAGACTTAAGAAATATATCCATATAGAGCTTGAAATCTGTGCTTTTAAACTGACCAAGAGCACTTAAAAACAAAAGTTTTTTGAGTTTGTAATCTGTATGAAACAAACTCAAAGTACAGTCCATCCAGTCAAATGCACAGCAGCAGATTCACCATCATGACCAAGTTGTGGATTATTTCAGAAGAGCAGACAATCATTATCCAGAGGATGATAATGTAAAACACTGTTGTAAATAAGGTCGGTGTCTTGACCTCATTCCCTTTAAGTACGTATGCACATGGGAAACCTCAAAATATCCAGAATCAAATATTTTGTTTGATTTAGATGTTTAGAAATGAAACTTAGAAAAACAGATGTTGTTTAATTTTATTGTTCTAAATTTATTCTAAATATGTAATTTAATCATAAGCTTGGCTAGCAGTTTCAAAAAATTTGATGTTTCTCCATTCAAACAGAATGCCTAAGCATACTGCCTGAGAGGTGTTTCAAAGATGGCCACTGAGTGAAATGACTTGCCTTATATGCACTTTGACTCCTCCATGACCATGACTGCCATAGCATCTGCTCTGGATACGGCCTGGTCCAGGATTATGGATACCTTGGCATCATTTCTTCACAGGTCTTGGATCACATCAATGGCGCTGCATATTCTCTAGAGGCCTCAGAATGAGTCTCCCCAGGTGGATAAAGTGAATAGAGAATTTAAGAAAAATTTGCGCCATATTATAATTTTTATGGGTAACACATTAGTTTAAGTAACAACTGTCACTATTAACTAGTTGGGTTTTGACTATTGTATTGTTAAGTTATTAGTGGTTTATTAGTACATATTCTGCGTGATTTTATTCCACATCCCAAATCAACTAAACATAAACACTTAAAAACAATTAATAGGAAGCAAATTAGGAGTTCAATGAGGTAAAAATGATAGTTAATGCATATTAATAGCTAGATTTATCTTAAATTGAGAGTGACCTATATATGTGTATTTATTTCTAATTAGCAAGAAATGTTATCAGTCCTGTGCGACATGGTGGCTCACTGAGGTGACAGTGGTTAGCACTGTCACCTCACAGCAAGGTCACTGGTTCGAGTTGCATGTTCTCCACATGTTTGTGTTGGGTTTCCTCTGAGTGTTTCCCAGTACTAGGTTGCAGCTGGAAGGACATCCGCTGTGTAAAACATTCCGCTGTGGCGACCCCTGATAAATAAAAGGACTAAGCCGAAGGAAAATGAATGAATGTTATCAGTCCTTTAGAACAAATACTCAAAATTTTTCTTTTTAAAAAAGTGGCCTCTTAATTTGTTGTTTTGTGTAAGTTATAACAAAAGTTTATATTTTAAGTTTATATTTTTTTCCTTGTGCATTAAAGAAAAAAATAGCATTTGCTATATTTACCTATTTTTTATAAGTCGATTTGAAAATTTCAAGTCAAGAACAATTTGTTTCAAAAATTCGAAGGATGTCTTTGCATTGACTGGAAGAGGAAGTAAAATTGGTTTGAAGTGATGTGGGGGTGAGTATGTCAGAAATGTCATCTTTTAGGTGAGCTGTTCTTTTAAAGTGCAGATGAATGTTTAGTGTGAGAGCACATGGTGAATTGTACTGACAGACCCTGAGGTATGGAGGACATGCCACATTTGTCCCTCGATGAGGAGAGAGTGTAAAGAGGGAAGAAGAAGAAGCACAAAGCACATGCTTCAGTATATGTGGCCAGTAAAAAAAAGACTGTAGATTGTCAGTGTGGAGCTCATTATCAGGTAATCTAATAATTACAGTGTATTGCATCACCTTGTATTGAAAGAAGGGTTTTATAACGTGTGTTCATATTCACCGGTGTTAGAATATGACAAAACAGCACTGAATATAGTCAAACACATTTTAAAAGGTGATTATGTGCTCTACGCTCTGGAAAATGGTGTAGGAGCAATTATCAGCAAGAAATATTATTCTATTATATTCTATAAATACAAATAATCAGCAAGAAACAGGTTAAAGTAGATTTACAAAGTAGAAAGTAAGTACTACTTTCTTGTAAACCGACTAGCTAATCTTTTTTAATATTGAAAAAAACATTTTGGTTGTATGATAGTAGTTTGATTGGCTTAAAGATTGGATAGACAGAAAAAAGGGGATAAAGAAAAATGAAAAAAGAAAAAAAAAGAAAGGAAGGAAGAAAGACAGAAAGAAAGAAAGAAAGAAAGAAAGAAAGAAAGAAAGAAAGAAAGAAAGAAAGAAAGAAAGAAAGAAAGAAAGAAAGAAAGAAAGAAAGAAAGAAAGAAAGAAAGAAAGAAAGAACGAAAGGATGGACGGATGTATAGATATAGATAGAAGGTATTGAATGAATGAAAGTACAAACAAAAGAAAGAAAAGTTGATGGATGGTTATAAACAGAAATAAATAAATGAAAGAACAAACAATATAAAAATAGGAAGGAAGAAAGTAAGGAAGGAAGGAAGGAAGGAAGGAAAAAAGGAAGGAAGGAAGGAAGGAAGGAAGGAAGGAAGGAAGGAAGGAGTGTTGGATGGATGGATGGATGGATGGATGGATGGATGGATGGATGAAAGGATGGATGGATGGATGGATGGATGGAAGTATGGATGGGTGGATGGATGGATGGATGGATGGATGGATGATTATATGTAGAAAGAAAGGAATAGACCAAAGAAAAAAAGTGGGTTGATGGATGAAAAAAAAGAATGAAGAAAGAAAAAGAATGGATGGATGGATGGATGGATGGATGGATGGATGGATGGATGGATGGATGGATGGATGGATGGATGGATGGATGGATGGATGGATGGATTGATGGATGGATGGATGGATGGATGACAGACTGCATATGAATGTGACTGTGAAGTATAAAAGTACTGAGTAATGGTGACCCTAAATCCTTTTCTTTCTACGGTTTTATATTTTAAAAGATTTATAAATCTGTTGTGATGTAATATAAACAGGTGTATTCTGACAGTGGCCTGTAGGTGGTGCTAGCATGATTATCAAATTACATTCTGGTGAAAGGTCAAAAGCATTAAAAGCACCAAATCTCGCTGCCGATTGTAATCTTATCTTTCCTGCAGGTATGTAAAATCGGTTTTATTGCTCATGGATACTGTAACTCAAGAGGTTCATAAATGTCTGAGATTATGTTTGTATGGGAACAACGAATGCTGAGCTGCAATTCAGTTGATACAGTTCCCAGTTGATTGAAAGCTTATTAAAAATGTGATGTATTTGTAAAAGATGTTAATGAATAATATCAGATATTAAAAACGTGTCATCCTGAGCTATATAAGGTGTTATATTGAAGTTACCCACACCATTTTATATGTAAATGTTTAAACAAATTGGTGGTCGTTAAAAACACCATACAAGACTGGTATACATTGTTTATACCGTTAAAGGAATAATGCTGTTACACTTAAGTGATTTTCTTTGTATAGATCTTCACTATATCTAAATAGACAAGGGAAACATTTAATATAATTGGAAGTTTATCCAGACAATATTGTTCCTTAACAATACAGTCAAAGAGAAATGTTTGCATTACTTGCTAACTTAATGAATGTAAATGTGACTTTGGACTAAAAACACTTATGTTGCATTCCTATATTTTCTACGATAGCCAAAATACATGTACGGGTCAAAATTATAAATTTAAAAAATGCCAAAAATCATTTAGTATGGATTTTTTTACATTTGACAGTAAACATTTAAAAATTAATTTCTGAGTAGTGATATCCAATTTTAAGAAACTTGGACAACTTTAAAGGCGAATTGCTCAATATTTAGATTTTTAAACCTCAGATTACAGATTTTGAAGTGATTGTATTTGTAATATTATAAAAACAAATGGTTTTGAGGTCCAGGGTCACAAATGGTAATGCTGTGACTTAAATTATGAAACCACTAACTGTAAATATTGTTTATATGAACAATTTCGTGCAAATGCGTTTCTGCGTTTTTTGTGTTGGCTTGTATTTCACAGTGCTTCAAAAATACTCCAAAAATGTCTCTGTCAGTGTTTCCAAACAATTATATTTGATTCACCAAAGTCACACAAGTGGCAATTTCACATCTGTCACATCCACAACAGAGAGATATCACATCCATAACAAAGCTTTTTCATAATAAATACAAAAATGTTAAATAAAATAAAATCAGTCGTGTTTGTTCTATAGTGATCCAACTCCTATCCTTTTGATTAGCATCGTTTCTTTTGGGTTGTGCAGTTTAATTTACAGAATTCCTACAAAGTATCTTGAATACCGTAAACTTGCAGACTTTTTTCACATCCATAACGCATGTTTATTTTCCAATTTAAAATATAAAAAATGTTTACCGATTTATAGTTTTCTGCTCCCACAACTTTTCTGCTCCCACAACTCTGTGGTAAGTTGTTTTGAAAAATAGAAAGAGATGTTTCAATATAATGTTAACATATTTCTTCTGCCAATTTATGTTTTGAGATTTAACTGCAAATGTCACATCCATAACGCTAAAATTGCTCATATTTGATTTAAAAACTTTTTTAAAATAAATTCATTAAACAAAGCACTAATAACACTGCCAATGTTAACCTCTGTGTATCTCATCCTTTCCTACAGGTACTAGATCTCATCCTTCTCTGTTTATGACCAATGATGGATGGACGGATGGATGGATGGATATACAGACACTTCCAGGTAAAGTAAAGATAAAAGAGTTACTTGGATGTACAGATGAATGGATGGATGAAATTATTGAGCATTGTCGAATATCAACAACAAAATAGTTTATTGCAATGCTTGACCTGCAGGATGAAATTTATTTTGTATAAAGCACTTGATAGTTTCTGTCCTCTGCTGTCCTGCTGACTGAAGCTCAGAGGTCGAGCGCTCAAGCAAACGGTGTCACTGAACCTCCTCTGGCCTGTAAAGGAAGCTCTTCCCTCAACAAGATGCATTGCTTTTTCCTCTCAGCTCTTCTTTCTCAGTCTGCTCTCATTTACACTCGCGGTGTTGCCATTCGTCTTACTGAGCCACTGATTTCAACAGCTTTAATTAAAGCACACCAGACGATTCGAGCGTGACGTTAAGGAATAAGCATGCCTCCGTGTCATTATTTACAGGCAGATTGAAATCATATGTTACAAGCATTTTGGTCTTTCATTTGCGAGGATTTCACGGATGCGAAGGAACACTGGGCTTCTTTTTTGCTGTTATGCAACTGTATTTTTTCATCTGACCCAACCCTCTCAGAGGAAAATACAATATCAAACTTCAAGAAGACCAGTTTTCATTGCAACGTCTCCGAATGCAAAAGCACATCAGACGAACAGATCTCATTGGTTTCTCTGGAGACTCGTATCAAATTGATCATTTCATATTTTACATCTGCAAAACAGTATTCTGCATTCAGCTGCTGGACTCTCACAAACATCACAGGCTGTTAATGTGAGCTGAGAGAAAGACACTGCCCCCTAGTGTCAGACCATTTAAGTGAGCATTAAAAAAGGGGTAAGGAAAATCTTCATATCAGATTTAACATAAAAAATAAGTATCAATCTATCTATAAAATATAATTGTGCTGTACATTACACTTTCAGAAATAAAGGTACAAAGCTGTCACTGTGGTGGTACCCTTTTAAAAGGTACTAATCCTGTATAGACCTTTTAGCTAATAATATGTTCTTTGGACCCTTTATTGTATGTTCCTTGAATGTACAATATGGACCCTTTGGGTACTAATATGTTCTTTTAAGGCATCATTATGAATCCTTTTTGTACTAATAGGTGTGCCTTTTAAAGGGTACCACTCCAAGTGACAGCTTTTGTACCTTTATGCTAGGGCTGCATGATACTGGAAAAAAAAGACATTGCAATATTTTTATTCACTGCGATATATCTTGCGATATGAATGCAATTATTGCAGAGGACTTTAATAGCTTGGAAAGAATCTATAATTTTAGATTGCTTGGGATGATTCTGTAGGGGAGCATATCCTCATTAAATATAAATAAAAATGACAAGATAAGTTACAAACAGATAAAAGATACAAATAAACAATGATTTATGATTTTCGGGAGCCAAACAGTATTTAGAAGCAGAAATTAAATAATCATTGTATAATAATAAAAATAATAACACTGTATTGGGCGTTACAGGGGCGCAGTGGGTAGCACAATCGCCTCACAGCAAGAAGGTCACTGGGTTTGAGCCTCGGCAGGGTCAGTTGACATTTCTGTGTGGAGTTTGCATGTTCTCCCTGTGTTTTCATGGGTTTCCTCTGGGTGCTCCGGTTTTCCCCCACAGTCCAAACACATGCTGTCTTGGTGAATTGAATGTGTATGTGTGTAAACCCAGTGATGGGTTGCAGCTGGAAGGCCATCAGCTGTGTAAAACATATGCTGGATAAGTTGGCGGTTCATTCCACTGTGGCGACCCCTGATTAATAAAGGAACTAAGTCGAAAAGAAAATGAATGAATGAATGAATGAATAACACTGTATTGTTTTAATTGAGTTTATAATAACATATTGTGCTTCTAATCTTTAAGCTACAAATGTTTAATTTATTGTGCCAAAAATTGCTTACATTTTTTTCAAATGATTACAGTCAGCTAAAAATACTTGCAAATAATAAACCTTCACTTTTTTTATGATGTTTCAGATGTTAAAATCTGAAATTAATACTCTATCAACTATAATCTCAACTACATTGCAGATCTCTGCGATGTGACTGTTGCAGACTCACACATTGCGATATCGATGCTGGAACAATATATTGTGCAGGCGTGCAGCCTTACTTTACAAATATTTTTGTAAAATCTTTCTCCACTGGTGCTAAAAATTCTCTCTGGACAGATGGATTACACTTTTTATATAACAATGGACCAATCATAGATAGATTAGATTTTTTTTTAATGCTCGTATTCTAATTGGGTACTTATTATATTTTTTTATAATATTATAATATTTATTTACTACATAGCAACATATACTATGAGGTTGTTAAATATTTGATTCTGAAATTATGAAACACATCAATTTTATTTATGTTTCTGTCAATAATGTAGCTTTCAAATGCTGTTTCATACAATGGTAACCTTTAAATAATATTTGACAAATATTGACTTGATGTCCCTCTGAGATTGAAGGTTGTTTTTGAGTTGGGTCAGAAGTAATCTAAAAGTAGTCAGAATACATTACCCAAAATGAGCAATCTATATTTATTTTACTAGTTATATTTTTCATCATAGATTTATATATGGTTAGATTGACAAATGAACTGACAGACATACTGATCACACGGACAGACGGACGGATGGATGGACTGATTGATTGATTGATTGATTGATTGATTGATTGATTGATTGATTGATTGATTGATTGATTGATTGTTTGTTTGTTTGTTTGTTTGATTGATTGATTGATTGATTGATTGTTTGATTGATTGATTGATTGATTGATTGATTGATTGATTGATTGATTGATTGATTGATTGATTGATTGATTGATTGATTGATTGATTGATTGATTGATTGATTGAAGGCAACTTCTGATCAAACACAGGACATTACCATGACGTCAGATTGACATTGTACCCCAACGTCGTGGGACGTTGCATTTTGATGGTAAATGAAAATTGGGTTGATATCAGAAACTAAAGTCAGGCCGACATTTAAGTTCAACGTCGGACAGATATTGCATTTTGGTTACTTTTCAACGCAACCTAAAAATAACAAAACATCAACGTCTAATGATGTTACAGCTTGAGTGGATGTTACCAATATGATGTTTCTCAGATGTCAAACAGATTCTGGTTGCCTTATCTGACAAATAAATGTCAGTATTTAACGTCAATATGATGTCCGTTTAAGATGTTGGCTCGACATTGGATTTTGGTCACTTCCCAACACCATCTAAAATCAACCACATATCAACATCATTTCACGACATTATTGAACGTCAAAATAACATTGTCCTTAGATGCTGGTGAACTAAATTTAATCTAATATTAACGTCTTATGATGTTGTGTGTCTACTGGGTTGCTGCACAGCTTTTTTAAGTACTACACTTGACTTGATTTAAGTTGAGTCGACTCAAAAAGCTCTGCAGTGAGGTTGCCTTACATTTTTAAGTTAAGTACAGTTAACTTAAAGTACATTTTTAAGAGTCAACTTTTTTCATAAATGCAACATAAAAGTTCCTTAAGCAATGTTTACTCTTTTTTTGTTTACATTGATCTGCAAGTCATTTTATAAACTATATTTGAACTATATCACATCCCCACCATAAATGGCCTCTATGGGGGAACAGCTGATTGTCTGTGAATGACATGAACATTATTTAGTAATGGATAGTTACTGCTTTTATTGTTTTACAGTTGCTATCCGTTGATTCAATGAACACACATGCTTTGCAGTCAAGTTAATAATGAGTTCAATTAAAGCTCTCCAAACTGCAGCATTACTCAGCAAACCACACATCGGTCCGGTTCAGCAGGCGTCCGTCTTCATGGAGAGAGTGACAGACAGCAGTGGATGACTGAGGCGCTGTGACATCTTCATTCTCAGGCAGGTCGGGATCCCAATCAGCTTCGAGCCGCAGGTCCCTTCGCACAGTTAATTAAATCAGTCTGCAAGAGAACGAGCCCCTCCAGTCCAAACCAACGCCAATGTCTGTACCGCCAACTGTAATTATTACTGTTCCATTACAGTCAAGCAGATTTCATGAACATTTCTCCAGCTAGCAATCAAAGATTTCCTGGAAGAGGCGTTCGAGTGGAAAAACATGATACGTGAAATGACAGGAGAGGTTTTGTTGTTTTTTACCAAGGAAAGAGCCTGACGAATTCACTAAATCAGGGGGTTTCTTCTGTTGTCGACCCAAAGACCCCCATCCTGACTACCTGGTTAAGGATAGGAAATAAGTAAAAATATAATTCTTGTTACAGCTTCATGATGCATTTCTTGAAGAATGGAACCTAAGTAGCTATATTGTGCAGATGCTAAAAACATTAGAATGTTATAATAAGTTAGTGCATAATAATGCATAGAAGTAAATCTAATTAAATAATATTGTGAATAATTATGCTTATCATATTTACAACTTTAATATTATATCCACTCACTGGCCCCTTGATTAGGTTCACCTGTTCAACTAACAAGTTAACCATTTTCTCCAGGATTTCACAAAAAGAAGAATAATTGCCACTAAAATGAGTTTGTGGTGAGTATTTTGGGACTGTAAATGCATAAATCTGAAAATGGGTTACAAAGTTGAAGTTTTTGTAAATGGCGACATTATTGTGTCCTTGTAAACTCTCAAAAATCTTTGAAATGATGACGTAGATTAGATTAAAGGCAAACATAAAACAGTGGCATGGTAGTGTTGTAGCTCAAATGTTTGCTAATGCTTTATCAACTGTGGATTTACTTCAAATCCAATTCAAACAATGGAGATTCATAATACACATGGAAAATTCTGCATATACACCTACGCCAAGTCGTCGAAGACTAGGCCCACACTGAATCTGTGCGTGCAGAGTTCCGCAGATTTTTAGCCCAATATTGAGTCTATTTATTTACTTGTGTTAATGTGTGTAAACTGAATGTATTCAGTTTTTCAATTTATTTCAGTAAAATGATTAATTTATATAAAAAGGTTCATATGATTTATTATCTAATACAATTTGTAAAGTAATATTTTTTGTCTTATGGTTGATATAATATATGAGAGATTTGCTTTATTTACCATTTGAGTGGATCTAATTGGATTTGCATTATAAACATTAAATAAAAGTTTAAAAAGGTATTTTTTTTAATTTCATATATTAAGTTTTTAGTAATGATACTCTTGAAAAAAAAAATCTGCATAAATCTGCAGATTTTTTACAAAACTCTGCAAAAAAATTGCGAAAAATGTCTGCAAATTCTGTCTGGCCCTACCAATGACATATCATTTACTTACAGGTATTTGTTTACTAACAAAGTGAAAGCTCTTTGGCATACATAACACAACATTTTTGGACATTTTCGGGAATGTGTAAACGTAGATCAATTTGACAATGTTGTGTAAAAGTTACAGTTGTGTCCAGTCACAGAATTTAAATGTATGAACCTTCTAAAGGATAGCAAGGACAATAGCCGAATAACATTTATATATATATATATATATATATATATATATATATATATATATATATATATATATATATATATATATATATATCAAATGGTGGCCAGGTCACTACATGATACTGATGGAGGAAAACATTTCCTGACTCGCTCCTCCAAAACACCCCAAAGTGACTCGATAATATTTAGTTCTTGTGATTGTGCAGACCATGGAAGATGTTCAACTTCACATTCAAGTTCATCAAGTTACCAGTCTTTCTGTGTGTATTGGTGGAATTATCATCCTGATACACGGCACCACATTCAGGATGTTGGAACTATTGGGTGCACATGGTCCTCCAGAATGATTCAGTGGGCCTGGGCAGTATTGGGCCTAGGGAATGTGTAAACGTGGATCATTTTGAGAATTTTGTATAAGCTTTAAACTTTTTTAAAATGCATGTGGATAACTTTTCAGTTTTTAGCTTGTAAACGCCTAAAACACCACCTCATGATGACTTTTATAATTTTGTGATGCTAATTCAAGCAAGCCCAAATCATCTCAAACTGGTTTCTTGAACCCGACAATGAGTTTACTAAACTCCAATAGCCTCACATTCAACAGATCTCAATCTGATAGAGCACTTTTAGGATGTGCTGGAAATGGAGATTGAAGCACAAAGAATAATGCATTTCTGAATGCAAAAAGTGTCCATCACAGTACTAGTAAGATGTACCTAAACTGGCCAGTGAGTGTATATTTACAGACAGAATTCAAGTAATTGACTATTAATTACTTAGCAAGATTGAGAAATAATAGCGCCATATTACATTCGCTTCCCCTTCAACCTGAAATTGTCATAAATTGAGAACATGGCATCTGAATTTTCAGCTAGATCAGAAGGAGAGTGTGTGGCCTGTGTTTCACTCGTGTCAGGACTGTAGAAGAAGTCCTGCTCAGCTAGGTGATTTGCCCCATCGTGAGCTCTCTGATTAGCCATCATGACCTCCTCTGGTTCATCGTACACACCACTGACATCCCACTCAGCGTCGTCCTGGACATCCTGTGGATCTGCATAAATTGCTTCTTCACTGGTGGTCTGCAATGCGTCATTAATTGCTAATTGCTGGATGGAGTCACCCAAAAAATCGATGCAATCTTCAGATATCTCTGTCTCTTCATAGCCATCCCAAGAGATTGGTAAATCAGGCAAAACTTCGGGGTCGCTTTTAAAAGCATCTGTTAGAAACGCAGACTGCTGGAGAGCTGTTCTCAAGTTTTGCCAGTGCATTTGAGAGTTGGTCGGGGAAGTGGTTTTTTGCTGAGTTTTTGACACTCTGGCGTAGACTGGTTCCTGATTCTCAGGGTTGAAGTTGTCGCTTATCTCTTGACTTTCGATCTGTGGCTCTATTGAGTTCAAAGAAAAGCTCCTTCTAGCTGGGTTGAGCATTTTTGATGGTTTCTGCGTCTTGCCCTCAAGTAAAAAGTCATACGGTTGACTTCCGATGGTGTCGTTGTATGTTCCAGCCGTGGTTTCTTGAGCTCTAGTTTGTTCTGCTTGGTCAAGGCTGATAGGTTTCGTTTCGGATGGTCTGGGTAGATTCTGGATGGCTGCACTGACAGCATTGAACAGTCTTTCACCCTGATGGGTTGCAAACTCGAAATTCCCTTCTCCGGACTCACATCTGCGGCCAGCCTCAAAGGAGAAAGACAGCTGAGGGAAAGAAAAGAGAAGTAAAAGTTATGAAATCTATTTTCAGACCTGAGATGTTTGTCCACAATCGTTCAAGCGATGATAAAAGACAGGCTGTTTATTTCCCACGAGTAAAAGCATGCAAATTAAATTCACTATGTTTAGGAAATCTCACACCTGCACAATGTCAAAATTAATCCTCTTTTGAAATTAAAAAGGGAGATAGATTGCATAATTACATAAGTCGGTGAAAATATTGTTTAAAAAAAAGGTTTCATTTAATAGTGTAACTAAATAAAAAGAAAATTTGTCACACCTTAATTGCACAAAAATATACAGTTGAAGTCAGAATTATTAGCCCCCTTTGAATTTTCTTTTTTAAATATTTTCTAAATTATGTTTAACAGAGCAAGGAAATTTTCACAGTATGTCTGATAATATTTTTTCTTCTGGCAAAAGTCTTATTTGTTTTATTTCGGCTAGAGTAAAAAGCAGTTTTTAATTTTTTTAAATCCATTTTAAGGACAAAATTATAAGCTTGTTTAAGCAATTTTTTTCGATAGTCTATAACCATTGTTATACAATAACTTCACTAATTACCCTAACCTACATAGTTAACCTAGTTAAGCTTTTAAATGTCAATTTAAGCTGTATAGATGTGTCTAAAAAAATGTCTAGTTAAATATTATTTACTGTCATCATGGCAAAGATAAAAGAAATCAGTTATTAGAAATGAGTTATTAAAACTATTATGTTTAGAAATGTGTTGAACAAATCTTCTTTCTGTTAAGCAGAAATTGGGGAAAAAATAAACAGGGGGACTAATAAATCAGGGGAGCTTGTAATTCTAACTTCAACTGTATATCCAAAGTACAATAATGCTTAATATATTAATTTAAATATGCTGCTTGTCTTTTTAAGAAACTTTTTCTAGTGTTTCTACAAGTTATGTAACCATGATTCATATTTCATAAAACAGCTGCTGCCTATTCTTGTGGAAACTCAATCTTTTTTTTTTTTTTTTTTTTAATAAAAAGAACAGGTTTCTTTGAAAATCTCTAATTCACCCTTGCTTAATTAAAGAATAACTTTTTAATGTAATGTTTATTTAATTTTCTTTTGTGAAACTATATATTACTATATATTACTATATATACTATATACCTCAATTTTATCTGCTTGTTAAGTCGTGACGTATGAAATACTGTTTCCAGGTCCAAGCTGCTTTTTTTTTTTTAATTGAGAAAATATTCATTTATCATCACTTTTTAGTCATATCACACATTAAAGTGAATTTAATATAAAATCATGGTGTATACAACAGTCTCTCGACTTGCTGCATCACAGACAACAATACTTTAACAATTTTTTTTTTTTTAAATGAACTTTATGGCCATCGGATATTAGGCATGGATCACTTTGTAAACATTTATTTTTACCATTTGTTGTCTCTTCCCATACAGTTTGATAGAGCGCTCGGACCTGGTAGCCGCTTCGCATGAAGTCACACTTAACAAGCAGATAAAACACATTCATTTGAATGCCATTTCAAGAGTTCACACTTAGCTGATGGTTGATAAAGCATGTTTGGCATGGTGTCCTGGGAAAAGTCCTAATATAGATAATATCACTTTTCTAGTTTTGTATTGATCTTAAATTGTCATGTATATTATTTGTCATTGACCCCAAATGTAAAGTGACCCCAGCTTACCGTATCTTGTCCAAACTTCCTTACATAGCAGTACGGCCATTTAAAAAGCACTTGCTTCGATTTCAGATCCTTCAGGACTATACAGTCCTGTAGAGGAGTGAGGACGTATTCACCATACAGACCACACCGAACTGCAGCTTCTGTGCTTACTGCTATGACCAGAACATCTCGAACTGCAATACATAAGAAAGAAGAAAAGGAACATATTGTGTTTTGTGAACAGCTTTTTAAACCATCATAGAATGAAATAAAAAAGCCATTTAAAACTTCCTGTCTTTATTTAAAAATTGATTTCACTTAAAGGTTCCTAGTCTTCTATCCTGGAAATCAATGGCTATTGGTTTCAAACCATCTTTTAATTATCTTCTTTTGTGTTCAACAGAAGAATAATCAAAAATTTGGATCCAGTGGATGAGTAAATGGTGAGAACTTTTTATTTTTTATCTCTTTCATTTTAATGGTGATCTGTCTGCTGATTTCAAGTATCATGCAACTAGATGTCAATAAACTGCCATTATAATACTAAGTATTAGTAAAGAATAAGTAGGCTGTTAGATTAGCATCTCTATAATAAGTTGAGCTGCTTGTAAAGTTATATTATAATTTTATTCTGAACAAAAAGTTGTTAGCATATTAATAAAGAGTCTACTAATAACTCTAATGATTCATACTTGTTGCTAAGTTACAGTATAGTTTTCAGAATATCTCATTTTATTATTGACATAATTTATGTTAAATGCCTTTTAGTGTGTGATTGTGGTGTGTTGAAAAAGAATGAAAAAAGTGGGTTAAATATAGTGCATGAGTCATTTGCCCTACTTTGAGAGGACCTTCATGTTGGTTTCATGATGTTTTAATATTCGTTGCTTCTGTTGTTCTTTTTGAAGCTTGCAGTTTTCATATTTCAAAGTTTGAAATTGAGCATTGTGAACATCCTGCTAAATATCTAAATTTGTCTCGACAGATAATAAGAGTTGAATTACACTGTTTCCTTGAGGATAGAGCTATTCTTTTAAATCATCATCCAGTCACAAAATTTAGATGTATGAACTGTCCAAAGGAGAGCAAGAAAAATATAGCAGAATAACACTTATATATAGAATGGTGGCCAGATTACTCTGTGATGCTGAAAACATTTTCTGGCTTGCTCCTCTAAAACACCTCAAAGTGACTCGATAATATTTAGATCTTGTGACTGTGCAGACTATGGGAGATGTTCAACTTCACATTCACATTCATCGAGCACTCTGTCTCGAGTCTGGCTGTGTGCATTGGTGACTTATCATCTTGATACACGGCACCACATTCAGGATACAATGTTGGAACCATTGGGTATACATGGCCGTAAAGAAAAGCCATACAGAATTGGCAGTGATGTGCCCTTCTAGCCAAGTATTGGGCCTAGGGAATACCATGATATTGCAGTCCAAACTAGCACTGATCCAGCCTCATGGTTCAATGCAACAGTTTGTGTGGTACGCTTATTTGGGTTTTCTCCACACCTTAACTCTTCTGGATGTGGGTTAGGCAGTGAAGGTGGACTCATCTGAGAACATTACATGTTTCACATTGTCCGTAGCCCAAGATTTTGGCTGTTTTCACCATTTAAAACAACCTTTGGCATTGGCACAAGTGACCAAAGGTTTGGCTATAACAGCCCGGCATTGTATATTCACACTGTGGAGCTCCCAACAAATAATTTTGGCGGAAACAGGAGAGTTGAGAAGCACATTTGAATCTGCAGTAAGTTGGGCAGATGTGGTTTTATGTTCTTTGGATACAATCCAGGTTAGCACCTGGACATCCCTTTTAGACAGCTTTCTCTAGTGTCCACAGTTACTCCTGTGGTATATGGTTCATCCTTCTAGGTAGTATGGTAACATTACCCTAGATATTGTGGCTCTTGATACATCACAAAGACTTGTCATACATCACAAATTACTCTGCTATTTAAACCTTCATACTCCGCTCTTACCGGTGGAATGTGCAATCAATAAAGATTGGCCATCAGGCTGGTCAAAATATGCCATGAAACCTCAGTTTCAGTTTCATTGTCCAACCCTATGCAGTTTATATTTTATATACATTTTTAAGTCGCTGAAATGGAGACTTGCACCCAAAGTCAGAAGGGAGCAAAACCTAATGCTTTTACTCTGGAGAAGGCTTTGAAATTCAAAATTAAACGTCCACAGGAGCAGGAAGAAGCCAGAGAAAGCAGTCCTGTCCAAGTCCAGCCTTTGTTCCTCCTGTTGATGTTCAGCGCTGTCATTTTCTGAGCCTCTTCTTCCTCCCTCGCTCCAGGATGAAACAAGCGCTCAGACTGTTGGCTTGTTGCCCTGTTAAGCTTCACCCATGACCGTGAATGTCAAATGTATTTGTTTTTGCTGTTCACTCTTGTTACATGCAGCCGTGCACAGTCTCATGCTATCTGGATCCACCTACATGACTCACTGGACACATGCTGCAGTTAGTGTCAGATTTAACTGGAGGATTCTGGAACAGATGTGTTTTGTTTTGTCGTTGGTGTGTCTTGATATTTTCGTAACACTATTTGAGCAACACTTTGAAGATACAATTGCAGGTCATTCACTAATAATTGTGCATCAGTAGTCTTTTTGTGTGACAATGTTTTAGCTTAATAGGTTTGTAAACATTTATTTGAATAGTTTCATAATGATGATATGTAATAAAGACTTAAAGGATTAGTTAACCCAAAAAATGAAAACTGTTAATTGTTTGATTAAGTAAAATTGTTGATTTTTGCAAAACAAAATAAGTTGAAGGTGCAGTAGGTGATTGTCTTCAGAAATGTTTTTTGCTGTGCTGGTTGAAAGTCTCTTCAGATTCCAATAGTATTGATTAAAGTGAATGATCTAAATGTATTTATATGTATTTTTATATTCTATGTAAGGCTTAAGACTAAAAAAAATATCATCCAATTAAATATTATCGGGCCAACATCTCCCATAATTCCGATAAGTAGCCCAAACTGTCTGTCAACAAATCTACATATGGGCTTTTGCACATCTCTGTTCATGCAGAATCCGTTATTTGCGCATGCACGTATGGATGCGTGCCGTGTGTTCATGTACACAAGAGACATGAAATCACAGCGCTAAAATCAAATACAGAATCTCAACTTTAAAAATCCTGAATCAATATTGAAGTTACTTTGCACGCTGGAGGAATTACGACACCATGACTGAAGTATTTCTTTTTGACAGGTAATGTTATGTTTTAAAACTATTTTAGTAATGCAAAGCTTATATAGATGTTGTTGTTATGAATAGGTTATATTCACAGAAGTGTTGTTCTGTTGTATGTTATTCAAGTGACTATTTTCAGTTTCATAAGGGAACTTTTACAGCATCGATAAAGTAGATTTTTATTTAATTTAACAACAAAACATAAGTTAATATTGTCATTCCGCCTAGCCTGCTTTACTGAACTGAAGTTGGTTTTATGTTCACATCACATTGGTTCATTTTTGAACACTGACAGCCTGTGATGTGCTCCCTATATTGTTTACAATGCTACTCTGAATATTCGCTCTGAAATAGCGTGTTAGAATGTCTTAGTAATAAGTGTAATTTCTGCACGCAACCGGCCAACCATTAACTACATTTCTAACTAGCGAATGACAAACTAATCGGTTGTCTGCTGTTGTGCGCTTGTTTCAGGAGGCATGGCTTTGGACGACAGGGGTGGGACTGTGTTTCGAAGATATTATGCTAACTGGTTAGCATTTTGGCAGATCACCTACTGCACCTTTAATTTAGCTCTCTAATTCTCTACAGACAGCAACAGCCCCGAGACCTTCAATGTCCAGAAAAGCAACCAAAAACATTCCATGATTTCAGCGGTTCAACAGTATGAAGCTCCAAGAACAGTTTTGTGTGGCAATCAACTGTAACAACAATTCGGTCCACAAATATCTTCAGGGTGCACGTTTATTAAGGGCAATACCACACTTGTGTGTGTATTTTTGTGTATGATTAGGGTTGAACCACTGAAACCACATGGAATGTTTTGGTATTTGGTTTATGATATTTTTGGTTCTGTTTCTGGACTTTGAACATCTTGGAAATTTCTAATAAAGATTAATTGAAATTGGTTAAAAATTCATGCCCAAATATAGATTTACAGGAATAAAAAATATGTCTGTTTGAATATTTCTATTATGCTAATCAAATGTTTCTAATTGCTATTTGGAGTCTCCTACAAAAGACCTGCATCTATCCAAGGTTAAACTCAACTACTTTGCCTTGATTGGTCAGATAGTCCAGTCTGTTTCAAAAAGTAATTCCCCATTTCCATATCTGAATTCAGCCTTTCTTCAGCACTTGTAAACACATTGGTATGGAATCTAATGATGGTATTACATATCAATTTCACCCTCATCTGTTTAAAGTGCATATAAAGTGATTCTTCAAAGCAGAAAACAGCATCTTCTCAGCATGTTGACACACAACAAAGCTAGGACTATAGCTAAAACTACAGTATGTTAGGGTCGAAGTACAGGAGATGTTGTTCATGGTTAGCCAAAGAAAACCATAGCCATGTGCAAATTTATTGCAAACCAATGCAAGTTTGTACATGAAATAAATTTATGGTCGCACTGCACTTTTTGAACCATAGACTTCCAATCTAACGAATCCGAATGTGCCAGATCGTGAATGCAATCTTGTTGCTGCATTCCAAAGATCAAGCTTGGTGAACTCTGACCTATGAATGGACATCAGGAAACAATAACTACAATTAATCTTTGATTTTTAGCTCCATAAACAAACTGTAAAAATGATAATATCCAAAAAGAATAATAAGGGTGTTTTTAGTCTACTTGGCATAAGCTATTTTGCTTAGTATTTGTCATTAGCTTAGCAATATGCTAACACACATTAAAAATCTGTCACTTGATTTTCCACTACATTTAAGCATCTATGTAGGCAGAACTATTGTCTCTTCTTTATCACCCACATTTACTTGAACATCCTTGATTTTCAAATAGCTGCTGTCAAGGAGTTTTGTTTATGTGTCCAAACTGTCATTTTGGGAAAAAGAAATCATGAAAACCTCCCGCTTTCATTGTCTTTTGCTGATTTGATTCGAGCTTTGGTGCAAAGCAGGACTTGACAATTACTTTTATGTGTTTGGTTTATGTTAAACTGACTCCCGGTGCCCATCTTGATTTCAAGGGTGTCTGATGAGATGTGCAGAGTGTTAATCAGCCTCTGATTGTTGGGTCACTGATTAAAAAGACTCTTAACGACCCCAGTTCATCAGCACATTACGCACATCAGAAGAGCCGATTCAATAATTAGCCTTGGATTTTTGCGTGGTAGAGTAATTGTGACTGTGTATATATTTATTTCTACATGTCTTAAGTGTCATCGGTTTAATAATTTAAAAACAGCACAAACAAAGCGTGATCAGAAACATTTCTACTGCTAATTGGTCGTCTGTTTGTGTTCAGCCACCGCAGTTTCAAACCACAGCAAAATCGGTGAGGTTATTAAAGACCGACCGCAAGACCAGTGTGAAATTCACCTCGATGTGAAACAGCAATACCTGCATAAATAAGATTGAGGGACTGCACAGCGGACTCTGTAGATGATTTGGGGGCTTCTATGAAAAGAAAGCTACGATAAATGTGATCACGGCTGTGAGCTGCTGATAAAATCTTTCACTTTCAAACTACGGATCAGAGAAAATAAATACCACTTCCTTCCTGTCTGGCCCATGGGTGTTCAGAACTGAGCAACTATCAGCTAAAAATACACAACAGGAACTACAAGGCTTGGTTTGCTGACCTGAAACACTCTTTCGTGATTTCAGGTTTCTGCATCTGATGCTGTTCGCTTTGCTGTTTTTGAAATATATACACCATTTCAATGTGGTCATGTCATTGGCCCATGAACATTTTCTGCGTGTTATCAAACTTATTTAATAAAAAGAGCCATATCGATAATAACTTAATGTTGAAACAGCTATCATAACATTGTTAATCGATATGTGGATTTTTTGGAAGCTATAGAAATTAAAAATGTGAAACAGGAAATACCTTGGGACCATTGTTTTTGTTTACAGTCCTCAAACTGGTCTATAATCTACACTTTCTATTTTAGTGCACTATGAAAGAGTGCATAGTATGCAAATGTTGTGTATGCATGAAACTAGCATATGAGCTATTACATTTGACTGAATATGTACTATTAAACAGCACTAAATAAGCAACAATGTATCCCCCAATGCAATTTACCTTGCAGTTCTAATGAAGTGAAAGCTTTTACTTTCTGTGTTGAGGAATTATTTAAAACACAATTTCAAATATTATACCCTAGACCACAAAACCATAAGCGTCAAACTTAGAAAACTGACATTTATACATAACCTGAAATCTGAATTTCATAAATTAATTGCAATGATTTATTGTTTGTTAGACAATATTTAGTTGAGATACATCTATTTAAAATCTTAAATCCCAGAGTTTAAAAATAAAAAAGTTCTTAGCAACATTACTGATAAAAAATGAGTATTGATATATTAAAAAAGATATTTACTAGATATCTTCATGGAAAATTATCTTTACTTAATATTTAAATAATTTGTGGTAAAACAAAACAACCCAACTATGTATTTTTGGTTATAGCAAATATTATATAAATATTATATATTATTTTATTATTTATAAACTATGTTTAAACTATATATTTTTAAATATTTGTTCACAACTATAAATATTAGGGGTGAGGCAGTGGCGGAATAAGTAGGGCTGACGCCTCACAGCAAAAAGGTCGCTGGGTCGAACCTCGGCTCAGTTGGCGTTTCTGTGTGGAGTTTGCATGTTCTCCCTGCCTTTGCGTGGGTTTCCTCCGGGTGCTCCGGTTTCCCCCAGTCCAAAGACATGCGGTACAGGTGAATTGGGTAGGCTAAATTGTCCGTAGTGTATGAGTGTGTGTGTGAATGTGTGTGTAGATGTTTCCCAGAGATGGGTTGGGGCTGGAAGGGCATCCTCTGCGTAAAAACTTGCTAGATAAGTTGGCGGTTTATTCCACTGTGGCGACCCCGGATTCATAAAGGGACTAAGGCCACAAGAAATGATAAATATAAATATTTGTTTTTTTTTTTACTATACATTACAGCAGTGTTTCTCAAATTTTTTTCACCAGGTACCACCTTAGAAAAAATTGTCTCTCCAAGTATCTCCATAATGACTGGTATTGAAATACATAGTAGGCCTAATTAAGCAGCTACAGCTCTGCACAGTTTACAAACGTGACAGATTAATTCTTATTATTATGAATGTTTATTATTGTCAGCCACTTTAAACATAATAAATAGTTTGAACAATAAAACACTTTCAGGTGAAAAAAAAAAGATAAAACAACAGTGTTTAAATTAAAATGTGCTATTATGTAGGTGATAAATACAGGTTATACACTCATTATACAACATTCATATAACTCTGTTTGATCAATTTTTAAATATATGTTGCATGTATATAGAAAACTGCTGTACTTAAATGTAAACTATTATTATAAATAATAATTCTGGCCATCCCAGGTGCCCTGGTAAATGCTTCAAGGTACGATTTATTATATATGCAAGTTTATTTATTAAGAGTGGTAATCCCGAAAAAAAGACGTTATTCTCTTTGTGCAACCGAACCAACGCTAATAAAAGCAATGTACCCGCACGCCCCACGCATGTACGCACGAACGCACCTCTCCTGCTTGATGCTGAAATGCTGCTTTGCAGGTTACAGTAAGTCCCGTTTGTGAACATGAACGCCGAAAATATAGCCACGCTGCTCATGCTCATCTTATTATTATGAATAAAAAATGGCGGGCCAGCCCAGGTAGGCCCCACGCGGGTGGATTTAGGGCACGTGCCCCAGTAAATGCTTTGAGATACTATTTACTTTATATGCAAGTGTATTTATTAAGAGTGGTAATCCCGAAATAAAGATTTTATTCTCTATAAGCAAGCGCAAAAAAATTGTCTCTCCAAGTACCACCATAATGACTGGTGTTGAAATACATAGGAGGCCTATTTAAGCGGCTACAGCTCTGCACAGTTCACAAACGTGGCAGATTAATTCTTATTATTTTTAATATTTATTATTGTCAGCCACTTTAAACATAATAAGTAGTTTGAACAATAACACACTTACAGGTAAAAAAAAAAAGATAAATGAAACGTCAACGTTTAAATTAAAGTGTGATTTTAAAAGTTAATTAAAAATGGCACTGTTCTTAAAAAGTAAAAAGGAAACTGCTGCACTTAAATGTTAAGTATTATCATAAAGTAGCCTATTCATCAAAACCTGCTAATGTTTCTTGGACCTCATAAATACAGGTTATACCATATGCCAATATTCATAAATAACTCTGTTTGATACATTTTTAAATATATGTTGCATGTATTTATGACTTATCTGTATATCTTTGAAATCTAAACGTTAACTTGTTTTTTAAATATATGAATTGAATTTACATATTTAAATTAGAAATTAGATCTGCTCACTGCTCGTTAGAGTAGGCTATGTGTGTCAGAGAAGCAAGTGATTAAACTATACCTGTCAACATTGGGATATAAAAATACGAGATACACCCCCAACAACTGTTACAAGTGTGGGGAGGAAAATAACCTCAAATGATAGAACAAATAACAAACATTAGAAAAATGAAAATAAAAAGTTTAGCCTATTAAACTTTATTTCCTGATCACATTGTTGTTATGGTAGGCGTCAAAGGGTTAAAAGTGTGTTCATTTTTTTTTTTCTTGAATTTTTCAGCGATTCCTCTGGGTACCACTTGAAGTAAGCCTGCGTACCACTTGTGGTACCTGTACCACAGTTTGAGAACCACTGCATTGCAGCATTAAATATATATTCAGTTTTTCTAAATTCATATTCATTTTGTTGTTGTTGTTGTTGTTGTTTTTAGATTTTTCATTAAATGTATTGTGTGTGTACATGTAATGATTTATTAAATCAAAGATTCTTATATTGTCTTGTATGACATACCTGTACACTCATTTTATTGCTTACATCAATCATTCAATCTATTCAACCAGTGACATAAACTCTTGAAAGAATTACACATAAATTACACATTTACACAAACTAAAACAAACCTTAGTAGCACAGGGTATTTTTAACCGCTATCAAGCATTGTGCAGAACTGAAGCCACATTTTCAAAGCTGTTCACACAGTGTGCATTACCAACATGACTTTTGACAAAACAGTTCAGCTCACCTCTGAAACTCATGCAGACCAACACAATAGATCATATACAGCTCAAAGTAAGCTTGTCTCACCAAACCACTGAGAACAATTCTCATTCAGAAAACATTTCATAATGCACTGACCTAAAAACACTAACAGCACGGAGCATTGCAGAAAAGAACTCCTTTTAATTTTGAATTTCGAATGAATTGTTTCCTATTTCAGTATGTAATTTAACTTTTTACCTTTTTACTGTCTTGAATGTGCTAAAGAATGTGTGATACGATTTTTGTGATAAGATTTACATTGCATGTGACAATTGTAGGTTTAAATTTTTCAAAACCTTTCCTAAACTGCAAGTCAGAGAGGCAAGCTATGGATCGCACAACAAAACAATATCTGTAATGTATTTTAATTCACTTCGAAATGTTAGTACATGTGAAAATGTAGACATTATATTGTACTCATATAATTTGCATACTCTGTTCTCTATGCAATCCCACTGTCAGTGTCATAATCTAGCTATCACTCTTCTTTCCCTACCAACCTGTATTACCATATTTTATAAATATTTCCTTACAAAATGATTTGTAAGCTATCCTTTTTTACAAAACAAATAATAAATAATAAATAAAATAATAAATAAATAATAAATAATAAATAAAAAATATATAATGGCACTAAAGTAGGAATCCTGAGCAGGCTTTCAGCTAAAAATCTGGTCAATTTGTAATGATTGTCATTTTGTGGAAAGAGTTTCTATATTTTAAAATAATATGGCAAAAATGAATGAATTTTGCAATTTAGAATTTTAGATGTTGTTAGCATGTGGAAAAAAGTGTTGAAAATGTTGCTTGAAGAGTGTGACTGAGAATAGTGTTTTAAACAATGTGTTTGTTGCATGCATTTATTATTGCATGTGTTTTAGCACGAGAAATGGTTCACAGTTTGTTCTGCATTTAGACTATTGTGTGAACAGTTTTAAACTTGTGGTTTCAGTACTGCACGATACTTGATAGCGCTTGAAAAAAAATACAAACAAAAAGAGATCCTTCAAAAGTGAGAAAATCCTTCTTTCCTCTCTGATGAGTTTTTCTCCCCCTTGCAGAGGTCATTTGAACAAGTTTGGTCTCCACCTGCTTCCAGGTTATTTTTCTTAAACGTCAAGCTTCTATAAAAATCATCATCCACCAAACATTCTTCCTCATCCAATCAAATCGATCAGGATGTGGCTGCAATCCAATCATCCCTGAGCTGCAGCAGCTCTGACCTCCAGCATCTTTAAAGTGCTGGTCAATCAAATGTTTTCCAAGGCTTGGTTGTATTTATAGTGCACTTGTTTTTTTTTTTGTTTTTTTTGTTTTTTTAAACAAAATTTTTTTTTCATATATTTTACCTTTATTCTACACCCCTAGTTTACCTAAACAAGTTTTTGACTTTCTGCTTTTATAAAGCGCTGGTCAGCTAGACTTCCTATGTGATGTTTTCAGGAAATGCCATTTGTGGGGGTGGGGTATATGTACATTTTAATTGTGGTTCATATACCTGCCTTTTGTTTACAGTTTTTCCCAGTGGCTTTGGTGCATTTCTCACAACATTATTTACATTTGCACAACAGTTAATTCATTTCTCAAAACATTTAGTACAAACTGCAAAACCTAGTTAATAACCTGCAAAAGCATGTCACTTGCTCATAATGGACAGCTCATTTCTCAAAATCAAGTATTCATGCCAATGAAAGTGTCAGTGTCATCAAGATGAAAAGTCCTGACACCATTGAACATGAACAAGGTAGTCAAATGGCTTTGTCATGTTTTCATTATGACGGTTTACTCTGTTTACATTTTTTTTCTAATGCAAAAAAGTAAAATGCTCAAGACAAAACTATATACTATTTGCACAGGCATTTGAAAACTACAGTAAAGTTAGTTATCACTGCATTTAGTGAGGTATCTGAGTACAAGATACTGAATATGTATGTTTCACATTTTTACTGCCTTTGCTCTTTGCAATTCTAATTTGTTCACAGCATTGTATGAAAGAATAAATACACCCTTATTTTCAACAAACATAAACTTCCTTTGGGTAGAGCTGTGCACAACTGTAAACAATACTGCAGTACATATTGGAACTGAACCTACAACATACACAGGTCTGTAAATCATTCATCAAATTGTTCATTTTAGAAGACATTTTCAGGATTTTTAAAAAAGTTTTATAAAAATTTGCTTGACAGATTTTGACAACTAGTTCAACGTTTTTGTATATAATGACTCAAGTAATGAAATGAGGACGGTTAGTTTCATATGGAATGACTATTCAGCATTCACAAGTTTAGTTAATTTTGACTGACATGACAGAAGCAAATGTTAATGTTATACAACAGCAGTGAGTTTTATGAAAGCAGTTAATGCATGTCCAAAAGCATTTGCAATTTTTTGGAAATGAATAAGAAACTGCTAATATGATGTGGACAAATGACTAATTGCTTTGAGAAATGCAATTGTAAATAGTGTTGTGATAAATGCACCAAAGCCACAGAGTAAAACTTTAATAGGCATTAAAATTCTTCGGCTTAGTCCCCTGTGCGTTCACACCAAAGGTTGTGAGAGCTTCAAAGTCAACAACGTCAACCCTGTCAACAACGATGTCTACCTTCACAGCTCTACCGGCTAGAGCATCAAAATTCAATACATTGATCTCATATTTAAAGTGGCTGTTGCAGCATATCAGCAAATCACCTACATTCATTCATTCATTTTCTTTTCGGCTTAGTCTCTTTATTAATGCGGAGTCACCACAGCGGAATGAACCGCCAACTTATCTAGCACATTTTTACCCAGCGGATTCTCTTCCAGCCGCAACCCATCTCTTAGAAACATCTACACATACATGCACTACAGACAATTTAGCCTTCCCAATTCACCTGTACCACATGTCTTTGGACTGTGGGGGAAACAGGAGCACCCGGACGAAACCCACTCAAACGCAGGGAGAACATGCAAACTCCACACAACTCCACAAATGCCAACTGAGCCAAGGTTCAAACCAGCGACCCAGCAACCTTCTTGCTGTGAGGCGACAGCAATACCTACTGCGCCACTACGTCTCCCAAATCAATTACATTTCCGCATAAAACATGCTTTATTGCGTAAAAATGTTGCACGCTTTTTATAAAAAAAATGTAACTTTGGAAGATTAAGTTGTTGTGTATGCTGTGGCTTTGCTCCACTTATCCAATATGTGTCCATATATCTGAAATATTTTGAAGAGGTAATAAAGTTTTGTTTTGTCATTATAGTTAGAGTGAGAGTCCCACTTTTTATAAGAAAAAAACATATATAACATTAATGCAGATCAACTCGCCAGTACGCTCCTTTTTCATGTATGTCACTAAGAATACATCGTAAATAATTGAAAATTAGGCAACCGCAATATTAAAACCCTTGGAAACAAATGCGGTTGGACCCAAAGTTCACAGGACAGTGTTCTCTGGAATCCTCTCAAGTGGTGGATTTTTACATTCCGATCCGCTTGTTAAGTGTGACGTCACGCGAAGCGGCTTCTGGGTCCAAGCGCTCTATTCAACTGTATGGGGAGACTCATGAAATGGTAATAATAAATATTTACAAAGCGATTTAATACTTTCGAAAATCACAGTTGCAATATATATGTCCATGCCAAATATCCAATGGCCAGAAAGTAATTCATTTTTTTATAAATTGTTAAAATTTTGGTATTTGTGATGCAGCAAGCCCAGAGATTGTTGTGTACACTGTGACTTTATTTAAAAAATTAACTTTAATGTATTATATGAATAAAAAGTAATCAAAAACGAATAATTTCTCAACCCAAATGAGTGGCATCTGGACCCGGAAACAGTATTACATACGTCACCAACACGTCACCACTTAAAAAGTGGATTACTTGCCGACAAACCGCGTCATAGCTCATTACCAAAAAGTTGACTTGATTTGAACCTTCCTCGACGTCCACACTGCTTCTCACTGCTTATTGCCACCGGCTACCATTGAAAAATAATGATTCTGATGACTTTTAACACTCTTTGTGCATTTGGCGGGTAGAACATGCAAACTCCACACAGAAATGCCAACTAATCTCACAATAAACCATAAGTATTTTAGATTTTGTCAGTTTAGTGGCTAATTAGGAGTTCAGTCGTACAAAAATGTATGATTTTAAAAAGGAGGCGTGGCACCAAAACTCGCCCCTAAACCCAACCGTCATTGTGATTAGCAAATCTTACTAAATTGTATGAATTAGATTGTAAAAATTAATACGAATTAGCCGTTACGAATTACCGCAAGATTGTGTTGGAAATGCACACTGGCCAAGCCGGGACTTGAACCAGCAACCTTCTTCCTGTGACGTGACTGTGCTAACCACTGAGCCACCTTGCCGCCTGACATTAAAAATGAATACTCTGAAAGAAAAAATATCCTTTAGCATTCGATTTTGAGCATAATATAATTTGGGAATATTGTTTATAATCAAACGGCAACATTACACACTAACTCAAGTTAAAAAAAAGAACGAGAGAAATTATAATGAAGGGCTGCTTTAAAGTCACCATCACTCAACTGAAGAGACTGGGAAGCATTTCAGGTCAGTTTGACAACTAGATTAGTCTATTCCTTTCAGAGATCGCTTAATCTGTACGTTATGTCTGAATAATTGCTATTTTATGGAATGTACATTGGAGAAAATGAAATATAAGCGGCATTAAGAAACAGTTAAGAGAAGGATGATGAACATAATCATTTCATGTTCTGCCAAGTCTGGCGATTTGCTCATAATTAAAAGCTATTTGCTCAGTCCTTAAGCAAGGACACTGGAATTTGAGACTATGTTCAGAATGGCATATAATACTCCAATAATTTCTAGCATATTCAGAATGGAAATGTTTTGTATGAATTACTATCGAATGAATGGTCTAAATGTGTGCATGTGTAAAACTATAACTATGTGTGATAATACATGACATTTTATATATTACATCATTTAATTAATACATTTTCTGCATTTATTTAATATTATTGTATTATTATTGTCTTTATAATAAAGTACAATAGATAGATAGATAGATAGATAGATAGATAGACAGACAGACAGACAGACAGACAGACAGAAGACAGACAGACAGACAGACAGACAGACAGACAGACAGACAGACAGACAGAAGACAGACAGACAGACAGACAGACAGACAGACAGACAGACAGACAGACAGACAGATAGATAGATAGATAGATAGATAGATAGATAGATAGATAGATAGATAGATAGATAGATAGAGAGATAGATAGATAGATAGATAGATAGATAGATAGATAGATAGATAGATAGATAGATAGATAGATAGATAGATAGATAGATAGATAGATAGATAGATAGAAGGATAATGTGACACTAAAGACTGAAGTAATGATGCTGAAAATTCAACTTTACCACTAGTATAAATGACGAGGACATTTCTACAAAAATAAATTTGTAATAAGATTACAAAATATTATAGGTTTTGATATTTCTGCTCAAATATATTTTCAAGTAGATTTTAATCTCATTTTTGGCAGAGAAGAAGTCCATATCTGCCAGTTATTTGTGATGGCATGGCATGCAGCAAAATGAGGATGTGATGCGTCATGTCTTAGACTAAAATAGAAACATCTTCAAGTACACAAAGTACTGGTTTACAGTCAGACAAGTTTTATTCACCTCTCTTCCTCTCACTCTTGCTCATCTTCTTTGTCAGTCTCTCTGCAAGTGCTGCTAGAAGCATTTGCAGAACACAACCAGAGCCCTTTATGACTCTTGATTTTCAACTTGAACTGATAAAAAGCAAGCCCTATTTTTGTGTGTGCTGCTCTTTTTCATCCAAAATTAGTCAGATATGTCAGACAGTGACACCCAAGTGTGAGCATAATATAAAGCTAGTATTTCTTTAATTTAATAACAAAATTGCAATTAATTTTGAAAGGAATATGTGTTGTTTGTCTGAGCAAAAGTCGTAATTGCTAGAAGCTATAGTAACTACAAAGCTAGGCAACTTGTTTGTTAGCTAATTGTAAAATAGTCTTTATAATATTGCATCTCACAGCAATTCGTAAATTTTTGATTTAGTGGCTAATTAGTACAAATTCCTAGGATATCATTTGCACAATTGTATACGATTTGCTTATTCCCCAATGACAGTTGAGTTTAGGGTTGAAAATCACACATTTTCGTAGGACTGAACTTGTGAGATCATGCTGGATATTTTGAAGGGCCAGGTCCTTTTTTGAACAATTTTATGATGGTTTGCTTTGGTATTCATTGACAGTTAAACTGAGTATAGTAAATAGTATATCAGTATATATAAACAAACCAATACAGTATTAACTGTAAAAGCTTAGCTAATTTGTGTGTCTATATTTTTACAACAATGAGTAATTTTATTTGATTACAGTTTTAAGTATTTTTAGGGGGGATTGTGATTTGCTCAATTACAGATTAAACTGATATAAAAAAAATTATTTGCATACATTTCTGGAAAATAAAACAGTAGTTTTTATTTAAACTTAAAAAGTACTTGTATGATCTTCTTTCATCTTATGCACATAAATGGACTCTCAAATATGTGCTTGACATGCAAAAAACAATGATGTTTGTTTTCGCATATATCACTGCACATTTTAGCTTCAGTTAAATCTTTAAGGAAATAAATTTCTGTTGCTGTTTTATAGCTTGTTATGTAAATTTTGCCATCTTTTATCTTTTAATTGAAATGCACAAGATGAGTGCATGTTAAATCTGTTGTGAGCTCCACTGTAAAATAGATATTATTAGACCTGTTGATTTTAAAGCGATTAGTTGACTTTACTTTTAAAAAGTGAGTAAACATTTTGCCCTAACTAAGTAAATGATATGCATAATTATAAAAAAACAGTAAGTTACAATGGGTTTAGTCACTTTTTAAAGTAAAGTCAACTCATCACTTTTAAGGCAACAGGTTTGCTCACTTTTTTAAAGTAAAGAAACAAATTGCTTTTTACAGTGATTTTAACAAAAATCTTTTTACTCTTGTTTTATTATTCTTGCTAGGTTACTTTTACTTTTTAAAACTTAAAACTAGCAGTACCGAGGCAGTCATTTTGATCACTTTTTTTTTCATTTCATACCGTTACTAATATATAAAACATATAATTATACTACCATGCCTTTTTATAAATATGTGTATATTTTACTCAAATTTCTGGTAACAAAAAATACCTTCTGATAGCAAAACATTACTTAATATCTATTTTAAAAACAACATTTTAATTGCTTTGCTTTCCCGCTTAACAGACAAACCCACCTTTGAGGGTGGTTTAGTAATTATAGGCTATATATTACAAAAAGATCATAGTTTTTGGATAATAACTGTAGAAACTCCAAAAGTTTCCAGCAGACACAAAACTTCATAAGATGTTAATATTAGGTTAGACTTAGGTTGCTGACGTTGATATTTTGTTGATTTTAGGTTGTATTATTGGAAAGTGACCAAAATTCAACGTCGAGCAAATTCTTAAAAACATACGTCATAGTGAGGTCAAATACAGACATTTATATTTACAGACAGAAATTTTGAGGTTTTTGGGTGTGTTGGAAAGTAACCAAAATGCAATGTCTGTCCATTGTTGGACATTGATGTTGGCCTGATGTTGGGTTCTGATGTCAGCTCGATTTTCTTTTCCAAACAAGATGCAATGTCCCACAAGGTTGGAGTACAATGTCAATCTGACATCATGTTGACGTCCTGTGCCTGCTGGGTTAATTCTAAAACCTAAGAAGCTAAGAATGTAAAAATACTTTGAATGTAAATATGCAGCCTGATCTCATGAGAAAACGTAAGTATTTTACGTTTTGTCAGTTTAGTGGCTAATTTGTACGAATTTGTATGAGTTCAGTCGACGAAAATGTAAAATTTTAAAAAGGACCTAACCCCACCCCTAACTGTCATTGGGTGATGAACAAATTGTACTAAATTGTACGGTTTAGATTGTGCGAATTCATCCGAATTAGTCATTAAATCAAAAAGTTATGAATTGCAGTGAGATTGCGTTGAAATATGACGTGACAAAAAATTCTAATCAGTACAGTCTTTTATTAACAGTTAGATTGAACAACTATAATGGCCATTCTAGTTGTAATAGAATTCTGGTAGTTCCAGTATAATTTCAAGCTGTACTTTTTTACTTTTACCCAACATTTGTTTGGCTGGAATTTTACTCTCAGTATGTGTACTTTCACTTTTAAGTAGCATTTTGAAGTACTTTTTACACTCGGCAACTGACGATATGTCAACCATTCGATGGCAGAGTGATCAAATGCAGCATCTAACTGTATCCACAGAGTTATGCAGCAAAAACTTAATAGTGATGCCTGCCTTAGAGCGAGCACCACAAAAGAAGTGTCCTGTTGTCAATGATACTCAAGAGCCAATAGAAATCTTGAGGTAGATGAAAAGGAAGAAGCAGGAAGTCAATACCAAGTGGCCTTGGGTGAATTTGAGGACAGCTTGCATCCCTCTGCTTCATTTCATTTGTCGTCTCCCCTGAATGAGCTCTCTATACATACACCTGAAAACAGTGTCCCCTCTTTCCTGTCCTTTAATGGAATCAAGGTTGGCCACCTGTGGCCCAAATGGGCAATTTGACTCAGGCCTGAGGTTTCGCTTGAAAAAGAGGCTGTTCGTCCTTGCAATAGGACAACCTAAAATAGCTTCACTCCCTCTCCTTTCTGTCCCTCCAACAGATGCTTTAAAGAGCTGTCCTGCTATATGAAATAATAGGCTGGAGAGATAATAAAACTGTGTTCGAAATTAAAGTTATTACATTAGTCACATATATTTTTAAAAGGTGGTTTACTTTAAAGGGGTTTTACTTTCAAAAAAATCATTGAAACACATACAATGCATTTAATAAAATATGTATAAAAATCTTAATAGCATAAGTGGATAACCAAACTGTTATTTTAATGTTGGGGGTAAAATAGTCTTTTTTTTAAATCATTTTGGCCCTACATGCATGTGGTTGGGGATAAATTTAGAGGAAAGTCATGAAAATGTTTGCTTTGCTGAAAATGAATTGAATGGGCATCCATATCATCCTGAAAAATATTATTACCGCCATCTTGCTGACAACATCTGGGCTACATTCCAGTCCAATTTCCTCACGCCCTTCAAACGCTTACTCCTCTCTGTCTAGTTTCCTCAGATGAACGTCATTGATTATGTTACACAAGTGTCCACTACAGACAGAACATCTGAATTGGTTTAAATGAAGGTCTTGAGCACTTGGGAACCACACTGTTGTGACTTCACTTTCATATTGCATTCTGGGATGTATAGGTGCTGGGGTGGACAATATGAAGCCGATTTGCTCCCTCGGTCAAAATCGACAAATTAAGGGTATGTCCATGTAAGCTTCCCTCATTCATGGATAAAGTGGAACTCACTTCAAAATGACATTGGGGATTCCCCAAGGATACAAGGCAAGGGAAGTTCATGAGTGAACTTGAAGGCATCCCTAGTTTTGATATCTCATTTTTGTAACAGAATAATTTAAAATATATATCATTTTATACAACACTTCTGTCTGGTTATTGAATCTGATTGGCTGACAGTTTGACAAAGCTTTACAAATATTGCAGCTGTTGGACAAAATAATGGACTTTTGAGGCTTTTTTAGGCAAGAATGTAGTTGTTTAGATTGCAATATGCAGTTTATTTATAAGGATAGTGCCTATTTTTTAAGTATTTATAATTTCAGAGAGACAGCGCATCAGCATACATGAGCCTGTCATACTGAGCAGAGCAAAGATGTTTGACGCTTTGCCACCAGATGGCGACAGAGACTGTAAAATAAGCCCTTAGAGGTGGAAAACTCATTAAATCATCAATCATTATAAATCATCAAGTCATTATAAAACAGGTAAGTGACTTTCTAAGTCGATCTCTGTCCTTTGTATGTTGTAGTGCTGTATTTATATCATAGTTTGGTAGGGTTTCTGGTAGTATTTGTTTTGTTTTGGCCTTTTTGGGGTTAATTATTGTGATACCCCTAAAAATACTGAGAAATATCTTTGTAGACTGATGGCATTTCATGACGCTCAGCTTTGTAATCTTAAAATGTAAGCAAAATCACCTGTTTTGTCATCACTTTAGACATAATGTTAGAGAATCATTCAAATACTAGCTCTTAAGTGACATTGGTGAAGTAGCAATGGTTTCTGCTGTTCTGGCGTCAGCTGCAGATGTGGATGAGTGGTGGAAGAAAGTAGTTCCTTGTACAAAAGTATTTTTAGTCTCTCCATGTTTGATTTTCTTTTTTATACACACGATTTTGCCATCGGACTGTTGTATAAATGCTATATCACAAAAGAAGCAGTGCAATATGGCTATATATCATCACTGGTGGGACACTCAGGCACTCCGCCTGCAGCCTCGAGCCAACGCACGCCTCCCATCAGTGCCAATATACAGCCACATTGCACTGCTACTCGTGTGATATTGCTCATAAAAACTCCAATCAATGACTTCCGGCAGCAACCGAATGCTCGTTGTCCATGACTAACATACACCATTAGACGGACGACAAAACAGACATTCAAAGCAGAAGCTCCATAAATAGATGTGCTTTGTTGGAACCTCTTGCCACACAGTTTGTTAACCACACAAGATGATGAGGAATATAAAACATGTATGTGTTCAACCCCTGCAAGTGCTTATGAAAGCTTTAAAATAAAAGCCACTATCCAACACCACTACACAGCATATAATAGCCAGGATAAAATTATAAACTACTCCGACTATTCATCTGATAGAAAACAGATGGCTTGAGGGTGAGTAAATTATGCTGTATTTTTAGTTTTTAGGTCAACTATTACTTAAAAAATAAGTTAGAAAATGTATTAACTATTTAATAATTAAAACAATTTTCATGACTTATTACAGTATATTAACAAAGGTAAATGGGTTTAAAAATAATATAAACTTTAGTGAAAATCTCTTTTTTTGCAGTAGTGTGAGTGTGAGATAATCATTGTACCGTTCTCCGCTGTATCATAGAGCGAATTGTCCTGCATTTCTCTGACATGTGAAGTGCCTGGAGCTTCAGAACAGGCGCATCTTTCTCTCTGTGATCTTTGCTCAGCCTCCACATCCTGACAGAAAAAAAAAACATCTAGAGTGTGACATCTGAATGCATCTATTATGTGCTATGAGCAATTATCAAAACGCTCATCATCATTATGGTAATGTATCTGATGTGACTGAACCTACACGAAAGGCCTGCTGACAGAGACTGCTGATCCAGTCCTTCACCTCTGACTGCAGACCAGCAAACACGTATAGTTTGTCAGAGGTCTCGAGCAGAAAAGCGGCACAGTCTTTCGGACAATCCGCCATGTCGCAGTTGGAAATGCGAATGCATTCTCGCAGGCGGATCACCTGTTTGTAATCGGGTTTTCGTTTGTTGGTGCCCTGTTTGAAGGAGGAGTGTTTGTGCTCATAAAGCTCCAGTCGAGCCACACTGCGCCTGCCCTCCGCCACCAACACACACCACACTTTCCTCCATCTCTGAAAACAACACATACAGACATATATAACAGAGTCAAATATGTGCTACGCTGGTGCTAGTTTTATATACTGTATGGCTATTTATATATATTTTATATATATATGGAACGAGAGAGAGAGAGAGAGAGAGTAAAGTGAGTTGCATTATGCAGCTAACAAATAATCCAAGCAGTAGTTCTATTTAATAAATTAAGTAATAAATACTTTCAAGGAAATAATTTAACTGAAAATATGTTTTTAAATACGTTTTATTTGCTTTCTTTCTATAGTTTTTGAATATAGCTAATTATTATCATACATTTATCGTAATTTACATAAAGAAAAATGCATCCCATCATACTGTTATTCAGTGTAACATTATATGGCAAAGTCTTGTCCGGCATATTAAGAAGAAAAATCATTTGATGACACATAAAAATAAATGAATAAATGGGGTTGCAGTTCATTTTGTGGTAAAAGTTCAATATTTACTGTATTTTAAATTTTTAATTAAAGTAACATTTGAAAAGTAAAGTAACCATGCCCATCTTTATTTTTATCAAAAATATAAAATTGTACATACCAGCCTGATTTCACGAAGAAACGTAAGTATTTTACATTTTATTAGTTTAATAAATACACCACCGTTCAAAACTTTAGGATCTTTTTTTTCATGTTTTTTATTTATTCATTTTTTTTTAAGAAAATTGTTTTGTTCATCAAGGCAGCTGGCTAGCTGGCAGCTAGCCTTTTGCAACTCTCACATAGTCGCCCACTGAAGCTAAGCAGGGCTGTGCCTGGTCAGTACCTGTATAGGACACCACATGGGAAAGTTAGGTTGCTGCCAGAAGTGGTGTTAGTGAGGCCAGCAGGAAGTGCTCAACTTGTGGTCTGTGTGGGTCCTAACACCCCAGTAAAATGAAGGGGACTCTATAATGTTCATTGAGCACCGTCCTTTGGATATTTTTGTTAAAAATCCCAGGATGTCCTTTAAAACAGTGTAGGGGTTTCAGCCCTGGCCTTTTTCCATCATGCCTATTAACCATCCCCATATCATAATTAGCTTAATCACTCTCTTCTCTTCACCAAGCAGCTGGTGTGTGGTGTGCGGTCTGGTAAGATATGCCTGCCGTTGAGTCATCCAGGTGGATGCTGCACACTGGTGGTGGAATGTGTAGAGCGCTTTTGAGTGTCCAGAAAATCGCTATATAATTGTAAATGTAATTAATTAAATGTTAAAAAAAAACTAATTGTTAATTATTTATTAAAAATTTAAATAACTGCTTATTGTATGAAGTTATTTGAAATTAAATTATTTCTCCAGTCATTGCTTTTCTTACTATTACTAATAATAATAATAATAATAATAATAAATGCTAGATTAATTTCTGGAGGATAATGTGACTCAGAAGAACGAAAGCTGAAAAATCGTCTTTAAAATCTTTTGAACATTTATTTCATAGTGAAATAATATTTTACGATTTTATACTGTCTTTATGATTAAATAAATGCAGCCTAGGTGAGCAGGATAAGCTTATTTTAAAGCATTTAAAAATCTTACTGAACCCAAACTTTTGAACGGTATAGTGTGTGTTTCTTTGTTTGACCAGATAAATAACCCATTGAGATCTATATTTCATTTACATGGGTGACCTGGCCAAGAGGTCCACAACACACAAATTAGGAAAATAAATTATAAAAATAAATAAAAGGTAAAGATAATATAAAAATTCACTTTAGTTATTCAGCTATACCACATTACAATATGTTAAAAACACATACATTGAGAAATGGACTGTTGTTGTTTGCGAAATGATTTAATTGGGATGAGCTCAGACATTTTTAGTTCAGACTGTAGAGTATTCCATTCCGGGATGAGTGGGCAACATGAATAAGGGCTCGCTACCCTATTTTAGTTCGAACTTGGGAAACAGGCAAATGATGAGTTTCACTTGAACGTAGGGCATTCTGGCTTTTTGACCTATGAAGTAAACATATGTATAAAGGCACCAGACCCAGAAGAGGGTTGTAGACCAGTGGCAAAAGACCGTAGCTTCGTTTTTTGAGAAAAATGAGTTATTGATATTTTTGGGACAATGAAGACCTTGTTTTTTCAAGAAAATAACATCTTGTCTTAACAGTAACTTCCAAAAGCCCAAGCGAAACCAAGGCAGAGCAACATAAAAGCAGTTAAGCCTCTTTTGGCTTTGTTTTAGTATGCTCCAATTTAGTTGTGATTCTCTGCCTTTGTTCAGCTGCGCATCAATATGAGGTTACTGTGAGCAGGCTGGAGTTACGATATTCTGCCATTGTTTCACTGTCATAATTACTATGAAAAACTAGGCTAATAGTCTAAATAATTTTAAATATTTTTTCTCTATAATTCATATTTTTACTATACAGTCAAGTTAACTGGAATGACAGTGTCAGCATTGTAGCATGATCATAAATAAAATCTGTCCCTTCGCAGTTAAAATCCTTTCCTACCTTTTCTTGTAACCCAATAAAACCCACTGAAATTAATGTCTACAGAGATGTTTAATCCACAAGAATATTGATCATTATTCCAACCTGCTGGCATTCATATCAGTCCAGTCAATCTTTAGGCTAGGCTGGGTTATTTTTGTGATAGAATTATTTTTTTTAATGGATTTAAACTGTTATGTTGAGCAGCAATATTGATCATGTGGAAGTTTTTGCATACAATACAAAGGCAGAGGACAGTAACTTTAAAATAGGGGGGAATGGTCAAATTTGAGCTCAAGATTATTTATTGTAGATAAATGTCGTCACTAAAACATGTAATTCAATTTTCCAATGTCCTATCTATAACTAAATTGTCTGTGCAACAAAACAAATCTTTGAAATCATTTTTCTCAGTTCATTTTAAACTTTTAGACATTTAGTTATTGCCTATAGCAGGCACACAACCTCATAAGACGTTAATTTTAGGTTAGATTTAGGTTGTGATGTCAGGTGACTAATACTCAATGTCTAGTCAGCGTCTAAGCACAACGTTATTTTGATGTTCAATAGCGATGTGAAATGACACTAATATTTGGTTGATTTTAGGTTGTGTTTGAAAGTGATGGTTCATCAGGTACGGCAACCAAAATCCAACATCTGATAGACATCATAGAGGTAACGGCCACACGACCTCAAGCTGTAACATCATGTTGATATTTGGTTGATTTTAGGTTCAACCAACCTAATTTTACTTTTTGATTTGGTTGATTTTACTGTACAACATACAGTAAACATCTGTCATCTTCTCATCAGTGACATGCATCTAAACAGTCTCTGGGTCAATGTGTGTAAAGATTTTGGACATCTTCTTGGACACTTTTAATGCTTCCAAACAGTTTGCTGCAATTATAAATCAGCCATTTCTTGAGTAGTTTATTATGATTCAATTTACCTTCTATGTGACTTCATAGACAAGAAAAAATAAGTACTGACTGCAGGTTGAAGGAAAGTTGTGGAGTAAAATTACCAGTACTGTATTAAAACGTACTCAATGCCAAGTAAAAGTACACATTTTAAAAACTTAGTAAATTACAATTTCTGAGAAAAACTACTCAATTACAGTAATTTGAGTATTTGTAATTATCTACTTTACACCACTGGTCAAATGAAATAAACTTTTCTTCTTTTGAGTCAAACTGATAAAAGAAGAAATTTTATATAAAATAAATTTGTTGAAACCTGATACACTTAATATTAAGTTACAGTAACATTAAAATACATTTGTTGTCTTTTATTTTTGTCAAATCTTGTCTTAAAGTGCGAAGACCTGATGCATTTTAAAAGCAAATTAGATTAGACAGTTATAATTGTGTTTTTTAATGTTAACTTTTTGTGTGCTCTTGTTCTCCATTCCAGTGGCTGCAGCCACACATCTGAGCGTTGCAGTTGTCAGTCCGCTGATGTAAGTACTTCTCCTTTCATTTAACTTACAGAAAAATGTTGCTAAAAACCCCACTTATAAATCTCCAGAAAAGGGCATTGCGCCTCACCTTGCCGAAGCGCTGCTGATGAAAGTAAAGCATCCCTTTTCTCCTGATGTCCTCCTCCATGGCTCCTCCGCTGGGCCTTTCTTTACCTTGTTTTTCTCTTTCTCTACGCTCTCCTTTGATTGCACTCTGCTTTCAGGCTGTCTGAATGACTATGAGATGCATAGCTGTGAATTGCGGACTGACCTTAGGTACATTGTCAGCCATTCTTCCTGTCTAAGATGAAGTCTAAATCTGTCTCTTGGAGAAGTCAGATGAGTGGGTGTGTGTGTGTGTGTGTGTGTGTGTGTGTGTGTGTGTGTGTGTGTGTGTATGTGGTGGCGTTGGTTTCCTTCTTTTAAGATTCTTCCTGTTTGACACTATTTAGGTCTGAACTGAAGACCCTGCAAATACGAAACGTTTGAATCTATTCAACATCCTGCTACAGCATAACATCAGAATCACAGATTTGCAGGATAACTTAAGAAATTTACCTTTAGTCACAGTGAATGCTGTGCGAAGCTGTGTTCAGCATATCAGTGAAAATTAGATTAACATGATCTGACGAATTGCATCCTTTTCAGTGGATAGGATCTAAAATTTAACACACTGAGAGTGTTTGTGCATATCAAATTGTGCGTTATATGTATACTTTTGTAACCTTAATTCTGTTTCTCTGTGTAGAATTGCTGTCAGGAATCTGGCCAGTTGGAAATAATCATGTTTAGGCTTCTTTATGTTTTGGTCATGTGTCTAGAGTGCCCCTTTGTGGCCAACAGCTGCTATTACAGCTCATTCACAAATATGGCGTCTTTCAGGCCCTTATATGTGTAGGATGGCAAGCTGATTGATTCCTTAATTCGTATCAGCATTTAACTATAGAGTTTTATGCAATTACAGTATTTGATGAAATGTATGTAATTTATAGTCTTACGTTTCACTGGTATATCTTTGAGAAAAATTTAATTATTGGGACAGAAAGTAAAGATCATGTTCCATTAAAATATTTATTACATTTCTGAATTTTAATTGGTTTATTTGGACATCTTTAAATGTTTTTTTTTTTCAATGATTAGTTTATTGTCATGAAAAGTCATGACTGCAAATGTTTTTTTTCATGTTACACTAATTTATTTAATAGCCAATCTAATCAGCTAACAAAGTTTAATTGGGTGTTTTTAGTCAGGTTGACTGATGTGATTTTAGTTGAGGTGGCCCGAAAAGTTCATTTGTTTTAATAAAAAAAAAAAATAGGTTGCAATATTTATTTATTTTTTACAGTTGTGTTTTGGCCAAATACTGTTTTGAAAAATTGGCTCATACAGTTGAAGTCAGAATTATTAACCTCCCATGTATTTTTTTCTTTTTTAAATATTTCCAAAAATGATGTTTAACAGAGCAAGGAAATTTTCACAGTATGTCTGATAATATTTTTTCTTCTGGAGAAAGTCTTATTTGCTTCATTTCGGCTACATTAAAAGCAGTTTTTAATTTTATAAAAAGCATTTCAAGGTCGAAATTATTTGCCCCTTTAAGCAATTTTTTTTTCCGATAGTCTACAGAATAAAGCACTGTTATACAATAACTTGCCTAATTACCTTAACCTGCCTAGTGAACCTAATTAACCTAGTTAAGCCTAAAAATGTCACTTTAAGCTTTATAGAAATGTCTTGAAAAATATCTAGTGAAATCTTATTTGTTGTCAGCATGGCAAAGATCAAACAAATCAGTTATTAGAAATGAGCTATTAAAACTATTATGCTTAGAAATGTGTTTGAAAAATCTTCTTTCCTTTAAAAAGAAATTGGGGGAAAAAAATAAACAGAGGGGCTAATAATTCTGACTTCAACTGTATCTTCTTCTTCTGGGCTTATTTCTATGTTTCAATCACAGCATATATCGATGATGTGAAAATTATAGATACTAGTTTACATTTTATAACCTTTACATTAAATAAATATGTAGAACAACAGTATTGCCTAAATGTACAATATGATCAGAAAAAAAGTATGGGATTTACCTTAGTAAATACTCTCACCAAAGATTTTATAAATATATGAGAAAACTACATGCATTTTGTTTTACTTTAAGTGAAAATGCTTCTTTTATAATGTGTATTTAAACTTTTGGGATTCATTCATTCATTTTCTTGTCGGCTTAGCCCCTTTATTAATCGACAGTCACAGCGGAATGAACCGCCAACTTATCCAGCACATTTTTGCGCAGCGGATGCCCTTCCAGCCGCAACCCATCTCTGGGAAACATTCACACACACACACACACAAACACACACACGCAAATGCAGGGAGAAAATGCAAACTCCCAAGCCGAGGCTCAAACCTGCAGCCCAGCGACCTTCTTGCTGTAAGGCGACACCATTTTTTGGGATTTATAGTCAATATATTTATCAAATGGGCGTCACGGTGTCACAGTGGGTAGCACGATCACCTGACAGCAAGAAGGTTGTTGGTTCAAGCCTCGGCTTGGTCAGTTGGCATTTCTGTGTGGAGTTTACATGTTCTTCTCATGTTTGCGTGGGTTTCCTCTGGGTGCTCTGGTGTCCCCCACAGTCCAAAGACATGTGGTACAGGTGAATTGGGTAGGTTAAAATTGTCCATGGTGTATGTGTGCGAGAATGAGAGTGTATGAGTGTTTCCCAGTGATGGGTTGCAGCTGGAAGGGCATCTGCTGCATAAAACATATGCTGGATAAGTTGGCGGTTCATTCTGCTGTGGTGACCTTAGATTAATGAAGCGACTAAGCCTAAAAGAAAATGAATGAATGAATGTCCATAGTGTACGTGTGTGAATGAGTGTGTAAAAAAATTTATAAATGAATATTTATCAAATCTCTTCATAAAATCTGTAAAATAATATTTTAGAGCAGAATTTGGTGATTAATTTAATAATGATGTAAGGGGAAGTACCATATACAAAAACAGTCTATAAATCTAAAAATGAATCTGTTGATACTGTAATAAATGCAATTTACTTGAAAACACTATTATTTGTTATGTTTAAGGTTCTTGTTAGCAATTAAAGAAAATAGCTCATTCTTGTAAATTCTTACAAGACAACATTACTTTGGGGCTATTTCTCAAGTCTGTCTTGTAATATTTTTCTTTTCACATTTTTTTATTGTAACTACTTCATTGTTGGATTATATGATCTCAAAATAAAAAGGATTTGTATTTCATAAATTATGTATAAATACATGTGCAGTTATTTTGCATCAAAACTGAATATAGAATTCATGCAAAAGGGTCAAAGACTGCAGCTGAAACCTCCACTCTGTGCAAAGGCAGTCTTTGGCCTTGTTACTTCCCACTGTCTTTTGGCATTTCAGTAGTTTCATCACTGGAATATGTTTTGTAAGAAAATACTCTTTTGAAATTTTACAAAGTTTGTTTTGTTTGTTTGGTAATTTGTTAAAATGTTGAATGTTCTCTATATGAAAATGTTACTTTAATCAATTCAGATGTACTTTATTTAGCATTTTATTAGTATTTGTTTAATTTTTTTAAATAAATCTTCATTTTAGTTGTGTAGGTTTAAGACTTGTTTATTTCAATTAGTTGCCAAGATAACATTTAAATTTAATTTTCATTGTTATATTTAACTTTTTGTATGTTTTAATTTGGCTTCTGGAAATATATTTTTAAATAATTTTGACTGTGGTTAGCACTGTCGCATCACAGCAAGAAGGTCGCTGGTTTGATCGCTGCTCCAGTGTCCCACACAAAAGACATGCGCTATAGGTGAATTAGATGAACTAAAAAATGGCCCTATAGTCTATGAGTGCGTGTGTGAATGTGAGAGTGTATGGGTATTTCCCAGTACTGGGTTGCAGCTGGAAGGGCATCTGCTGTAAAACGTGCTGGAATAGTTGGCACTTTATTCCATTGTAGCAACCCCTGATAATAAAATGGACTAAGCTGAAGGAAAATTAATGAATGAATTTTTATTGTGCAGTTTAACAGTATAATATCATTACCAGTGTTATTTTAATTTTTTGTAGCGTATTTTTATAGTTCCTGGCCATTAATAGGGAATTTTAAACAGTTAATCCTACTGAAATAATAAATACATCAAATGACAGAAACACAGACGTAAAATGCCACAGGTGTTTGTTTAAAATAATTCACAACGTCTTCAAACACTGCTCAAATAATCAGAATCAAGGACCCAAAATCAGTTTTGTTAAAAATATATGGAGATGTCAATTACCAAGTAGCAAAACAGAAAGCAATTCTGAGTCACAGTGTGTTAAAACCAATACAATAATAGCAGCAAACAAACTCTGGATGAAAAAAAGCATCTAATCCTGTGGTGTCTTCACGCTCTCTTTCACTCCACTGAACACTCTGAATGAGCTGTTGGCTGGCAAAGCTACAGCTGACTGAAATTTTCTGTCGTAAAATCTTGTGGTTTGGTTGAGAGCCTGAAACCTGCCAGTTGAGTCATCTTCAAACCTTTATAGTGCTCAATTAACTGCATGTCATAATTCAAGAAGCTGATTTCAATTTTACTTGATCATTAAAAGGTAAAATACTTGCAATTAACAGCCACCAACAACTATACTTAGCAATGCGCTACCAACCAATAAGCAAAAATGCAAGCAATAACTAGAATCCTGTACATTAATTCATTTTTCTTCAGTTTAGTCCCTTTATTCCCCAGGGGTCGCCACAGCGGAATGAACAACCCATCCCTGGGAAATGCAACCCATCCCTGGGAAACACCCATACACTCTCATTCACAAACATACACTATGTACAATTTTAGCCTATAAATTCACCTGTACCGCATGTTTTGGACTTGTGGGGGAAACGGGAGCACCTAGAGGAAACCCATATGAACACAGGGAGAACATGCAAACTCCACACAGAAATGCCAACTGACTCAGCCGAGGCTCAAACCAGCGACAATCTTGCTGTGAGGCGACAGCATAACGCCACCATGTCGCCCCCCAAACATACACTTCGGCCAATTTAGTTTATTCAATTCACCTATACTGTATTCCTGCATGTCTATAGACTGTGGGGGAAACCAGACCATCCAAAGGAAACCCAGGCGAACACTGGGAGGAGAACATGCAAACTCCACACAGAAATGCCGACCAAAGCAACCAGGGCTCGAACCAGAGACCTTTTTGCTGTGATGTGATTGTGCTATCCACTGCACCACCGGGACACCCTTATTGTCTGACTATAAAATAAAGCATACAAACATATACACTACTTGACAAAAGTGTTGTAGTCGATCCCAGTTGCAAGAGCAACAAATAATAACTTGACTTTTAGTTGATCATTTGGAAAAGTGGCAGAAGGTAGATTTTCAGATGAATCATCTGTTGAACTGCATCCCAATCATCACAAATACTGCAGAACACCTATTGGAACCCGCATGGACCCTCACAGAAATCAGTCAAGTTTAGTGAAGGAAAAAGCATGGTTTTGGGGTTACATTCGGTATGTGGGTATGCGAGAGATCTGCAGAGTGGATGGCAACATTAACAGCCTGAGGTATCAAGACATTTGTGCAGCCCATAACATTAAAGACCACAGGGGAGGGCAAATTCTTCAGCAAGACAGTGCTCCTTTGCATACTTCAGTCTCCACATCAAAGTTCCTGAAAGCAAAGAAGGTCAAGGTGAATTGGTGAATTATGATAATATTCATTTAAGGATGAACTAATTCCATTAAATGCAGAATTTTGAAACAGTGAACATAACATTTTTACATTCAGGGTCACTGTACACATTTTTTTGACATCAAACAAGTGATGCACATTGTTTTGTGTAAAATTAGTCAGCACGTTTTTTTACTTTTACAACAGGTGCAAACATTCACCGCGTGAACACTCACAAAACATTTTCATCAGTTAATAGCCTTGATTCTCAACTTGCAAAGTTTAATCACGCTTGAAATTATAAATCCACGTGACAGCTAATATTTGAATTCGCAGTTTCACTTTAAGAAGCATGTAAACAAAGGCTCTTTTCGGCGTTATTTCGGCGGTGGACGTCCATCGTAACGGTATTCACGAAGCCTCGAGCGAACATCTGGCTTGATCAGTGCGTACGTCAATTGCGTAAATGTTCCAGTGATTGTGTGCAGATGCGCGCATGCTCATTGTCAGGGGGAGTGAGAGGAGCATGAATGGAGCAAAATGGCGGATCATGTGCAGGTAAGTAAATTATTTTGTTTTGCTATTATGAAATGAATGAATTTTGATCCACTGCAGTCTAATGGTAAATGTCGAGACTTATTTCGGCGATGCGTGCGTGTTTGTTTTAAATGCATGCTTCGCCAAACGAGAGAGCTTGACTAGCATGCTTTATTGGATGCGATTATCAAGTGTTGACTTGTGGCCTGTCATCATGTTGATTTTAACTCTGTGGTCCAAGCTAACACACAACTCTGTCGCATAAGTGAAAGTTGTTTTGAAGCAAGATGCGAAGACTATCGGTTTAAGCAGCAGGAATTGGCAGATACAGAGAGATTGTTTATTTCCCCCCCTGCACGTAACTCTATAGCGACAGTCATGTTTTACATTGTAAACAAGGCATCATCTTCATCCAAACCCTTGCTGTGCAATAACTACACACTGGCCTTATATCCACAATGCGATAGTGACTCGAAATAAGCGAGTCTTTTTTCCGAGTGAAAAGACTGCTGTTAAGCCTAAAAGCGCATTTTACTGTGGTTATCTGTCATTCTGTTATTGCTGAGCGCAAATGTGTCCGGTTTGCTGAGCTCTCGCGCTGTTAGCCTGTAGCTCTCATGCTAACTCATGAGATTCTCCCGCGCGCCGTCTCGTCAAACCAAAAGCCCGAGCAGAAATGAGTTTCTATTGAAAATTATAAGAACGAAATATTCGTTACCATTCCCCGCTAGATGTATGTCGGTAATTCTTATGAAAATCATTAAAATAGATGTATTATTTGTAACACATTTATTAATTTGTAGAGGTTGAGGGTAGTTGAATTGACTCCGCTGAATAACTGACATAACTGGATGCACTTTAGTTAGCGAACCTGAAATAAACTTTTTGAGAGCTTTTCCACTAAATTATTCATATTGTTTTGCTTTTTAATCAAAATTCATTTGCAATGAAACAATATTCATCATAGTATTAAATTTAATTTACTTTTCTGATAATGAAAATGTTTAAGGGATAGTGTACTCGAAAAAAAAAGAATATTTAAGAGATATGAAACTCGAAAAAAGCAGTTTTCTAATCCAAGTTGGTAATTTTTTTCATAGTTAATTTTTTTCTTAATGAGAAACAGTGACCTTTTGTGAGTTGTTAATGGTCAACACTGAGAGCCAAAAACTAAAACATACAGGCCCAATAAAATAAATACCGGTGACTCCAATACCTGTGCTAGAAAACATTAACATTATTTACATTATTTTAAATCCACAGCTTCAGCAAATGAGTCTAAGCATGTACAGTCTTCCCAATAAATATTGTACATCTAAACTTAATCATACAAACATGTTTTTTTTCTCCCTCAATTATAGTTGTCAGTGTAAAGGATAGGATTTAAGTATCATTTTGATGAGCAATGTAACAGGCGTCCATTAAGGTAAAATTGGTTTTACATTCAGACAGTAAGACTTTCTCTATAATGATCATTTAAGAAAGGTATTCTTTGCAAGTTCTAAATAGTGATATAAGCAATCAATGACCATCGAAGTACAACATATGTCACAGTCAAATAAATAGTTGTAATGTTGTTTTGAAGTCATGCTTGCATGCGATTTCTGACCAAATATTCATGGTAAACAATATAGGGAGCATGTCACAAGTTGTCACTGAGCTAATGTGTGAATATAAAATCAATTTTACCTCGATGGACTCTTCACAAGCCTGTTATGTCGTGTTTAACGGTCATCAGCATCTAAAATCCTTGAAAGTTTTTAATATTTAGATTGAAAAAAAACAACAAAAAAAACGCATGAACATTTATGTGTATTTACGTATGCGTTATATCATCTTTGCATTAAATTCATTCATTCATTTTCTTGTCGTCTTAGTCCCTTTATTAATCTTGGGTCGCCACAGCGGAATGAACCGCCAACTTATCCAGCACGTTTTTATGCAGTGGATGCCCTTCCAGCCGCAACCCATCTCTGGGAAACATCCACACACTTATTCATACACACACTCATATACTACAGACAATTTAGCCTACCCAATTCACCTGTACCGCATGTCTTTGGACTGTGGGGGACACCGGAGCACCGGGAGGAAACCCATGCGAACGCAGGGAGAACATGCAAACTCCACACAGAAACGCTAACTGAGCCGAGCCGAGGTTCGAACCACCGACCTTCTTGCTGTGAAGTGACAGCACTACCTACTGCGTCACCTGCTTTAAATTACAAAAAGCAAATTACAGCTTGTGCGAGGTGTTCGTATGCAGAGTCTATGGGGCTGTGAGTAATTTGACATTATTCACATTATTGACATTACTCTGGCTGCCTTCATCAGTCTTACACTATTTTTTCCTTTTTTCTGAAAGTTTTTATAACATCATCGTGGAGTTTTCTTATATTATTTAAGCAAATAAGATTGTAAAAAAAAAAAAATTGTTGTCCTCTCCCATTAACTTTGCTCCCAAGTTTTCCCAACCATGACGACTTCCGCTACTGAGAAACCCAGAAATGTAAAAAGGGTCTATCATGCGTCCTCACACTCTGATGTAAACAAACAGCATCTCTGCTCTTGTGTGAATATACACACATACATCATTGTGAGAGGAAGCTCACACTCCACTCCAGACTGTAGATTAAATGTTAATAATGTAGTAAATGATGTTCAGTTTCACTCGCAAAACCTCAGTATATCACCAGGAGACCACTGTTTCAGCTAAAGATCTTAATGTACGCAAGTCACTTTTAATTTGAAAAAGGTCAGATATGTTTTGAGTAGACTTGGGGTAGTTCTATTAATCTTTTTTTAATTTTGTTGGTAAGAAATATTCCTTTAGTGATTCTCAAAATGAGTCTTAAGTGTAAATGACTTGTGTGTAAAAGTCTGCTAATAATTAAAATCATTATTTTTCTTCTACTATTTAATTGTCACTGTCATAAAAAGTGGTTTCTAGACATCGTTTAAATGTGTCACTGGTACATTAAACGCTCTAGCTTTCTAGTGTTCAAACACAGACGCTGCTTGTCATCCGTTATCTCGTGACCAACCAGTTCATGACAAACGACAAGATGGGCCATATTTGAGGTCAAAGGTTAAAGAGGTCTTGAGGTTAAACACAGTGTTGCTTATTCCCATGAAATTTAATGAAGTCGTGGATGAAGCTGTTGATAACCTGACTCTCATTTGCACAGGCACCAGTAAACATGAGCTTTCCAGTGTTGTCACGCGTCCTGTTACTCTGTAGGTGGTAAAGGAGCCATTCCATTTGCAGCAATAGATTATTAATTACCATCGGAGCAGCAGTGCATCTTAAAGGGTCCTTGAGTGTTGCTGATCACATCCTGGCATCCCAACATACTTGTGTATATATGTTATGATTATCAACTAATGTTTCAAAATAAGTGTTTATGTAATTATCTAATATGTTGTGAGGCCAATGAGGTGACTCAGCAATATTTCTTGGTTTTATCATTCAGTTCCCGTCTTGTTTAGTAGTTCCAAAAGATTGCAAAGTTTAATTGTAAATTGTGAAATAACTTTATGTATGTTCTTATCATTAAGCAAAGCATGCTATTTTTAATTAATGTGTTATAGGTTAATTGTAGGTGGTTATCAACTTTTTATTTAGGATAACCCATAAATGATGTTTTCATTTGGGTTTCAGGGTTGTCTTATCTGTTCTGTGCAGTTTTCTGCAAATACAGCTTACATGTTATCTATTGGGATCCAAATGCATTTTTTTCTGTTCTTTTAGGGCTCCTCCCTGTTCTTTTAGGGTCTCTTGATTCGTTAATCAGATCAAAATGTACAAATTTTTTATTACGTTCAAGTATTAAACTTTTCTTTAACAGGGTGTAACTCTCGGGCACCATTTCCAAATAACACTAGTATAGGCAACTGAGTTCATCAGTTCAGAATTTGTTTTGCATAATAAACGTGGAGTTTTTCATTGAGGCTGTGCATTTGTTGCGGCTGCTGTTTTTCTGCTGAGGCTGATTTTGTATAGTTATGCTCCACAAGGGAACAAAGAACTGTTTAGAGGCTTGTTGCTGCATAACACGAGTGAGCTCTTTCATTGCGCCTCTGTATTAGTGTATCACTGACTTTTTTGCCAATCACCATATAGTCTTTCATGCATGCATGAACCAGATACTCCCTCAGTGACCTAGTACAATAAATTGTGGATGTGAGCGCTGCACATTAATTTGCCTAATGGAACATAAGTGTCTGGTTTGTCATAAACGTGATGTTTAATGTTGTGATTGTACAAGAAGATACAGAAGCTTTGCTGAAGTAATATCATTTGGCTTAGGGTAGAACCTTAGCTTTGACGTAGCTGTTATGTCCAGGTTTGTTGAGGTAGTGTACTGTTACAGTTTCATAAGTGTTCTCAAATTTCAACTTAATCACAAGTTGTAAATGCAGTACTAACATGGTAAGTTTTTTTTTTTTTTGACACATTCCCTCATTTATGAGAAGTGCATATGGTTTTAAAAAATAAAAATATATCAATCATAGTTATATGAATAATGATAATTTTTGGGTCAAAAGTAAACCAAAATGTGAAATTTGATTACAGATGGTTAAGAAATTATCTACCAAAATACATCTTTTGAATGTTGTTTTAATGAAGTCAAAACATATTTGTATTTCTAATATAAAAAATAATGTGATGGCAACAAAGACATTTAAATAGCAATGACTTTTTATTGTTTTTGTTCTTTCAGAGCCTAGCCCAGCTAGAGATCCTGTGCAAGCAGCTGTATGAGACCACAGACACCACCACACGTCTTCAGGCCGAGAAAGCACTGGTGGAGTTCACCAACAGTCCTGACTGCCTGAGTAAATGCCAGTTGTTGCTGGAAAGAGGAAGTGTAAGACTTTAACTTTCTGAAAACTGTAGAACACAATCTCTCAAATGATCTAACCTCAACTATTTTTTCAAAAACTCCATTCTTCCCACATTATTTTGAGTTGAGTAAGTCTTTTCTGAATTGCGAACTGTGTTTTTGTTTGTTTGTTTGTTTGTTTTTCCAGTCCTCGTACTCACAGTTGTTGGCTGCGACGTGTCTCTCCAAGTTGGTGTCACGAACAAGTAACCCCCTTCCTCTGGAGCAGCGCATTGACATTCGTAAGTTTATAGAATCTGCCACAAATTCAACTTTAAAATTAGATCCCAATTTTTGAAATTGTCGAATTGATTCCTCAGGAAATTATGTTCTCAATTATCTGGCAACCCGGCCAAAGCTTGCTGCCTTCGTGACACAAGCCCTGATCCAGCTCTATGCCAGAATCACCAAACTCGGCTGGTTCGACTGCCAAAAGGAAGATTACGTCTTCAGGAATGTCATAGTTGATGTGACAAGATTTCTGCAGGTATGATTGATTATGAAAGTCTTTTGGTGAAGATAATATTCTTCATTTCAGAATAATACAATGGATGACAATTCAAATGCAATTTGGTTTCTTTTCGAGTGTTCATTCTTGTTAGATGTGAAGTGTTTGTCATCCAGACTAAAACAATTAGTCATGTTTTATTTGTCACTTAAATGAATTGCAGTTGAATCACAATTAATCACATGCACTCACACTAATTTAACTGATTTGGGTAAGCATTATCTAAATAAACTACATGGATTTAAAAAATGAACATTAAAGTAAACTACATATAGCATATTTTATAATATGCTGTAACAAATTTGAATGTGCATTTTTTTTTCTTTTTTAATTACAATGCAATCGTAGAAATTACATGAAACATTAGGTCATGAATATTTACCTTAAATCTTAGTGTATTTACCAGTAAGTTTAGTGGAAAAATGTGTATGAATATGAACCCTGTTTATAGTACTGTATGCAATTAAAATTGTTAAAATTGGTATCGGCCATAATATCTTATCAGTGCATCCCTAGTAAACTTTTGTAAATGTTTATTGAAATCATCTTGTTTGCATAATAAAATTGAACTACTTTTGTTGTGAATATAAGCATTGTTGCTTATGGTGTATTAAAGGTATAGTGCACCCAAAAATGACAATTCTGTCATCATTTACTCACACTTCATTGCCCAGTTTGATTTTCTTTTTTCTGTTGAACTCTAAAGAACATATTGTGAAGAACATTGAAAACTTTTAGCCATTGACCTCCATAGTATTTGTTGTTTCTACTATGGAATTCAATGGCTATAGGTTTTCAGTCTTCTTCAGAATATCTTTAGCAGAATGAAGAAACTCATAAAGGTTTAAAACCGCTTGAGTGTGAGTAAATGATGAGTAATTTTTCATTTGCTTTGTTAAACTATCTCTTTAAATCATAAAATTAAGTTTGTATTTTTAACATGGTGTTTTGTTTTAGGATAGTGTTGAACACTGCATCATAGGAGTCACAATTCTGTCCCAGTTAACCAATGAGATTAACCAAGTAAGTTTCTCCACTCGCAGCATTATATCTGTACTTAGTCTTTATGCAATTCTTGATATTTATTAATAATAATTATTTATAAATTATTATTTTCCTGTTTTAAAGTTACTTTAAAAGTTAATGACTGGTTTCTTCAACATTTTGGTCCTTCAGGCAGACTCGACACATCCGCTTACAAAACACAGGAAGATTGCGTCATCATTTCGAGATTCCTCTTTGTTTGACATCTTCACCCTGTCCTGCAACCTCCTCAAACAGGTGAGGCTAATGTTAAACAATTCATGTATGTCAACTGTATATTATCATTCTCAACCGCTGAACGGTGTGTTAAAGATTGAATGGATTGTTCACTCTGCTTGCAGGCGTCTGGGAAGAACTTGAACCTGAACGATGAGAGCCAGCATGGGCTGCTCATGCAGTTACTCAAATTGGCCCACAATTGCCTCAACTTTGATTTCATCGGAACATCCACCGATGAGTCCTCAGATGATCTGTGCACCGTCCAGATCCCCACCAGCTGGAGATCAGGTACGCTGATGTTCTTTGGTGAACAATTAATGAATGTATGAATGGCGCAGCTGTGTTCCAGTACATTTTAACAGGCTGTATTCAAGAGATGTTTAAATTAAACATTTAGTTTAGTGTTTTAGAAATGTTTTATATATATATATATATATATATATATATATATATATATATATATATATATATATATATATATATATATATATATATATATATATATATATATATATATATATGTATATGTGTTATATATATAAATGTTTTATATATATGTATGTGTATGTGTGTGTGTGTGTGTGTGTATATATATATATATATATATATATATATATATATATATATATATATATATATATATATATATATATATATATATATATATATATATATGTATGTATGTATGTATGTATGTATGTATGTGTATATATATATATATATATATATATATATATATATATATGCTGTTAATCAATTAATCACATTTTTTTTGTAATTAATCATGATTAATCACAAAACGCTGTATTTATTACAGAAATAAAAACACAGGCATTTAAGTGCCATTTGAATTTCAAAACAATCAATGCCAATAACAAACAAAAATTATTTTCATGTTGGATTCTAAGTGGACTTCACACACACACAAACACAGACAGACAGACAGACAGACAGACAACGCGCGCAGTGGACCCGGTGAGCGAGGGAGGGATCCCTTCAGATTCATCAACACGCATGATCGCGTTTATCAAATTTGCTTAAAACTAAGCGTTTTAAAGTATGGCTGTATTTTACAAGCAAGGATTCTGACACAGTACATTTACATGGACACCAATACTCTGCTTTTATGATTAAGATAATATTGATTAAGAGTCTACCATGTAAGCAGTGATTTTTGATTACCTTAAAGAATCACATGAGTCCCGAAATACGGAGGTTTTTCTTTCCGTTCGCCATGTGGTATCAAATTTCATTAAAACATCCTGAAAGAAAATATGCTGAAAGTGAACTGCTGAACAGCAGATAAAGTCTAAAGATTAAAAGAGAAACATCCGAAATGGCATGAAATTCTGGAGGAAACGCAAAATAGTCTGGTGATGCGGCATTAATTGTTTTATACTAAAACTTTCCTTTTAAAAGCACGTCCTTGGTCTTATCCAAATTTCTTTGCACGTTAAACACACGCAGGGCCGGAGCAAGCTGAACTGGCGCTCTAGGCAAATGGCAATCCCGCCGCACTCAACCCGAAAGTGAAAAAGAAAGTGATCGGTTTGCTGATGAAAGAAAGGACCGTGATGCTGCGTTCACTATTCGCGCGTAAATAGCCGCGTGAACATTTGAGTTTACTCGCTTCATTCGTGCGTCAAATCCGCTTCATTCACGCATCAAATTCACTTCAGAACAGATGCGGATTCGCTTGATGGGCAGGGCTTCTGTCTGCCCGGTGACTCTAGCATCATAGCTAAATGGGTAACATGGATTTTGTTGTGAAAATAACTGTTTATGTGCTTTATGAAGGCTGAAAAACAGCGTCGATACGTTTCGGGCCGTGTATGAGTCCACTAGATCATAGTTGCATCCAGCTCTGAGCTCATAAACTATTCCAGAAATTTAACCTGGATGATGGAGGCTTTCAGCTGTGCTTCTGACTGAGCCCAGCCCAGTTTGATGAACTTTTTGTCTGTGTCGGGTGGAGGATTTCCCCCGGGACACCTACAACAGGTGTACGTCACAATCACGCCCCCACAAGAGTAAGCTTCTGATTGGTTAACACGGTGCGAATATCCGCTGAAGTTCAGACTTTCAAACGCAAGCAATTCGTGCGAAATGTGCGTCAAACGCTTAATTCGCGCATATCGCGCCGCAGGAATGTCTATTCGCGCGTTTGTATTGACTTAACATGTAAATCACTTACGCTTGACGGGCGTTCCTGCGCAACTGCGTTATTAGCCCCCCTGTTTAATTTTTTTTTCAATTTCTGTTTAACGGAGAGAAGATTTTTTTCAACACATTTGTAAACATAATAGTGTTTATAACAAATTTCTATTAACTGATTTATTTTATCTTTGCCATGATGAAAGTAAAAAAAATTGACTAGATATTTTTCAAGACACTTCTATACAGCTTAAAGTGACATTTAAAGGCTTAACTAGGTTAATTAGGTAGGATAGGGTAATTAGGCTAGTTATTGTTTAGCGATGACTTGTTCTGTAGACTATTGGAAAAATATATAGCTTAAAAGGGCTAATAATTTTGACCTTTAAATAGTTTTTTAAAAATTAAAAACTGCTTTTATTCTAGGCAAAATAAAACAAATAAGACTTATCAGAAATAATATTAGACATACTGTGAAACATTTCTTGCTCTTAAACATCTTTTGGGAAATATAAAAAAAAAAAAAATCAAAGAGGGGTTAATAATTCTGTTTGCTTGCGTGCGTGTGTATGTGTGTATATACATGTATGCGTATATGTATGTGATGGCTTCATTGTGAGGTTTTGTTAACTTTTTAATTTTGATAGTTTTATTAAATTTATTTATTTTAAATAGATTTTTAAATATTTAAATAATCACGTTCCAATGCTGTTTTCTGATTTAATCAGTAGGCATCAAGCCTCTTACAGAGTCACACGAGCAACTGCTAATGGTGACTGTCTTGTACTAAAGTGTAAGACCTTTTTTGGTCAATCTTTTTTTTCTCTGTTTAGGGAACCAAATTTTAGAATGCTTTACCTGTTAGCCTAAAATTAGAACGCACTATAAATGTTTTTTGTAGTGTTCTTTAAAAAGTGGTTAAAAACAAAATGGCAGTGTTTGCACAATTAGTCTGCTATTAGTTTATTCAATCATGCCACCTTTGCCTTAAAGCATTTTTATGTAAAGAGTTATGATGTTGTGTATATGTGTTTATTTGATTTTTATTTAATGTCAAGTGTTCTATTTAGTGACAGGTGTTGAGAATTAGCAAGTCTGCTAAAACATTTAAACATGCATTTGGTTGTCCAGTGTAATCGTGATGTCCATGTCAAATAAATAAATAACAACTTCCAGGAATCATTAAAATGTATTTAATTAGTTTTATCAAAAATAATCAGCTGTTTTTTTATAAATAAGAAATGTGTTTTGTGCAACAGGTCAGCATATTAGAGGGATTTCAGAAGGGTCGTTTTTTTTTTAAAGAGGAAAAATAAATTCAAGTGGTGTCAAATGTGATAATTAATCAAATCTTCAAGAACATTTGCTTGCTTATTACATCTTTTTTTACTATTTAAAAATACAACATTTTGTTGGCTCCTTTTTTTACTGACAGTGTTTAATATAGAATTAGGCATTTACGCTGAATTCATGTTTAATTTTGGATTTTTTTCTCTCATCTGCAGCCTTTTTGGATTCCTCAACCTTGCAGCTGTTTTTTGATTTGTATCATTCCATCCCTCCCTCGCTGTCTCCCTTGGTGAGTGTCAGATAAACAGCATGACATGCGTGTGAAGATAAACAAGCCTTCGCCTTATAGATACTGTTGGACTCTTCCCAGTAGTGTCGGCTGTTAATAACTGTCTGTCTGGTTCACCTTTCAGGTTTTGTCATGTCTAGTCCAAATAGCATCTGTCCGGAGGTCTCTCTTCAACAACGCAGAGAGAGCAAAATTCCTCTCACATTTAGTAGATGGTGTGAAAAGGATATTGGAAAACCCTCAAGTACGCCATTCATCTTTATATTTGCATGAAATGCTAGTTGTTATTATTATTATGTAGTTGTCAATATAGTGTTTATTTTAAAAAAATGCTTTTTATAGCATGATCTCTCTAAAACCTATATTGTGATTGGCTGGTAGGTCTGCATTTAAAACTATTAATATTATGTATTAATGCAATTCTTCCATTGAAGCACAGACATGTAGAGTAGGGCTGTGCAAAATGTATCGTCTATGATATTATCATAACTGTTGCTTTGATGTACAAGCTGATGTTAAGTATGCCACTCTAGTGTTGTGCCAATAACTAATAATATTGTGATTTTTTTTTTTTTTTTTTTTTAAGATAATCAGAGATATCCCCAATAGCTAATGCATTTTATATCTAGGAGTTTTATGTCTCATATGTAGAAGCAAATTTCAGAGATAAGGCATTAATGCAGCATTAAATGCCATGAAATTTTTACTTTCACTTTCTTAAAGAATTGACCGTTTTGAGACTGATTTGCATTGTCACAATTAGGACTGTCTTTCTGTACCAGTTTAACAAACTTGAAGTTTTTACTGAGTAAGTTTTATTTTAAATACCTCATTGTCTGTTGTTGTTTTTCGGCAATGAAACTTGCTGCAATCCACTATCAGTTTTAGTTTCGACTTATTTCTCAGCATCTTGGGTGTAACGTTGCTATTTTTGAAGTAATTAAGCTCACTGCTTTACTTTTAGCAGAGAGACGCCACACAGATGCAGGTATTTCACATACGCTTCTCTCTTGGACCTGCTAATGAATACAGATGACTACTTTGTATTACTTTTATAACTTTGTCTGTTCTAAAGTGGACAGAATACTAGATCTAATGAGTCAAAACAGACACAATTATCATTCAGGTCAAATACTGTGGTGCAGCTTATAATAATAGCTATACGTTAACATTCCTGGCAAGTGATCTTGGTATAAGCAGAATTATCTACAGGGAGGTGCGATTACATTATTTTAATGCACTTTGTGAATGCAACCTCCCTCAGGCCAACATTTGCTTTTTCTCTTTTCATTATATTATGAATGGGATAAATGGTGTAATGGACTTTTATCCATAGGTTATTTCTTATTTATCAGTATTTTGTTAATTTGCCAAAATGGCAATATTCATGATTGTTTTTTTTTTTTTTCACATTTGACTGCAGAGTTTGTCAGACCCGAACAACTACCATGAGTTCTGTCGACTGCTGGCTCGTCTTAAGAGTAACTATCAGCTGGGAGAACTAGTTAAAGTAGAGAACTACCCTGAGGTCATAAGACTGATCGCTAACTTCACCGTAACTAGTCTTCAGGTAAGCAAAACACTTGGGCGCAGTCCCAATTCTACCACTTAGCCCTTTTCCTTTCCCCTTACGTGAAGGGATAGGGGTGTCCCGATTCTCTTTAGCTTGATGGCGTAGGGCTAAGGGGAAGGGGTATATACCTCTTCGAATGGAGATTTTTGAGGACCACACTCAAACCCAAGGCTTAAGAAAATTTCCCAGTGTACACCAGCCATAACGGCAGCATAGCTGCACCCAGAAGTAAGGAGATCCAGAAATTAGTATTTTTTTGTTATAATTATGAATTTTTACAACATACGAACGTATGTTTTAATACATTCACAACCATGTTTGTGTTTTCTCGTCATGATTTTTTTTTTTTTAAATGTAAAATAAAAATTGCTAAATTTCGCCATCTATAATCCATAATTATAACTCTTGTATAGCAGTCCCACAACATTCTGACACTCAAATACCCTGTCAGAAAAGACTAGTGGCTGGGAATGACCTTTTTACAGTGTCTGCTATAATGTTAATGTTGGTTTTTATGTATTAAACGATGAGTATGGCCACTGTGTAAATGCACAGTACAGTTACGATCTTATTGCCACATTAGATCATTATGATGACATAATATATGCCTTCAGTGATTTCCTGAAGATAAATACCAAAAAATATCACAACTGGAATAACTACAGCAGTCGTTATTGTCTGCTCTCTTAAGAAGCAAGAAATCGCAATGACATAGGATGACGTGTGCAGCTCTTGCAGTGGTGTCTCATTTCTTAGGGGTAAATTTTGAAGCCTTTTCCCTTCACACTCTGTTTCAAGGGCCAAGGGAAAGACATGGGGTACAAAAATAGAATTGGGATTGGGCCTTGGTGTGCTTAACTTTAAGGCAGTTCATTTTTCCACCATCAATTGATAAAATGAAAATAATACGTGAAGATCAGCTTTTCGAAGACTAATAATAACTCTGATGTCCACCAGCACTGGGAGTTTGCCCCCAACAGCGTGCACTATCTGCTGAGCCTGTGGCAGCGATTGGCAGCATCTGTCCCTTATGTAAAAGCCACAGAGCCCCACATGTTGGAAACCTACACCCCTGAGGTGACCAAGGCCTACATCACATCCCGCCTGGAGTCCGTGCACATCATTCTGAGGTAAAGCGAGCCATATTTAAAGACATTTAAGCATGAATGTGATTAATGTGATTGTTCGGATGTGAATGATTTTGATTGATTATTTATTAATTAATTGTCAATAATTATTTCTATCTACACATTATTAATGGTCAGAATGCATAGGCTTATTTATATGCATAGTTTAGGAGCGAATGTGACAGACACATTTAGCATATGCAGGTGTAAGTTAAAGGGTTGATTCACCCAAAAATATAAATTTTGTTATTAAATATTAACCGTCATGTTGTTTTAACCCCTGAGACCTTTGTTTATTCTTGGAAAAAATGAAGAAATTTTAGATGAAATCTGAGAGCTCTCTCATTCTCCAAAGATGGTGTTTCCAAGATATTTCAATTCCAGAAAAGGAACCAAACTATTATTCCATGTCACTTTAGTGGTTTAAGTGTAATCATAATAAGCTCCCACACCTTTTTTTATATTGCTCTTAGTAAATGTGCACACTGATGAGGAAGAAAGAGATCCACCATTGGAATCATTTTAATAAATTGATGTTTCTAGTGTTCCTAAATGCAATTTCCATTGATGTAGGGACGGTCTTGAAGACCCGTTGGACGATGCTGGACTGGTGCAACAGCAGCTGGACCAGCTGTCTACTATTGGCCGGTGTGAGTACGAGAAGACCTGTGCGCTGCTGGTCCAGCTCTTCGATCAGTCGGCTCAGTCATACCAGGAGCTGCTGCAGTCCACTAACTCCAGCACTATGGACATCGCAGTTCAGGAAGGTAAGCTCAAAACATCTTGTCTTTCTTGATTCACAATTTTGACACAACATTTATGTGATGTGTGTGTGTTTTTCAGGACGTTTGACATGGCTAGTGTACATCATTGGTGCAGTCATTGGTGGAAGAGTATCGTTCGCCAGCACGGATGAGCAGGATGCCATGGATGGAGAGCTTGTGTGTCGGTGAGGAACTTTAAAAAGTTCAGACCAGGATGTATGCTTGGCATAAACGTATTCTCCACTTTTATATATACAAATTATTTATTGGGCTCATACAACGTGATAAATGCAACAGAATATACTGGCTTTTTTAATCAAATAACACCAGTACAAAAGTCAAAGATAAAACGTGGTTAAATGTTTTTATTTGTCTTCTTTTTCAAGTTTTAAAAATAGAATCTATGTTTGGTTTGGGGTTAGAATCACATCATGAGTTTTTGAATCATGAATCAAATTAAGCATGTTTCAAACCAGCATGACAAATCTACAAAACCAACAAACAAAGCAGACAAGTACAATTTATTTTACTCTGTGACTTTTTTTTTCTTTTTTTAACTTCGCAGTTAATTCACAAATTAAAAACATCCACAATCAGTCCATGTGCATGCTGATCTGTGGATCATATTTTGTAAAGATCATGAATCTACTGCGATCCATTTAACCCATAGTATTTTATAATACTGATGCAATTATCGTTCGCACTTGTTTTATGTGGGGGTATTTTTGTTTTTGACAGTATAATCATTTGAAATCATATTTTCTTGTACTTTATTGCTTAAAGTCCACATGAACTAGAAGCTACAATTTTTAAAATATACGTAATCTGACAATTTAACTGAAAAACATGAAGTGCATTGTAAGATTTTAATTTAAGATTAGAAGAACATCACAAGGCTACCAAGGAACATAATTTTATGCCCTAGTTGTGTTGAACCATGAATTTATACCATTAGTCAACCGTCAGAGTACCAAGTTTTAATAAAGTTTCATTAAAATAAGTCATTTGTACATCAGGCTGTCTTGGAGCTGAATAAAGTCTGTGTAAAATGTTTTTTGTCTCTTTGTAAGGAGTATTAATCTTGCTGTTATGCAAGAAAAAATTCAGATGCTAGTCTGGAAATAAAGTTTTGTTTTGTATTGTATTGTATTGCTTTAAATATTTAATTTTTCCTCATTTTTAGAGTTTTGCAGTTAATGAACCTCACAGATTCACGACTGGCCCAAGCAGGAAATGAGAAGCTCGAGTTAGCCATGCTAAGTTTCTTTGAACAGTTTCGCAAAATCTACATCGGTGACCAGGTGCAAAAATCATCGAAGGTAATTGCAGTTTGTATTGAAGTTTTAGTTTATTTGTTTTATGGGCATGGACTTCTTTCTGGTTGAGGTTTATTTAGATGGCAAATCTACAAAAACCTACCAAATTACAGGTTTCCCCTAACTGTTTTTCTATGAACTCTCTGGGTTGTTGAATATTTTTGATGATGTTGTGCCTGGGCTTTGAAGAGAGACAGTTGATTCAGCTCTTTTTGCATGCTGTAGTTGTGGTTTCACTCTTTTAATCTGGCTTTCTAAATGGTCATGTAGGTTTGAAAACAAATAGTTTTTTTATGTTGGAGATGAAAGTGTCCTTTCTCAACTCACCGGAAAGCTCAAGTTTTCTCTCCTGTTGCTCAGATTGCAAACTGTGAACATAAGATAAGTGCACCTAGAGAGAATTGCTAATCTGCTAAACATGTTTAGTTCTGCTTTAGCCTTTTTACCCTTAAAAGTCTCCTAAGTTTCCTAAATGCAAAAAAAAGGTGTACGACAAGGTGTTTGAATTGGTTGTATTAGTTTCACTGAAAATTTGGGTACAGTGTCTCAAATGGCACACTTAAATTGCACCTTAGAGACGCATAATTCACAGTGTACAATTACCCAGCAGCCATTGCAGCAAGGTGTAGACTCAAGAGAAGGGTGCTATTTGGGACTGGACCATGATTGCAATGACAAATTCAATAATTTATTTTTCAAAATGTGCATCATTTGCATTAGTAAAATAATTGTTTTTGACAGTTTTTTTTAATAAATAATTTTAGCTGCTTTATCCCCATTTTCCACCAAATATATAGTTTATGGATATGTGAGAAACCCCTTGTAAAATGTCAAAGTTGCTTCATTTCCCAGCCAGCTGTTGTTTTGTTTGATATTTGTCATCTTTTATAATAATGTAATTGCTGTTGTAATGATATGTGAGCTTAAATTTTCACTCACTTTGAAAGAAGTCAGCAACAAAGTATTTAAAGTCTAATATCATTCACTGTATGATGAAGATGGATAAATGGATGGATGTGTATCAACATATAATTAAAAAATAACACACAAGCATGTTCTTTTTTTTCCAAATATGAAAACGTGAGCTTGATTTACAAATCTGGTATTGCTATTTTTATAAATGTTCAACACGATGAATGTAATGCAAGAGTTTTACTTTAGACACAATTGTCATATTTCTGTTGTATTTATTTGTATTTTTGTATAGCTCCAAAACATTCCCAGAGCAGAACATTTGTGTGTTGCTTAATTCTTAAATGAATCTAAGTTTGGGCAAATAATTTGAGTCAGGGATATTCTTTCATAAATGCAATAATGTTGTTTCATCATGAATCACTATTGTGTGAGAATTGTTTGAATGAATAACTCCATGAATCACTCCTTAAGACTTGCAGCCCCCTACTGGCAGTTTTAGTGCTAAATTCATTTAAACAGGCCTAAACCTGCATTAGTACCAGCACAACAGTGCACTCAGCAAATTCTGCATTATCATTATTGAGTCCTAAATAATTTTAATTTTAAAACATATTTTATATTTTTATAATTTTAACTACTACAATTGTAAAATAAATGATGGATTTCAGATGCTGATTGGCTAATAAATCAATTGATTTAAAATGCGTGAAGTAGTACCGTACTCCAGACTAACATAGAGAGCACTGGTGCCAGATGGTGCCATCAACACCTGATTTGACAGTGTTGGACATTTTAACTATCATTAATTAAAATTATCATTACAAGTTTTTTTTTTCTATTAGATTAGCCAGAAACATTAGTTGGGATTCAGTTTGACATCAGTTCAGCAAATGGATAATAACACCAACACAACCCCCTGCAAAATTTAGTCACACTTTCAAAATAAAGTAGCAAAACATGATAGCTTATTCCCAATGTTGAGCCCTGTAGTTAAAAGCTACAATGAAAATCACCCATTAATACTATTTTTGTTTGATCCTTAGTTGTATCGGAGATTATCAGAGGTTCTTGGCCTGAATGATGAGACCATGGTACTCAGTGTTTTCATTGGTAAAATGTGAGTAGATGTCAACTACTGATTAAACATTACTTTGTCGATATGGAAGAATGCTTTTAACGGAAAGTTTTGTTTCAATGCAGAATCACCAACTTGAAGTACTGGGGACAGTGTGAACCAATCACGTCTAAGACACTACAGCTCCTCAATGACCTCTCCATTGGATATCCTTACACACCCATTGCTTGTGCACATTTTAGACAACATAATGTTAATATATAGAATGATCAGCCATTTTGTTTTTGACTGAGTGAATGTGTTCTTGTGTTTCCTTAACTCTATTTCTCACATACAGCAGTGTTAGGAAACTAGTCAAACTCAGCGCTGTCCAGTTCATGCTAAACAACCACACAGTAAGTGACTTAAAAATGCTAATTTATTTTTCCCTAAAGCAAAAAGAAAGGGGTGTTTAACCAAAAAATTGAAAATATTTTCTCTTAGTGGGTTCCAAATCTTTTAGTTTCTTTTTTTCAAAGGTATTTTGAAGCCATTACCAATTGACAAAAGCAATACTGTGGTTGTCAGCTATTCTAATGATAAAAAATTACACCTTTTTTTTGTTTTCTAAAATACTTGCATTTTAATAAATGCACATTTTTAATTATGCATGTAGTAAACTGATTTTTACTGCAAAAATAAACATTGTCTTTTTTGTTTGTGTGTGACAGAGTGAGCACTTTTCTTTCCTCGGTGTGAACAATCAGGCCAACCTCAGTGACATGAGGTGTCGGACCACTTTCTACACGGCCTTGGGGAGACTTCTTATGGTGGATTTGGGTAAGAGCGCTGTATTACAGTGTGTTTTAGTCATCCAAAATATAAAATAAAGCATATACAGCATATATCAGCATTCACACCCCTCACCATTTTCTCATTTAAATATTAATTTTCTACAGGTTGCTTTACAATAAATAGCATTATTGTGCATATAGATTAGATTAATCAGTACCTAAGCCAAAACCTGAAGGAAAACCAAAGATTTGTATTCCCAAATTACTAAATATTTAAAAAAAATAAATTAATCTAAATCGAGAAACATTAAAAATATTAAACTTTAGTTGACACTTTTTTTTAATGACTAATTTGAATTTAATTGTATTATATTTGTATTCCTTAAGTTAGGGGTTAGGTGACCAGAATCTTATTTTAATGGATATAAGTGTTTAATTTTGTTATAATGCATGAAAAAATATTGTCTATATTCACACAAATTAAATGGATAATGTTTAGAGTTTTAAAAGGAGGAGTATTCATTTATGCTGAGGACTAAGTATGATTATAACAGGAGCTGCTAAGTGATTGTTGTGTGTCTCTGGCAGGTGAGGATGAGGACCAGTTTGAACAGTTTATGCTTCCTCTTACTGCTGCGTTTGAGGCCGTCGCTCAGATGTTCAGCACTAACACCTTTAATGAACAGGAAGCAAAAGTGAGAGATTCTTTCATACTCAGCCTCATCAGTGTGACACGCAGCACATGCAAAAATACTGATTTGTTTTGATTTTCGATGATCTGACATGTTTGAGATGAACACGTGTTTTTTTTTTTTTTTCAGAGAACGTTAGTTGGACTGGTGCGGGATCTGAGGGGAATTGCCTTTGCCTTTAATGCCAAGACCAGCTTTATGATGCTCTTTGATTGGATGTATCCTTTTATATTATATTTTCTATATTTGTAATACTTAACATTTATTTTTTAGATGTTGTTTGCGTCTATTAGTCCGTATATTTAATTGTTATATTAATGCATTTTTATGTATTTGTTGAACTTAATTAAAATCAGTTGTAAACAAAGGAAATGATACAAATTTCTCATCTATTTTGAATTTTCTAAATGTTTTTTTTTTAATTCATACAAAAATGCAGTGTAATTATACAAATTAACTTCTCTGTTAGAAATATATTTTTGTATATGTATATTTCTGTAGAGTACAGAGGTAGATTCATATAATTTTAATGTTATTGCTATTTAATTTGTGTGTGTATATATATATATATATATATATATACAGATAAACAGATAGATGGATAGCTATATTTGCGCACTTTAACTGTTAAATAATTCTTTTAAATTAATTTTTAAAAATGTAAATGTAATAAATTAATAAAAAGTACATTATTTAAAATCTTTGCTTAATATATTGCTAATTAGAAGCAATATGGGGAAATAAATTCAGTTCAGTTGTGCTTCTTAACAGATTTTTAGATACCCTTCTTACATGCCCATCTTGCAGAGGGCAATAGAGCTGTGGTACCACGTGCCCGCCTGCACCACACCGGTCCTCAAACTCATGGCTGAGCTCGTCCACAACAGGTACGCTGAAGTTACATGTCACAAATGTCGTTGAGAGCTGTGTTTTAAATGTTATGTGTGATTTCAGACTCACTGAATGTGTTTTTCATGAAGGTCACAGAGATTACAGTTCGATGTGTCGTCGCCGAATGGAATCCTGCTGTTTAGGGAGACCAGCAAGATGATTACAACTTACGGTACATCCTTATTAATTACCCAATGCAGGGCTCGAAATTGCGACCGTTTTAGTTGCATGTGCGCCGAAATTTTATCTAAGTGACCTCAAAACATAATTGGGAGCATTTGTGCAAGTGCATAAAATTAATGTCATGCGACCAGTTTTCATAGCAAAATGTTCACCACATGTGTGGAATTAGGAGGCATTCACGCATTAAGCATCTTTGCACCTAAAAACACCAAACGCAGCGCTCAGGAATGGTTTAAAATAGTTGACATGTCAACTTGCTGTAGTAAACAGAGCCCGCAATGCTTGCACTGCCTTAAAGCTCTTCTTATTGGCCCGCTGTGCTAGAACAGAAAATGAATGGATTGGTTAATATCAGCTGTCAATCACTCAGTTCCCATGACAGGGAGCTACAGGTCTGGCAATGAGAGAATGAAAACAACACTGACAGATTTAGTTTTAGAAACCACCTTAAGTTACAAATAATGGCACATTTGATTAGTGATCATGTAATGAATGTCAATCCAGCATTTACACCTTTTAAAGAGTATATCAAAGACTTCCAGTGTTTAAAGTCTGCTATGAAAATGAAGCACGAGATGTTCTAACTTTATTTAATCCTTCATTTTTGTTTTTTGTTAGTTGTGATTCGAGTGTTAATATATAATAGAATCTTCATACAAAACGTGTAGTAACTAGGGTTGGGTACCGAAACCCGGTGCCATTATAGCACCGGTACCTAGGTAACCAGTACGTACCGGTATTAAATCAGCGTATGAATTTCGGTGCCTAAATTCGGTGCTGCGGCAACGACGTTACGCCTGTTTCACACCGCAAGCAAAAGCATATTCAGTTTTTTTTTATTAATATCAGTAATATTTTTGACTAATATGAAAATATTCGTAGGATTTTTTACGATATAGTTTGTAAAGTAATATTTTCTGTCTTTTAATAGGTATATTATTTGGAGACTTTACCACATTAAGTGGTTCTAATTGGATTTGCATTGTATACATTAAATTCAAGTTAAAAATGTATTACTTTCTATTTCATATATCAAGGTTTTAGGTATGATACTCCCAAAATCATTCAGCATAAATCCGCAGATGTTTACAAAAAGCAATGGCAAAAAATGTCTGCAGTTTCCGTCTGACCCTAGTTGTTTGAAATTAATTATTAAAATGTTGAGAAAAACAAATCTGTTCCTTAATTTTATACAAGGGCTTATAATGTGGCCTTAAACTGTACATAAACCATATTCAGTTTAATAGATGTTTTTTTGAATATTGCATTATGGAGGTTTATAATTGCTTTATTCATTACTTTGTACGATCATAAATGGGACTGAAATGATCTTAATGTCACTGGTGTGATGTAAAATGATTAAATCCTGGACACCTAATGTTGTCATATTTGAAGAATCATTAAAATAATTTCTTGTTCTGTCTTCAAGGGAATCGTATCCTGACACTGGGTGAGGTGCCAAAAGATCAGGTGTATGCACTAAAACTGAAGGGAATCTCCATTTGCTTCTCCATGCTGAAAGCCGTATTAAGCGGCAACTACGTGAACTTCGGCGTCTTCCGTCTGTACGGCGACGATGCCCTGGACAATGCCTTGCAGACCTTCATTAAGCTACTCCTGTCCATCCCTCATAGTGACCTTCTGGTAAAAACCATCGCCTAACAGTATCTGGAGTGTGTCCTTCATCATTCACATTGCTTGAATTTTGTTTTTGTTTTTTTTGGTTGCTTTGCTCTTCCTGCAGGACTATCCAAAGCTAAGTCAGTCGTACTACTCTCTTCTGGAGGTGCTAACTCAAGATCACATGAACTTCATTGCTAGCCTGGAGCCTCATGTGGTCATGTACATCCTGTCCTCCATATCAGAAGGCCTCACAGCACTTGGTAAGAACCTCTTCAAATTTAGATTCCCAGCTCGATGTCTTTTGCCAGTCATGGATCCCTCTCTCTGCTCTACATATTTTCCTGTTTTATAGGTAATATACTGTCCTGTCAAATTGAAGCAGCGCTTTTCAATCCTAGTACTTGCGCCCTCATGTTCTGCATATTTTGCATATCTCTTTTATTTAACACAACTTATTGAGATCAACAGCTTGTTAGAAGAGGTCCTCTTCTCTCTGACATGTCCCTATGCAGTGTGCATTGTTCCCTAGTGCCTCCTCCTTCGTTGCTCTCTACCACGAAAAACCCTTATTTCACCTTAAAACAGTCATTCATGGATTTACACAATATACTGTAAATAAACACTGCCATATTTATTTAATATGAACTGCCATTTGAATGAAACATTCTCCTTTCAAACTGAGATTATGGTGGAATGCGCAGAACCGGGATTGAGAAAATGTCCAAAAGTTTGGATATGATTGGACAAAAATGTAGATTATTGTTGTTATTATTACTTATTTAGTTTGTTTTATTTTAGTCAATCTTTGTTTGGCCTTGAATACATTGTACTATAAAAACTATTTCAATATATTTTGTGTTTATAACAGTTTATAAGTAACTGAGGCTACAAGAATGTCAGCAACCATAGAATAACACAAGATATCCAGCATTAACTTAACAACATAAACCAAATATTGACCTTTGCTCTTTTCATACTATGTGATGTTTTTTATTATTATTTAGATGAGATATTTGTGCTCATGCAGTTTTATTTATGGGTCATGTTTAGGTGAAAAGTTTGTTTTTCACAAATTCAGAATAAAAAACATGGTATGGATATATGTATAATTTGTAAATTTCTTTATTTAAAGTTTAGAGTAAACGCCTGTACTTTATGTAGGCTTTATTTAGTGTAAGCGTCCGTCTCTTCATTTTAATCTTAAAGAGAAAGTTCATTCAAAAATGAACATTTCCTTGTCAATTATTCACACTTGGGAGGTTCTAAATGTTGATACATTTCTTTCTTATGTTAAACATAAAGCAACTCTCAATGCACAAATTTCCCAGAATACTTCATTAGGTTCTTTCTAGTGATTTTATTTATACAAAAATGTATTTGTGACAAATGCTTTGTCTTCTAAAGTATGTTACATATTTAAATGAATGCATGTTCAAGTAATTTTAGTTTTACTTCATTTAATAATTAAATATGAATTAAAATGAAGATATATTGGCCATCGACTAGCCTGCTTTTCAAGATATCAGCATTAGCCTTCAAAAAAAAACAAAAAAAAAACCATTATGCTCAACCACTAATTGCAGTGCAGTGGTTTACTCTAATTTTAATTTAATACTGATTGTTCAGTATTATTTCTAGCTTAAAAATATATACTAAATAAATTGTAATGGATAATCTGCCAATTTACTGTAAAAAAATGACCATTACAATTGGCCATGAGTAATCTAGCACTAGTTGATTATAACTTCTTTACATGTATTAATCTCTCTAAACTTCTTTTTTTTTTTTTGTCCCCTCACAGACACAATGGTATGCACTGGTTGCTGCTCAAGCCTGGACCACATAGTTACTTATCTATTCAAGCAGCTTTCACGCAGCACAAAGAAAAGAGTAGCGCCCATGGCCCAGGAGAGTGACCGCTTCCTTCACATAATGCAGCAACACCCTGAGATGATCCAACAGGTCAGCTGCTTTCAGGCTTTTAAAGATATCATGAGGAGCTGAAATTTAAAATGGCTCATTTTCTTCAATCAATAACGGCAAAGTTCACCCTAAAGTGAAAATGGTCATCATTTATTTACTCTCCGTTGTTTGAAGTGTGAGATTCTTTTGTTTTCTGTTGAACACAAAATAGAAGATTCTTTTGGTTTAAACGGCTATAGAGTTCTGACATTCATTCAAAATGTTTGTGTTTATCAGAGAAAAGATACAAAGGTTTGAAGCCACCTAAATGTAAATAGAGAATAAATTTTCTGGTGAACTATTACCAAGTTAAATATTTAGTTGTTTGTTTTCTCTTCGCAAAACTATTGACTATGTGGTCAGATTTTCATAGACATTTTTGTTTTATGAAATATATTTTCCTGATGTTGATCTGTCAGATATTTTCATTCTTTTGAGGTATTTGACCTGACATGGTTCTCACAATCTTATTATCCAGATGCTGTCTACAGTGTTGAATATCATCATTTTTGAAGATTGTAGGAATCAGTGGTCGATGTCACGGCCACTACTTGGCTTGATTCTACTTAATGAGAAGGTATGTGGTAGATTATCGCCTTTAAATATAAACATTACATGTAGAGTGTATGTATGCGTGGATATGTGTTTACTTCTGAAATTTTATAGCGAAGAATAGTTTTTTTATTCCATTTAAGATGAAATAACTGAAGAGGCAAAAAGAAATTATCATTTTAGTAGAAAAGTTCATTAGACAGCACTTCCACAGAACTCCATAAATAACTGAAACAATATAACTAATACTGATGAATAAACATAAAATATATGCATCGTACATTGTATAGAATATTAGGGTTGTGAGCCTACGCTAGTCTTACAGTTTGATTACCATTGTCATCAATTAAATTTAATTTGATATCATGATGCACTGCATTTTCAATTTTACTTCACATGTGTACAATTTTGTCATTTAAATATAAGCAGTCAGATGTATGAACTAAAGCTTTGATCAGGGTTCACACAAGGTGCTTAAAGTGTTTAAAGTGGCTTTTAGAAATTCCTGGAATACCTGGAAAACTGGCTTGTTTTGTTGAAAAATGCTTGAAATTAAAAGTAGAACTTCTGTGAAGTTTTCACCCCGGAAAAATAAAAATGTTTGTGAACTTTTGTGACAATTTATTGCAAAAATACCCGCACAATATAATGATTCCCAAGTGGTGATTTGACTGGTATGAAAAGTGGCCAATCACAGTCGACCTTGTCTAGTTTGGGACAAAGGCCTTTGTGTTACAGTGGCAGAAAAAAACAACTGAAAAATACTATAGACACTTATTTCACTATAGAGATGTCAATGTTATTAGTAAGAGTAATTAAACCGCGGACATACTTTCTGCCTTTCGACGATCTACACACGTTTCGCCCTATTCTCTCCGACGGCGAGTTGACTCGCCTCTGACCTGTCACTTCTAAATACAGTTAGTCTGAATGTCGGTGCGGGAATGCAGGTTTTGCGTAATTACTTATTTCTGCAAATGTCCCGAGTGCTTTATTTTAACATGAGAGCGCAGTCATGTACATTAAAACTGGCCATGCGAGCCCTTGAATAAGCTTTTTTAAATGAACTACAAGTCCTCTCATCATTGCGTGTGTGCTCAGACTGTATACAATCGCGATCTTTTCACCATTAAAGTAGAAATTATTTATCTTTGCTCCTCGACTAAATTTACTCAATAACTATCAAGTATTTAGAATTAGATTGATGCATGACAGATGACAATGCTAACCGACTTCTTATTTAGCTGCATCGTGAAGTGAAACTTATACTACTTATACTTTTAGCAAAGGTGAAACTTTTTTATTTCTTTACGACAAAATATTTATGCTAGAAATGTTTCTGTTTGAGGTATTTAAAAGTTTAAAAATAACTAGCTTTTTTTGTTAATCATAACAAATGACCAAAATTTACTATTATTTGTCTTTTAAAAGGAACTTAATTGGCATGATTTTGACACTATATTATACACAGAATGTATGTGTATTTTTACATCAGATCAGACTTTTAATAGTAAATACAAAACATCTCCATCATGTTTTTAGTAGTCTGGTATGAGTTTTTATTTATTTTATTTTATTTATTTATTTATTTATTTTTTTGACATTGCTGCCTCTTACAAAAAGACAGCGTGTTTATCATTAATGGTGTTTTCTGCTAAGTGGTCTGTTCAAAAAAGAGGCAGGATGTTATGTATGAGAACAATTAGAATGATCATGTTACCTTAGTTCCTTTTATCCCCTGGCTTACTGAAAAATGGACTAATTTGTAATTCGTCTCACTGATTCACCTTCAGCAGCTAATACTGGAAGCAATACTGGAAACACAAAATGCAAGAAATAACAAGATAGTTACCTGAACCATAGTTTTATTCCATTTTCTGGAAACAAAGAGTGTCTGACCCAGCCATCTGTGTATTATCTGCAACAAAGTTCTTGCTAAACGAATGCTTGAAGCCATCCAAATTAATAAGACATTTGCAGACGACTCATCCCCAATACCGCAGCAAGCTCAGAGCATGTTTGAGTGCAAGGCAAAGGAATTGACCCTAACCCAAAATGAGATCAGGGACGTCACAGCTACTGACAAGAAACTTAAAAAAAAAAAAAAACTAATAGATCCAATTTAAAGGCCAGAGGCTTACATTTTTCAGTTACAAGTTGTCTACTTATGTTTAGCTTTTACATTAGGCTATTATTTGTCCACAAACTTATCTAGATATACTGTAGTAATAATCATACTATTTGTTTGAAAACAACATCTTTACTGCAAACTTATACAAGGGATGATATCAATAAATGTTGAGCAGGGCCTCACAATATTTTCGAGGGGAAAAGGGGGTCTTGGGCAAAACATGTTGGGAACCACTGCTGTAGTAGATTGTATATTTAAAAAAATATAAATGATGCTGCTAGAAGTCTGTGCTCATTTATTTGAACAAAAATACAGTAAAACTTGCAGTACTTTCAAACACAGCTTCAAATTCTTACTTTTCTTTTTTCAAATGACTCCAGTACCCCGTGATCCTTCACAAGTCATTTTCATATGCTGATTTGTGCAGTTTTATCTTCTGTATATTTTTTAATAGAAACAAACTTTTTGTGTTTCTTTGATAGAATGTTTCAAACCACAGCCTTCATTTGCTGCATTCTTTGATAAATAATAGTTAAAAACGCTACAAACTTTTAAATGACGTGTGTATGTTTGATATGTGAAGATTCAATTCATTTTTGTCTGTTCAATTGAAAGTGCATTCTTTATTAATGAGCGATGCTGCATTATTTTTGATGAAGCCTTTTGTTTGCAGTATTTTGCAGATTTGAGGAACAGCATTGTGAACAGCCAGCCGCCAGAAAAGCAGCAAGCCATGCATTTATGCTTTGAAAATCTCATGGAGGGCATAGAGCGAAACTTGCTCACCAAAAACAGAGACAGGTAAAGTAATTTAATCAGAGTTCAAACCTGCTTTGACTTTAAGTACCTGTTTCCACCTAGTATTAACATGTTTTTTTTTTAAAAGTAACTTTAATAACACATTTTTAAAATTCTAGTACATCAAGGCAAATTTTTGCACCTGAAAACCAGTTGAAGTCTTTTTATTTTATTTTTTTTTGCCCTCCTATTAAATAAAAATAATGTTTCTTAAGTGATCTCTAACAAACCAAGCAAAATTTTCACAGTATTTCCTATAAAACAAAATGAATTATTCTGTCATAATAAGTCTTATTTCTTGTTTGTCTTGAATAAAAGCAGATTAATTTATTTTTAAACAATTTTAAGTTCGGTTTTATTAGCCTCCTTAGGAAATATTTACTGTGTATTTTGACTGTTTACAGAACAAACTAGTTTTACAATAACTCAACTAATTATTCTAACTTTCCAAGTTAACATAACCTAGTTAAGTTTTTAAATTACTCTTTAATCTGAATACTATCTTGCAAAATAACCAGTAAAATATTAAGCACTAATTGTCACCAATGGAAAGACATAAAAGTTATTAGAAATGAGTTATGTACACTCATCTTCTGATTAATATTAGCCTCTGCATAATCCTATATTACAAGTTTTAACAACCCCCTAGAACGGCCTTTTGTTGGCTTGATGTACATCACATAACATATCTTTACTAAACTCAAACTAAGATTTTACAAGCAGTACTAGCATTTATTAAATAAACCTAACAGGCATCTGCCAATATACTCACCAATTGTTTTTTTTTATTTTCATTTGCCCCTTAGTGAGTGATAATTTTAGCACGTTTTTAACTTCATCCTCAAACTCATTTTTTCTGACTCTCTTTCACAGGTTTACACAGAATCTTTCAGTATTTAGAAGAGAAGTCAATGACTCCATGAAGAATTCCACATACGGGGTAAACAGCAACGACATGATGAGCTGACATTCCATAGAGCACCAGGCTCCGCCCGTGTGGCCCGGCCCCTCCCCCAACTCCCACCCGCCCCCAGCCCGGCTGCTGGGGGAGCACCGCTGCGCAAGCCTGCACCTCCCGCTCCCCAGTCCCTAAAAACCCGATTACCTCTCTCCCCTCACACCTCCCCATCCCTTTTTTATATATATATATATAAATATATATATACACATATAAATATATACATATTTTAAAGCCAGTTTCTAGAGGTCATTCTCCTTGACCATTCTCTTGTCATTTGGGGCTTGAAGTCCAAAGAGAGAGAATAGGGTACGGCTGGGGAATGGGTTTGGGGTGTGGGACCGCACCAGTGTGGACTCTATAGAATGGGCAACACACCCAAACCGCTCCGAGGGACGAAGTGGGCGCCTGTGTTTGTATGTGAGTGTGTGTGTGAGAGTGCAAGTGTGTTTGAGAGCATGTCTGTGGGAGGAAGGGTTAGGATGAGCTGGTATACATAGTGCTCTGCTTTTGCCTGCCTTGTATAGAAACACATAAGGAAAAAAAAAGTGTACATTTTTTTCATAACATTTTCAACAATGTTTATAATGATTACGATTTAAGACAAAATAATGAGTGTGATTGAAAACTTTTTACAGTCTAGTAAGTTAGTGCAACTGTGCTGAAGTGTGGGTTTGTCTGTTTGGAGAGAGTCCTTTATATCCGCTGGTGATGTGGGATTGTGGCGTGAGTGCTGGGATTAACACCTGTCCACTGATGGGATGGGATGAGAAGTCGAAAATAGGATCACAAGTTGTACATTTATTATTTTCCCCGTTCTTCTCCTAGAATTGACTCCAGAACATAAACGGGAGCTTTGTAAATACACGAAACCCCTGGTGTTAGCGTCTTCAAGACGCCATTTCCCTCAAGTCTTGGGCATGATAAAGTTTTTGTCAACCTTCGCCTTTATGGTCATCTTGACATTTCCACCACCTCCATCACTGAGGATGTCCTTAGTTTGACCCATCCTTGTGTAAAATTCATTCCGAGAGCTCCGTTAAAGGAGAAAACAACCCCCTCCCCCCTCCTTTTGTCTCCTGAAGGGTTTGATCATGTTGTCTGTGGATTTGATTAGATAAAGTGACTTGGTTGTGGTGAAGTTGCTCTCTGAGCTTTCGTCAAACTGTTTTCCCTTGCTTTTTGATCTCACAGGCTTCCAGTCTCTCGTGGCTTTATTGTTGATCTGGTGTCATTCGGTAGTGAAGCCTCTAGAATGTAGCCGTGTCCTTTAAAAAATAAAATCTAAAGGCCCTGGTACTCAAGTCATCGACAGGATCATTCTCAACAGTTGTCTCTAGCTTTAACCCTATTTGTTTTCCGTTCTCCCCTTGGAATTCAGTTTTATTTTCAATAACGAACAGCATCAGAATATGGTAGATTTAAACAGAGGCCGAATGGAGTATATTAGCAACTTGTGCTACTCAACAGATGTTGCTGCTAACTGTTTGTGAAGAACTAGCTCATCTCTTAACCTTGTCCAACACTCATGGATGTTCACTTTTCTTTCTTGGTTCCCTGATGTGAATGTGTTTTTTTGGCGACTGTGTGTTGGGTCCATTGAGTGATAAGGTAGCTGGTTGAACTGTTTGATTGTTTGTTTGGATGTCTGCTACATATAGTGTAAGCATTGTGACTGCAAAATAAACATCATTGGTTTGTACTAGTATGTGCACTTTTTGTGATCGACAGTCCCACATCGTGGACAAATAAGGTTGAAAGTAACATGAAATCAAAAAATAATCCATCAAGCTACATTATATGCCTTATTGAGGTATGTATACCATAAAACAGTGATATATTAAATACTGGAATATTTTGTGCACAGATGATGGCAGTATCTGTGTTCTAGTACTCTTGGGAGGTTTGGTTCAGGTTAAACTGGTGTGATTGCTTTTTAAAGTGTGATTCAGAGAATAATGGTACCTTTCCACTGGCATGTTGTGAGGCTTCAGAGTGAGCATTTTCAATTGATTCCTATTGAAGTTAAGTATAATGCACTGCATGAGCATTGACCATCCTCTGAATGAATTAACTGAAAATGCTCTGCTGCATTCACAATGTGCCAGTGGAAACACACTGCAAGTGTGAATGATGCCATCAAAACCTGTGTGAACCGAAAAGATGACGGAAATGTTTTTGCTGTTTTTACTCTTTGCTGTTCTTTGCACGTTAGATAAGCTTCTCAGTTCTCAACATCTCAAAGAATTGTTTGTTTGTTTGCTTTATTTATAGAGCACATTTAAAAACAACAGATGTTGACCAAAGTGCTTTACAAAACGACCAGCATACAAAATCTAAACCTATATATAAAAATTGAGCAAAATATATAAAACAATCAAAGGCAAGAGACAGAAGGTGATTTTTTTAGATGAGACTTAAAAGCACCACGTGAAGATCTTGACACAATCTTCACAGAGCATTTTTTTTACCAGAACTAAATGAAAATTTTTTTTCCATTTTGGTCTGCACCAAACAAGCCAAAACAAAGTGTGAACACCTTCTGACTGTAAACTAAGTTGAAGAACACTAGTTCAAACTAGCGTTGCATTTAAGATGCATTGTCAGTTTATGCATTTCATAAGGATCATTGGATGCTATAGGGAAAATCAAGTCAAGAGACTTTAAAAAGGAGGACTATTTTATTTTTGACATGATTGAAAAGAAGGCTGTTAAAAGCAAAAGTATTGCACGCTCAATAGTGTGCACTGTTGTTAAATAACAATGATTGTTTACCTGATGAAAAATGAAATGTCTCCAAACCTCTCCAAAACTGTGATCAAGTGTGAAGACTATGTGTTTCTCACCAACTCACTTTGAGCAGTTCAATGTAGCATGTAACCTAAAAAAGGCTCTTTAAACGTTTTTGGTATATATCCATGGTCTCCGCTATATTCATTCTTCCATGGCAGGGCGCCACACCAAATTCATTCCCACCGCGGCTACATTATAGCTTCCCATTTGAAACCTTCAGTTGTTGTTTTTTTAACGAGGGTTACAATCATACCAAAATGGTTTAATGTAAGTGTTATAACAGAGCCAACTTTTCTGTAATCGTAGTGCTGTGCACTTTTTGTTTTTTGTAAAACCAACGGAGGTCGCTGTATACCTAAAACTGCCAGTGCGGTCCAATTTTGTTTATAAATTGCTAATATATATATATATATATATATATATATATATATATATATATATATATATATATATATATATATATATATTTTTTTTTTTTTTTATATATTTATATATATATATATATATATATATATATATATATATATATATATATATATATATATATTTATTTATATATATATTTATTTATATATATTTTTATATATATATATATATTTATTTATATATATTTTTATATATATATATATATTTATTTATATATATTTATATATATATATATATATTTATATATATATATATATATATATATATATATATATATATATATATATATATATATATTTATATATATATATATATATTTATTTATATATATATATATATTTATTTATATATATATTTATTTATATATATATATATAAATAAATATATATATATATAAAAATATATATAAATAAATATATATATAAATAAATAAATAAATATAAAAAATTATTTATTTATATATATATATATATTTATTTATTTATATATATATATATATATATATATATATATATATATATATATATATATATATATATATATATATATATATATATATATATATATATATATTTATTTATAATATTCAACTGGTTTTCACCACTGTTAACAAGTGTCTTGACTCATGACATATTTCAGGATAAAAGATTATTTTAGAAGTAGGTTATGAGTAGGTTAAAATATCTCAATTTGAGCCATCATACACTGATGCAGAACTTATTTCTCCAGAATCTCCCATCATTCGTTGCATTTTGTGTTTTTAATAGCTCTACAAATCGCCTTCTTTTAGTCATTGTGACCTCATTTATTATAACCACTAATTCAGTGAGTGAAACTGAAAAGAAAAATCATTGGCGCATAAATACAATCATTTTTTATAGTGGGTAAATTTGACTCCCACTGGCGTTTATAGGTATAAATGTCCAACTTTTTAATCTATTTTTATTTAAACAACTTGAATCAATATCTGGGAGTTGTAAATTAGGCAATTTTAGTAAAAGTCACTAACTGGAAGGCTTGAATGTTTTAATAAAGGTCTGTGATGTACATTTGAATAACAGTGATGAAGGGTAAAATTGACCCCATGGTGGTTCTAGTGTTAAGGTTACATGCTGACTGACTGATGCATGAGGCCAGCAAGCATGACACAGCTTTCAGTTTCCATAATTATACTTTATTTATAGATAAAGGTTTATGGTTCTGCATACAGTGACTTTAGCCTGCTGGAGTTTATAGCCGTTTCACTTTACTTCAGGACACATCAATGCCGTACTGGAGGTCTAATGGAAACATTCTGAAATATTCCTAGCAAATTTAATAAATGTCGGAGACACTCGTAACATGCGCTAAAGTAGGGTTTATTTGAGAGCACACAAGAAAATCTGCTTAAGCAGCATTTATTTGAGGGCGTGCAAGAAGTTTTGTGCATGAACAGAGAAAATCAGCACGCAAGCTCGTATTGCAAGAATGATCTCAAGTTGTAATACTGCGCTCACAACATTTGTCATTGAAATAATGCCACTGGTAATTGGAAGATCTCCGTAAAAAAAAGTCCTGCCGCCACAGCTGGAAAACCCCTAGAGGAAACACTGATATCTTGTCGTAGTTGGAAAAACATTGTTTGCAAATGCAGTTATGTTGAGTTAACCAAACAAGCCATTTCATTTTTAAGAGGGGAAAAACTGTATTTATTACAAAAACAAAATGGTGCCAGACATTAGTGGAAAATTCACTTAAATTATCCACTATCCAACTCTTGAATACAACTGAAAAGCCCATTTTAAATACAATTACACAGAAAAACATCTAAGCTTTTCATCTCAGGAATTTATAAAGGTATTCCTCCATTGTTGAACGTGATGTGTTGAAAGTCTCCTCAACACCTAGAAGGCCACTTTAAAGATCATGCAGTCATGATTAACTCTTGTCTTTTTTCAGTTGTTTGGTTTTTGAATTGGCTTTGTGCACAATGTCATTGTAGCCTTCTCTGTTTCTGGCAATCTCAATGGCGTAAAACTGGATTCTGGTTGCTGAAATGAAAACAGTGCAAAATATTTATTAAGGGTTCCCAATTCAGCTATATGGCCAACTTTGAAGCTGCTGTGAAATGTCTTTTGTCTACCATCACATCCAAATGATTGTTTTAACAATGGTCATGCAGACATTTTCAAGCATGTCACTCACTTAGCAAAGCATTCACAGGGTGAAGAAATGTATTTGAATAACCCTATAATTCAGGTGATATCCCTGTGTGGGTTTTTGCTTTTAGTTAGATATAAGACTTGAATAATCACGCAAACAAGAGTGCCATTTTCTACTATATCTTCTAGTGAGTGTGATCATAAATGTCATATTAATTTTATCCAGCACATTTGACATCACATACCAAATATTGTGTTCTCTTCAGTGTAGTCCTTTTGACAGTCTAGACGTAGTAGTGTACCATAGTTGAAGTCCTCAACAATACCTTCAAACTGGTTACAAAAGGGCCTCCAGTTCTGGAAAAAAATCAATTAAAGAGAGCTTAAGCCATAAGAACCTAACCATATATGGGACTATATACCAGAAACGTAAATTTTCACTTATATAAAATGTGACAGGGCCTGACTCAAGCTTGTCATCCTTAAAATAAATCAATCAATGCAATGATAGAATGCATCCCCGATCACTGTCGGCTTCTTCGTCAAATTTGTCACCTTCAAGTCTTAGCCTTGAAGGGGTATTGCATGCTTTTTGTTAAAATTAATGCAAATGTGACAGGACTGACAGAAACATGAGGACAATTGTAAAATAGAATTTATTTATAATTTCATGTTTTTAATCAATTGATGTGAATAATAACTTAAACTTGCTATTTCTGAAGAATTTTATTTCTAAATTGCAATTTTTAGCATAACAAAACTATTAAAGCTGTAGGTTCAATTGAGCTAAGGACAATGACAGTGTTTGTATGAAGTGTTTTTATTAAAGAAAGAAAAATCTGAGAACCAAATGAAAGACATATTCCTCCACAAAACAACTCGCAGAAATCAGCAACCATTCCATATTAGAAACTTTAGAAATGAAATACTTTTTATTCACTGTATTTGTTTTTATTTCAGGGACAAATAATGTACGTTTCTGGTAGAATGCCCCATATAAGAATTATTGACCTCCAAATGCATGCGAGTGATACTACAGACCTCTTTAGCCTCTGCTGACTTCAGCAGCTCCGGGTCCAATAGTTGAATATTGAGGTCAGGAAAAGCTTCCCGAAATTTAGTATAAATCTCCTCGTCCGATTTAGTTAGTTTTAGAAATTTAGGATCAACTGATGAAATAAGCTGTAGAAAAACAATCCACAGGTAAACTAAACAATATATACTGAAGCAATCAAAACAGGACAGGTTGTGGCATTTTGTTCACTTACATTGAAGTAAACTTCAGCATGATTGTAGGCTTTCATAGCCCACATTACCTCCAACTGGGCCTGAAAGATGAGAAAAAAGATGGCATTTTAAGGTGATTAAAAAAAAAAAGTGTGTGTATATAAAAACATGCAAATATCAAAACATCCCAACTCACATCATTTCCATAGGCCTCAGCTGGAAGAGAGAGCGCATGCGCAGCCGCGGTGGCTCCCTCTACACCCTGTTTATTAAAAGAAATATTACATTCAGTGGAGAATTAAACACTACAGTAACGTACAGTAATGCGCAAAACCATTGCATTGGAGGAAAAACAACGACAGGACGGTTTACATTACGATGTCAAGCACTTTAAAGACTAATATGAGCACTTTTATCTTTGGATAAATGTCAATAATTAGCGATATTCACTCGTATTCCGTATTAATTTCGTTATTTTGCCATTCGCTCAAAACATGCTTGTTAGCATGCAAGCTAACTTAGATTGACATGTAGCCATTTGGACTCTAGACAGCTATGAATGTGTGTGCGCTGAAAACATTTAAATAAGTACTCCTGTCGCGTTATTCTGCAGTGTTTTGTGTTTGTTGATAAGTTAAAATAAATCGTTATTTACCAGAGATGCGAGCACATCTCCCGTGTCCATGCTGACGACTTTTGACCCGGATGAGCTACGAACACGTCATGACGACAGGTCACATGATTTAAATACGTCTTGTTTTGCTTTCTTTCGGTTTGCTGTTTAGATCAGCTGAAAGGCATGGAAATAAAAAAGAACGAAAAGACTTTAAGAAATAAAGTGTATTTATATGGCGTTATATAATAAAACCATGAACACAAGAAGGCACACAATACAATAAATGGTGTCCTTGCGCCCTCTAGTGGTCAGGTACAGCTATCAAGTTTTGTGAAAGTCTCATTTTTTTGTTTACAGTCATGTGTCAGGCCTAACGGTAACTTTCCAACAATAAGATCTCACGTTTGTTCTAATGAGCCTATATTGTATCTATACAGCATACCATCTAGTGAATAAGCCACGTAAAATCAAATTTACTCTGCACCAGATGTTTTATGTTGTTTTTTTCTTGATGAATTCTCTTAAACTGTTCTATTCAGTCATTTACTAGATTTGTTCCTGCTACATTCTATTCGAGGACAGGACTATTCTATTCTTCTATTCTCATCGACTTATTTATTGAGTTATTTAGCTATCTCTGTTCATTTACTGTATGGCATTTGCTGTATTCTATGTTCTATTCAATTCTTTTCTATGTTCTAATATATTCTACTCTTTTCTATGTTCTATTCTATTCTTTCCTGTCTGGCCAAGATACCCCTTGCAGGCAACTGTCATATTTCTTCTGTCCAATTCTTTTCTAGTCTAATCTGCTAGGTTTTTGTGAAATTTTGTATTTTATTTTATTCTGTCTGGTATTGGCTACATCTTTTTCTTTCCATGTCGTATTCATTCTTGTCCAGTCCTATTCTATTTAGTTGCATCTTCTTTACAGCAAGATTCACTTTGTTATTACTAGTACATCTCTTTTTTTATTTTTTTATTTTTTTATTGTCAGGCTAAGAAATTGTATCTTGATCTTAAACTCAAGTTGTTGTTTTCCAGAAAATAAGTTTAAATGCAAACAATACAAGACAAAGTCTAAACAATGTAAAACAAACACAGAAAGAGGGTTCATTTTAAAATATCTATGCCTATAAAATCATAAATAATAATGCACGCTGTTCACATCCAAAGAGAAATAAATGCCCAATACAGGACAGTCCCATCTAGGGTAGCCTAGTTGGTTTGGTTTACTGGTAATCTATGTCGAAAAACACACCCCTGCCATAAAATGCGCCCCTTTCATAGAATTTCATTAGCATTCTCTGTCTACATAAGAAAGGCCACGGTTGATTAAAACGTAATATGATTATAATTTGATTATTAAAGCAAGAACAAGAAGTGAAACCCTTTTTAATACACACTAGGTTTACAAATAAATGTGAAATAAAAACATTGACTGTACTATAGCCTAAAATTAGCATTTTTGGTGGGTTTTAAACAAACATTAGCATGGAAAACAAAATTGTTTTCAACTAAACCACACATTAAACAATTCACGTAATCTCATCGGTATTTAAAGTCAAGCTACATCTCTTGTGTTAGAAGGGTTTCATTCATGAGACTCCGCTCAGTCGCTCTCATTAGTGTTATAACTCTGTCATTAAAAATGTGAATCAATTTCAGTTATTGGATGCACTTTTCAGAGGGAGTGCGTTTGACGGCAGGGCTGCGTTTCTCAGTACATCAGCGTTTACTGTTGAAAGCCGCTTCAGGCGCACATTTCCTCCACAATGGACGCGTCTCAAAAACTCTCCGCCGCATTTATTGGCGCGTTTCCAGTCAGCTGACGCCGACAGCGATTATGACGCCCAAAACTGCGGTCTCTAGGTAGGCAGCACACTGGTGTTTGAGACACAGCCAATGTGGCACTAGCAAATGAACGAGTAATCCACGCAGTGCCCCAGAATGAGTGTTTAAGAGTGAAGCGCTGAAATCCTGCATCCCCGCACGGAAAGGACTGAATAAACCGCTGCCTTTAATCTGAGGTACGATTTGCACGACACGTTTCTCTTATTTTTCAGCCGAGATGCTGTGAAGGATCATACAGTATGTTGATATTATTGACGTGCATGGATTTGCAGTCATCTTTTGGCTGTTGTGTGATGTATTGATGGATGTATCGGTTAATATTTTGCCGTGTAAGCATCAGCAGAGGTTGTGGTTTACAGAAGCAGCATCACTCACTTGTCCTTCTCTAACGCACAGATGAGTCTCGCGATCTCTAGAGGACATCACAATTACAGTTTTATTAGGAGAGAAATGGCGGATTGTGATTTTAAAGGCACGACTAGAAAATAAAAGATGTTATTTGGTTAGGCCATGTTGATATAACCTTAAACACAATCGTGAGGCATCAAATAAGGTTTGTGGATTGTATAGGCCTGTCCTTTAACTGTCCTGTACGCATTATTCAGCACTCGAGTCATACGTTTAATAATATTCACAGAATTTGCTTTTTAACATAATACACTTTAAAAGCTTAATTTGTAAATTTACAATCATGGACGTTTTACTTGATATATAAATGGATTATATTTTTATTGTGCCCTGCTAACGTCACGAAAAGTCAATTAATGGATTAAATAGAGAAAGAAACGAAGGCAAAGGAGAGGATAATAACAACGTCTTATGGCAAGCACTTAAAGACGCGCCCCCGAACAGCTGCGCGTCCCCGCTGCTTCAGTGTTTTCCTGTCAAAAGCAACAGGAAACCACTGCTTCCTTAAAGGATACCTCAATCCTGCAGGATTTTTCTTTGAAGAACACTTATTTTATTACTATTGGGTAAATTTGTACATTTTATTAGATTTTTACTAACATTAACTTTGCTCATTTTTATTAGTGGACTGTATTAGAAAAATAGCATTTAAACATAGTAAAGAATATTAATAATATAGAATATTATAATATTGAAACTAATTATTAATTATTATAACCAGTTTTTATATATTTTATTTGTATAATATTGACATTTTTGGGGAAATTATCAGTGTTTGTATTTATAATAACAGCAGCTTTGATTGGCATAGAAATATTATTAATATAATTATTAATAATATTATAATTAGTAGTAGTAGTAGTAAACTCTAAATATCAGTAATTATTTAACCAAAGCTTTATATTTTACTTTATTTCTGCAAATTAGCATTGTTTGGCTAATATCAGCAGCTCTAATTCTTATATCTGTCAAAATATTAATCAGAGGATTACTTGCACACAAAACCAATCAAAGAAGTGATTGACTGTCATATTTCCACATGAACACGCGCTGATAATTGACAGCACTGATGGTGGCAGTAAAAAGGCTGTCACGTCACCAGATAAAAGGCTGTAAGATGTAGAGAAAAGAGTCTCATGCTGATTGTCTAGATGTAGAGATTGTTCAGTCCCGCATGTCAGATTCCCAGCTGGTATTTTCCACCTTTATCTAAATATTGTAAAGTGTTCATTAAATATTCCACATAACACTGGAGAGAGACTGTGCTGAAACAGGTGAGGATGGTCTGTAAATAATCTCTGAAACAGCCTGAACTTCCATTTGATATTATAAACATCAAACCTGCACTGTAGCATTTAGAACAGATTTGCACAAATGATCAGTGCAGAAGTTCTATATATTCTATTATGTTCTATTACCTGACATAGATTTATTTCATTTTCATATCTGTTCTGTCATACTGCATTCTGTTCCATTCTATTCTATTCTATTGTTTCTTGTTTAGACCATATTCTATTCCATTTTGGGGTTTAGGACATGGATGATTGCAATAGAATTGAATAGAAAAGGCTCACCCTTTTTCTGTTCTATTTATTCTATTATTTTCTGTTGTTTTGTATTCTATTGCCCGAACTATATAGATCTATTCCTTTATAATATATATTCTGTTATACATCCTTTTTTGTATTAAATTCTGCTCTATTCTGTTCTATTGTAGTTTACATCATGAATTCTATTCAGTTTTGCAGTTTAAGACAGGCTGGACATCTGTTCTATTGTCTGGTCTGGTTTGTTTTTTTCTGCCATACTCTATATTAGAATATACGTATATTCTGCCATACTGTACTCTATTCTGTTCTATTCTTGCATATTCTATACTGTCATATTACATTCTGATCTTTCAGTCAAAATCTATACCCATCTCCTCTTAGATCTAGTCTTGCCTCTTCCATTTTATTTGTATTCTCCCATATACTATTCTGTGTTTCTTAGTACAGGGCTATTCTGTTTGCTTATATTCTAATCTCTCATGTCTGGTTGTTTTAGATCTATTCCTCTCTGGTCTGGATCTATTGCTGTTTTTTTTATTTTATTTGGTCATATTTTATTATTCATTAATTTTCTTTTTCGGCTTATATTCCCTTTATTGATCCGTGATCGCCACTGCTGAATGAACCGCCAACTTATCCAGCATATGTTTTACGCAGCGGATACTCTTCCAGCTGCAACCCATCAGTAGGAAACACCCATACACACTCATTCACACACATTCATTACAACCAATTTAGACAACCTAATTCACCTATAGCGCATGTTTTTTGGACTGTGGGGGAAACCAGAGCACCTGGAGGAAACTCACGCGAACACTTGGAAAACATGCAAACTCCACACAGAAATGCCAACTGACCCAGCTGGGGCTTGAACCAGCAACCTTCTTGCTGTGAGGTGATCGTGCTACCTACTGCGCTACCTTGATGCCCATATTTTATTATTTTTATTTTTCCCACCATATTCATCTCTATTCTATTCCATTCCATTCCATTCCATTCCATTCCATTCTATTCTATTCTATTCTATTCCATTCTTTTCTATTCTATTCTATTCCATTCCATTCTATTCTATTCTAGTGTTCTTTTATTGTATTCATGCTAGCATGAGTAGCTTATATTCTTATATTCCTGTTCAATTCTCATCCATTTGTTCTTACAGTTAAGGCTGAACTATGATGTTCTGCTATATTCTGTTAATTCCTCCAGTATTGTTCATTTTAATGTTTAGGACAGAGTTAATCTATTTAATTTGATTTTGTTATTTGCTGTCTGGTTTGTTTCCTGCTATACTACTCATATTCTCTTAATTCCTATCCAATTTTTATTCGATTCCAGTATTCTAAGAACAGGACAGGACTTTTTTTTATTGTATTCTTTTCCATTCTATTCTATTCTGTCTTCTCTGTTCTGCACTGAAAAAGATGTTCAAAGATATTCAAAGATGATTCACTGGATTTACTAATGGTTGTAACCAATTAATATGTGTTGAAGTTAAACAAATAAATTAGTTGAACTTTTGTCTGTTCTATTATACTCATTTTTATTCTATTCTATTCTGTCTGTTCTATTATACTTTATTATGTTCTATTCTTTCTCGTTTGTTCTATTATACTTTGTTTTATTCTATTGTATTCCTTCTGGCAACGCAGTGGTGCAGTAGGTAGTGCTGTTGCTTCACAGCAAGAAGGTCGCTGGTTCAAGCCTCAGCTGGGTCAGTTGGCGTTTTTGTGCCAAGTGTGCATGTTCTCCCCACGTTCGCGTGAGTTTCCTCCGGGAGCTCCGGTTTCTCCCACAGTCCAAAGACATGCGGTACAGGTGAATTGGGTAGGCTAAATTGTCTGTAGTGTATGAGTGTGTGAATGAATGTGTAAGGATGTTTCCCAGAGATGGGTTGCAGCTGAAAGGGCATCCGCTGCATAAAACGTATGCTGGATAAGTTGGCGGTTCATTCGTCTGTGGAGACCCCAGATTAATAAAGGGACTAAGCTGAAAAGAAAATGAATGAATGAATGTATTCCTTCCTGTCTGTTCTACCATACTTTGTTTTATCTATTCTATCGGTTCTAATATACTCTATTATATCATATTCTTGCCTGTCTATTCTATTATACTCCATTTTATTTATAATATTCTTTCCTGTCTGTTCTATTATACTCTATTTGATTCTATTCTGTCTATTGTATTACTCTATTTTGTTTTATTATTTTCTATTCTATCTATTTTACTCAGTTCTATATTCTTTCCTGGCTGGTCTTGCAGCTTTGGGACTATTCCAAACTTCATTGTATACTTTCCTTTTTCATTCTGAAATTGCAAGTCTGTTCAACTCAGTCTGTTCAACTCAGTTCAAGTCTGTTCAAATTTTAAAACAATTTCCTCTCGTAAGACTTCCTAAATGGGCTGTAATGTTTAGCATTTAATAACCCATTTCTAATAAAGCAGGCCACTGTCGGTTTCCTCCTGTCATTCAGTTAGCCGTCAGCTGATTGGCTAAGACCAGCAACTGAGAAGCATTGCAGGTTTAATCAATATAACACTAATCTGATTGAGCAAATCCAGCAGTCAGTCTCTGCGCTTGCCAGGATGATCACAGCACTGTAGTCTAAACCAACTAGCCTCTAAACCCCCAGGCTTATGACCCCGATAACACAACAAGCGGAAAAAACGCAAGAAAACATGGCCGCCTTCAGACCACGTGTAGAAGTGACTGATAGAAAGGTCTTGTTTTCTGAATCATGATGTGCAGTAAAGTCATTGTTCCAACAAGAAAGAGCTTCCTCAGGCTGTTGGTATCCATGCAGAAACACAATCCCTGTCACTTCACTCTCTCTCTCTCCCAGTGGAGCAGCAAGGTAATGGATCCCGTCTCCATCAGCGCTGCTTGGAGAGTCTCAGCAGACGGAGCTTCGTGACGTGTGATTGGGCGTTGGCTGCTCTTGGTCTGCTGAGATAAGTGCGTTTCAGTTTGGGTGGAGAGACGAGCGGGTGGCTCAACTAGGCTAGCATGTAGACAGAGAGAGAAACTGAGATGAGGATTGGGGAGAACGTGAGCAGGATGACAGGAAGTCTGGATCTCTCAGTGTAGGATTTCCTCTTCATCACAGGGCTGGAGCTGGAGGTGGAAGCCTGGTATTGTGGCTTATTTTGACTTCTGACTTTCCTTTAAGGCTATTTCTGCCTGTTTTCTAGTTTTATTGATCATTATTTTCAAATGATTCTTGGCGCTTGGCCTAATGAAGTTGTTTTTTTAGATATGCAAGATATTTGTATGATTTAATATGTTAGTTGCTTCATACTACAGTTAGCACTTGTTTGTTTTGTTTTCTTTGGTAAAACCCTAACCAAATTACTATTAATATTCATATAGTTTAGATTCAAAATGGGTTAATTTTCACAGTTTTCACAAAACCATTATTGTTTTAATCCTCAAATGATTATTAATTGAAATGCACTTGATTAGATTAAATTAAATTCGATTCAACTTTATTTTAAATTATTATATATTATAACTTTATCAAGTACAAGGCAATGACATGCAGTTTAGGTCTAAACAGGAGTGCAATAGCATCAAGTGCATGAAATAGGTATTATATAGGTTATAAAGTGCAATTATAGAAAAAAACTAAGGGTAATATTTACAGATTGATGTACTATGAACATTATATACAGGTTGTATTAGCTGTGAACAGTGATTAACAATAGATGAATATGTGTACAGATTGCTATTAATAATCAGAAGTGTGCCGATAGATTTTTTTGTAAAAAAAAGCCAAGGTCGTCATTATTATATATATATAATAATATATAATAATATTATAATATATATAATAATATTAATATAATATTATAATAATATTATATATATATATATATATATATATATATATATATATATATATATATATATATATATATATATATTAATTGTCTACACAACGAACCACTGTTGTCCAATGACATGCCTAATTAGCCTAATTTGCCTGGTTAACTTAATTAACCCAGTTAATTCTTTAAATTGCAATCTAAGGTAAATACTAGTATTAAAATTGTATGTACTGCCATCATGGCAAATACAAAAGAAATGAGTTATTATGAGATATTAAAACTGTTATGTTATGTTTAAATCATAAATCTCAAAGTCAATTCCTGGAGGGCCGTTGCTCTGCACAGTTTTGCTCCAACCCTGATCAAACACAGCTGATCCAACTAATGAAGATGTTCATGACTCATCGATTATTTGGATCATCTGTTTTTGATAGGGTTGGAGCAAAACTGTGCAGAGCTGCGGCCCTCCGGAAAATGACTTTGAGTCGTATGATTTAAATCTTTTTTCCATTAAAGATCACTTGAGAAATATGAAAAAGAACTGAAATTTCACAGGAGGGCTAATCATTTTGTCTTCAACCATACTGTATGTTAGGAAGTGTGTTCACTGTAAAACAAATCCTGGTTGCCTTAAATTTTTAAGCTGAATCAAATTAACCTTATGAGTCCACTGAGCTTATATTATGTTAACCTGACTTAAAACTCCTTAAATATCCTATAAAATTAAGGTAGAACAAGATTAACTTTTATTTAAAAAGTCAGAATAAACTAAAAACATATGCTGCCATGACTGATCATATAATCTTTGATCATATAATATATTACAGTGCAGTAATGCCATGAGAAGGTGCTCTGTTTGCTTCGTTATGTCATTTTTCTGAACCCTTTAACTCTTCCACTATAAAAAAAAAATAATAATTTGGATTGCATTTCTTAACTCCTAATGTTTTTCAACACATTCTATAATTTCTAAAATATCAGCCTCCACCAAATGGTAGATATGCTGGTTTATGCTAAAAGTATCGGAACTATTGCATATATTATGAATAATCTGAAAATTTGAAGTTTAAGACCAAATTATTTAAAAACATAATCAACATAGATAATTTTTAATACTAAATCATTTATTTTTTGAAGTGTCATTAAATGTAGTAAATATGTAATAACATCATTTTACTATAAAACCAAAATCAAGTGTAGTAGTGCAACAGGATTATGTTTGTTTGATTTTCTTTGTGAACCATTAAAGCTGTGTAGTGTAAACCATTATTTAAACAGTTATTATTTAACACTGTCGAAATATGGTCAACCATTTGGTATAGTAGGCAGTTAAAGGGTTGTTAAACATTTTCCTATTTAGAAAACGCTGTCTTTAAAATATCTAAACATACATAAAATAACAGAAATTTACTTGAAAAAAATAAAATTATCAGATATTCAGGCTTCAGACATTACTTCGTCTATTACTGTGGAGTTTAATACTTAATTAAATATTTGATATATAGCATTTTGTAGTTGTCTCATATCAAACCTAGTAATTTATTATGAGTGATTATTTATATTGTGGTTCAGATTCAAAAATCTAGTAGCCCTTCTTAATTTGTTTCTAAAATTCGAATGTCCTTAACATATAATAATCAGCGTTTGCCAGTAAAATATCTTCAAATCCTTCAAATGTAGTGGGATTATTAGTTTTCAGACACAAACAGAATGCTTTCTTTGCAGTAAATAAGAAGCATGTTCCCTCTCTGCTCACTCGCGCATGTCTCTCTGGTGGAGATAAGAGCATTTTCTGGATCTCATGAGTGCACAGCCTCACTTCCTTATTAACACACACTGTTTTCTGTAATGCCTCAAGCAGGCCATTAATACTGCTCTGACACACTAATGCTGTCTTTAACAGGGTAATGTTTGTGTGCATGCATGGCTGATCGGCATGTTTTGTGGTAATATGCACGTTTTTTGACCGCGACAAGAAGCAACTAATACTAGAATAGATGGATCTGAAGATCTCTTCCTACAATTGTGAAGTGTAGTAACAGCAGTCCACTGTCTGTTTCTGTGGTTGCTTATTATTTTTATTTATTCACCTTCTGGCCATCCAAGATGTAGGCGTTGATGTGGGTGTTTTTTTTCTTCAGAAGAGCGTTAAAGATGATTTTTTAGCTGAAACTGGGGTTCTTAGTGGTTCATACAATGCAAGTCAATGCTATCTGTGCTATAGGGCTGCACAGTTGATTGTTTCAGCATTTATATTACAATATATGTAGCTGCAATAGTTACATCACAGGTTATGCATTGTTGGGTTAAAATTATAGGAGGCACAGTTCAGATTTGTGGAGTCACTGCTGAATTGAACCATAATGGAGTGAAAGTTTGTCATTTGCATGTGTTTTAAGGTCTCTGAGAGAGTTTAAAGCATTTTTGTAGCAATTTTATTTCATTATTTATGCAGTGAAAACGATTCAGTGTTATTTTACATGTTGTACCTTAATGCTGTTAGAATCCTCAGAAAATCCTCAGAAGTGAGACTTATTTCACTTTTTATCTTTGCTCTATCTTTGCTTGTAATTTAATAACAGTTTTTTATGCATGATTCACTCCCCATACAGAATGATCTTACTCAATCATTGACTACGTTTACATGGACATCAATAATTAAGTTATTTGCCTTAATCTGAAAAAGACAATAATATGATTAAGGTATTTACATGAGATTCTTTTTGAATGTTCTTTTCATGATACTGTTTTATATGTGAAAGCAGATAGATTGATTAATGTCATTGCATCGCGCTATCCATCTTTTCTCTGGAGTTTCATGTAATATCAGGTGTTTCATTTGAAATTGTTCTACTTTTACTGCAGTTTGGCACTTTCACTTTTATTGAGGAACATTTCATGCATGCAGCCCGTGACAAACGAGATTTTGGATGCGAGTATGACCTGCTGAAAGAGTGTAGTTTTAATGGAATTTGATATTGCTTGTCATATGGGAAAAAGCCTCCGCATTAGGCGATGCAGGTGTCTGTGGTCCTTTACTGACTTGGTAGGTGCAGAGAATAGTGTCAAACAGCCGTGTGTATAGACTGTCCTGCTGCAAAATTCAGCAAAATATCCTACACACAACATAAAAATGAATTATTGTGTTGGCAGGTTTTTCCAGCAATGTCCAGCCATAACAAAGGTTTTGAGAGTAGGGATGCAACGATTAACCGATTTCACTTTTAACCGTACTTTAATTCATCACAGTTAATTAATTGTAAAGGCCTTTTTCTGCACAGAAAAAAAACTGCTGCAACAAATGATTTTAACTATGGCTGAGGCTACTATTAACTTAGGGTTGTTCACAAATCCCGTCTTCTTAATTTCCAATTTATGCACACATATTTGTAGCGGTCCATGCACTGCGCTCACGCTTTCCGCACGCACCTAGTTGAAAGAATGGCACGAGTCATGTGACAAAACTGACCAGTCAGCGTAATGCTTTGTATAGAAATATACACATTTCTACTCCAAAGAGAAATAAATACAAAATGAAAATACCAAACAGATTCATAATGTCGATGATCAAAAGAGCCTTTCAGACAGAGGTTCAGCAGCCTTTGACTACATTTGTTCTCTTAAAAAGGGAAATACTTAGCTAATATGTAGCTTAAATACATCAGACAAATACTTTTTTTATTTATTCTTTCGTATTTATTTATTCATTTATTTTCTGTCAATAATTTTAATTGTAAAATTATGCTTATGTTTAAATGCCAGAAACTTTTTTTATTATTATTAAAGTTTTTTATTATTATTTTGTGCTGAATTGTTTGGTTTCTGAGTAGCAATAAATAACATTTTAAAATCTTCATGTGATTTTTTTAAACCAGTGAAACCAAAAGTTTCTGAACCATTTTAAAATTAATGAATGCGTAATAATCGTGATAACCATGAAACTGTGATTATTCCTCAGACTTTAATCGTACAGCCAAAATCTATAATCATTGCATCCTTATATGATAGCAAAATAAAACACATTTAAAAGGCAAACAAAATGAGTAGCTGTGGCCCCTGATAATACACCTAGATCTTATGAAATAATCAGTCTGTGCAAGAAACAAAACTTTTTTTACAATGCAATCCAATCTTGACAAACAGTTCAAACACATACATGGCAGAGTGAAGTGTGAGCTTTCTGTCACTAAATGCTCAGTGTTGTTAACTATAGCGACTGATGTTAATTATGTGTTGCCTTTATAGGTTTTGGATTCTCAGAATGCTGGAAGCTGACTTGCATATTATTGAATCATTAAAGGACCACAATTTCTGCATAAATCCTCTTTAATATTCCACTGAAGAAAAGAGTCAATGGAGAGCAGAAGCTGTGATAGTCGCAAAACTACACTTAACACTGTGGAATTGTGGTAGCATCAGAACTGCTAAGAAAACATTATGCTTTACTGGCCTTCAAGCCAAACTTACAATGTCAGATGGCCATGTCTGGCTGATACACATCAACAACAACTCCTATAATGTTGGTCAGAATGAAAATCGGTATGAGGCTAGTAGGAGAAAAGTTTGCTTTCACATGTCTCTAAAAGTGGTCAAAAGTTTGGATTATCAAAATATGCAACTTGAAAGAGTAGTTGCTACAAAAAGGAAAACTGTTATTAATTACCCATCCATGTGTCATTCCAAACCTCTGAGACATTAGTTCATCTTTACAACACAAATTAATATATTTTCAATTAAATCGAGTCTGACCCTCCATAAACAGCAACAGTCAAAAGATGTTCAATGTCCAGAAATGAAACTAAAAACTTTGTCTAAATATTCTGTGTGCTTCATCAGTAATCATATGAAGCTCCAAGAACATTCTTGTGCACCAAAAACTGTAAAAACTACTTTGTTTACCAATGTCTTCTACATCATATCAGGGTACACATTTACTATGGGCAATACAAAGCTCGTCTATTGTGCTACTGACTCTAATCACAATATGTTGAATTGACAGTAGTGATCGCAAACCCTGACCTGACGAGGAAGACATTGGTAAACAAAGTGGTATTTACAGTTTTTTTGTTTTTTTTGCTGCACAACTGTGTTATTAGATGGTCATATTATCACAATTGAAACACTGAAGTCACATGAAATGTTATGACAAAGTTTTTTTTTTTTTTGGACTTCTGATTGTTGCTGTATAATATATAGAAGATCAGAGAGCTTCAGGTGTTCATCTAAAATATCTTAATTTGTGTTCTGAAGTCTAAATTATTCATGAGACCTGCCAGACCTGCCAGAGTCAAGCCCGAGCTGTGTCACGGACCCACGGGCACACAGTATTTAGCCGTTCATGAAGGCTCATATGCGTTTGTTTCCATGATCCACGCGGTTTGTTGCATGTTTTCCCCCGCGATCTTGTCAGGGCCGATCATACAGCAAAGCTGTGTGTGTGCTGCTAGCATTTTTGTCGGGAGAGCAGCACGAGAATTAGAGAATGGCGGTCGCTGACTTTAATCATGGGTTCGTTTACATTCAGACACATCACTGTGCTGCTGTGTTTGCCTAAATCCTCCAGATTACAAGCAGGGCTAATGGTTAAAATAGACAGGTCAGGAGACCTGCTGCACTGAGTCTGCTGGATCCGGGAATTGAGGGAGAAGTCCCCATATATACGGTTTACATGAACACACTTATCTTTATAATTATATAAATTGTGGTTATGTGTATATGAAATTACGAATAACAAATGTAGCAGGGCATTAAATCACTGTTTATTTCTTTGCATTTTAACTTTGTAAACTATAAACTCATGCGTCTCCTCACGGTTTGTCTCATTTTGTGAGCTAGCTTCGTTCGCTCCCCTTCTTCCCTGCTGGCCACGCCCACTCCTGCCCGATGCTCGCGGAGCTCCACGCCCATTAATCATGCATCTTTTGAAAAAATTCTGAAGTAGACATTAACTGAAAGTGGGGGGTGTCATGGCCCTTTAAAATTACCTCCTTTTCATCAGGTTGTTTCAAGTGTTTTATTACTGCCGTTTTGTTCCTTTCCCACTTGTCAACCAGCATTCAAATGCTGTCAGCAGGTTGGCGGTACCTGTCAAAATACTCTCTGTGGCTGTTTTTTGTCTGCTTTGTGCTCAACCAGATTATTGCTGCGTAAAATGTCGCTTGATGCATCTATAGCGGTTCACACATCTAAAGAAATCACAGTGCAGTGCCATGTTGATGACGACTCAAGTTATCAGACACCAGATAAACTTTCTATACACAAATATAATGTAAATTAATATAAAACAGTAAACCGTGTCCTTTCTGGCCACAATCGGCAGCAGTTTCAAAATTTTGCTCTATTCAGCATTAAATTCAATTTAGCCTACCCAATTCACCTATAGCGCATATCTTTGGACTGTGAGGGAAACCAGAGCACCCAGAGGAATCCCAAGGGAACGCAGGGAGAACATGCAAACTCCACACAGAAATGCCAACTGACACTAACTGAGGCTTGAACCAGCTACCTTCTTGCTGTGAGGCAACAGCATAACCTACTGCACCACTGCATCGCCGCACATAATTCTGGAGGCACTGCTCTACACAACTCTTATTTACTGCTCTATTCATTGCAGGTCACAGAGATTCAGCTTATTGGTCAGTGAAAGTCAGGGAATTTGACATTTGGTTTAAAGTGGGAATCCTGAATATCAGATGTAAACAGAGCCTCAGCCTCTGCTGTTGTTTGAGGTGATATTTGTGATCAGATTCCTGCAGAAACAGCAAATGGCTCCAATTTGAGGTTACCTTTAAAGCACACTTCACAGCATAAACAAAATCCAATGTGTGAGATCTCCATACAGATGGTATAATTGAATATCCGCGCACGTGTCAAGTGATTATTATGTGCTAATTGTCTTCAGTCGCCTCTCGATGAAGCTTTATTTGTGTCTGGAGCTCAGGGACTCCTTTTAGCCAGATTGAAGCTGAATTGCAGACGGCTTGATGCACATGAGTCCTTCATCTGAAATGGTAGAGCACCTTCAGGGTGATCAATCACGTCAGTTTAAACAGGCACCGTCACGCCAGACTAAACCTGACCTGAGCTGATGGCTTACCCTGCTAACCGGCACAGACAGATGCTTTATGGCTGAGAGAGATGGAGGAAAACAAACCGACTGTGATGTTTGGTGCGACAACAGATTTCTGTCTTACTGCCTTTGCTTTTGTTAGAGCTTTGTTTTAGGTAAACATGCTAATCGCAATTTTAGCTTTAGTATGCTGTTTATGGGTGATTTTCTGATCTGGGTTACCCAAAATTAATTTAACCATAGTAGATGTTGCCTTATTCATTATATTTTGATGTTTTTTTATATATTACACAGGCCCATAGCCGGCCTGGTGAAAAGAGTGGTTCTTTTTCCCCCCAAAATGGATCTTTTTGCAATTATACGCCTCATTTTCTATATAATTACAGAAGTTAAATTCTGCATTTTAGTGACATTTTAAGCACTACTCTGAATTAGCTTATCAGATGGTCATCATAACCACACTTTTTCACTATTTTACCCAAGATTGTTTTCAAATATATTTTAATATGGGCCGCTTTTGGTGCTTCACACATTTTTATTCATTTTTTGTTTCAAGAATAAGCTTCAAGATTTAGAATAAAAGTCACTTGTAAAAGATTTGCTTAACAATAAAGGTGTTTTCTTGCACAGCTGGATGCTGAACTTTGTTAGCATTGGCCAGAACTGATTAGCTGAAGTCACTACAGCCAACAGAGGAACCTGCTTGGTCTTGAAGCCTTTTTCGATTGTTTTAACCATGATGGCATAGCAGTTAAAATAGGACAAATGAGCTCATGTATGGGACAAATTCTGGACCTTTTTCAATGAGGGATGTTTCTTTCGAACCCTTCCCAGCTTTGGGCCTGGTATTCATTCATTTATTCATTGTCAGTAGTCTTATAATACACACAGTGTCAAGATGATTTATTGCCTTATGTCAATAATTTATGAGTATGTTTTGGACGGTATGGTAATAATTTATGGTATGGTTTGTCCGATGTGTTTCATGAATGTAAGACTGGTGACCAATGACAGGCAGCTTTCCCCAGTTCACAGGCTTAGGGTCCCTGCTTAGTGGTAGGATTTATGACGGTTTGTCCCAAATTGACAGTTGAACCAAGTGTCGGGCTGATTTTGGCAAAGATTTACAGTATAGTTAGATTTGTGGCAATGTGTATGGTTTGTCATTTTTACAACCTATGCTGCTCTTCTGGCATTCCAGCTCCTTCCAATCTGTGAGTGTAAGCAGTGGGGTTTCAGGTTGGGGGTGTAATGGGTAAGCAAATTTAGAATGAAAGAATGGCAGTAAATAGTTTTTTGTAATTTGGTCCATACACATGCAAAGCTGGCTATCCGGTGTGTTTACGATGTTTTTACATTTTTTTTTTATTTCCTAAAAAGTCGTTTGACTTTTTTTTTGTTTTGTTTTGTTTAACCATGATTCTCAAGCCTCTGTCCTATCTGTGGCCATTTTCTGTGGGGGAGAAGAAAAGGTGTCATGTTTTGTGTGCCCTTCTCAGAACATCAGCATGTGTTTATCTCAGTACTATCAGTACAACACGATCTAGAGGCTAATGTAAAAACTAAAACATTAAGCAGAAACAAAAAGTATTCAAACAAGTATTTCCATTGTTGCCTTGTCCAACCTCAGTGTGTTTGAGCCACAGTTTTGTAGATGTACATCAAGACCTTTTAACCAATTCTTTGAGTTCACATATACATTTAGCATGTCAATGTACTGAAAGTATGTTGTGTTTACATTTTTATTTATTTTTTTGCTGTTTAACAAATGTTTTGGGTATCTGCTTTAGGAGTCAGATTTAATATGCTTGTTCCAAAACTGACAGTTGAACCGGGTCTCAGTCGGATTTGGGCTAGATAAACTTCTAGTTAGAATTGTGGCAATGTATGGTTCGATGTTGCATCTCATTCTTTTTTTTATGACGGTGCTCCTTTCCTGACTATCTGGATTCTTCCAGTCTGTGAGTGTAAGCAATTGGGATTCTGGTTGGGGGTGTAATGGGTAAGCAAATTTGTAATGAAAGAATGCCAGTAAATAGTTTTTTGTTTCTTTTTTTTTTTTTGTAAACAGGCCTATACACATGCAAAGCCGGCTATCCAGTGTGTCTGCAATATTCTTAATTTTTTTTCTTAAAAAAAGATAGTTTGATTTTAAAACATTTAGGGTTAAACGCTGTTACCCAGGCCTCATCTATCCTATCTGCCATCCTACTGTGCCTGGATGGTGACTATGAGTCCAAATTCTGTGGGAGAGAAGAAAAAGTGTCATGTTTTGTGTGTTTTTTCTCAAAACCTTCAGCAGTTTTTATCCCTGTACTATCAGTACAACACACAATAGAGGCTATGTATAAACAAGAAAACGACAACAATAACAACAAAAACAACAACAAAAAAAAAGTCAAAAGTATTCAAACAAGTATATCGCTCTTACATATATTGTCTTTTTACATGGGGATCATGTGAAATTAGCAGTGTGGTAGTATTAATGATTTTTACGATGGCAATTTTGTGTATATGTGCATCAACACTTTATTACCAATACTTTGAGTACAACGTAGAGCAAACTGAACTACTAAAAACAAGTTGTGTGTACATTTGTGTTATTGTTTAACAAATGCTTTCATTCTGATCTGGCCCCACAGATAGTTTGTAAATTATAAAAGGAACAAACATAAACCACATTTCGCTATGTCAGAATATAAATATAAAAGGAAACTGTGATTTTTAAGCATACCTCAACATATCGCACGTCACTATATTAAGGTGCTTTTGTCAATCCGCTTCAAAAAAACTGTTTTACTTTAGATTGTTGTTCAAAACGAAATTCAGCACCATTTTCTTCAAGTGCTTTTCTCACTTCAGTAGAAACATCATGCCCAGTTTTTATGACAAACATTAATTTCAGGAAAAAATCTATTAATTTATTACTGAACATTTTCCTCAAAAATGTGTTAAAAATGCTTTATGCGTCACGATCAACTGAACTGTAGGTAATTGGTACAATAGTGTTAGGTTTTTTCACCTACTTCTGTATGTGTAAATATTTGGGCTAAAAACCTCACATGGGATTTTACATGCCTACAAATATATGCCACACCCGTGTTCTATACACACTTAAACCCATATCTAACGGCGATATTCTTGTCCACAAAACACTGATGTAAATTTTAAAGATGTGTAATTTACAGTAAAAATCTTTTTGTATTCATTTGAAAATACTTTTGTAAAATCTTAATTTTAGAAACTATGTTTACAGCACTAGATTAATTCTAGATTTGTATCAAGATCATGGACAACACTGTGCACGTTTTTGTTTGACAGTGTTTTTAGGTGAAGACTCGTTTCTGATAGCTGTCAGCATTGTATTTACAGAAAAGATACAAGAATAATTTCAATATATTTGTGAAAAATTAACAAGTTTCATCATGAAAATGTTTTTTTTTTTTTAACATGTATGAACGGAATGCTTATTTTAGAGTAACATGTTTCAAATTATTTACTTGCATTTTTGTTTTAGAATTAAACAGGTATAGCTCATGCGACCACGGCACAATCATGGTGTACTATTACATTTCTGAGGGTACACTCAGAACATCAAAGCTTTGTTTGAGGAATTTTGAAAAAAAATTGTTCACACCAAAACATAGAAAAGAACAGCTGTAAGATATGTCTGTTTCGAACAGTGAGCACACTTCAACATACGCTATACAAAACCTTTAATCAAGAACTAATCTTTTCAACATCTACCATAAAGTGAAAGAGCTGATAAAAGATGTTTTATCTTTACTACCAACTTCTAGAGTGAACGACCACAAAACATTTTTTTTTTTCCCAATTGAACGCAGCACAAATAAATGTGTTACATTTTTAATGTCTTACCACCTCTAACTAGTATTGTTTGTGATGCGAAAATCCATGTGTGGTTTTTTTAAACTGCAAACAAATTTATGCTATGCCTTAGTAAAACATTTTCATTCTAAAATCTCCCATGTTATGTATAAAACATACATATCTAACTAAAATATAGTCATGAACAAAATCACTTATGTAAATTAGAAAAATACGCAATTTACTATGAAACCCCCCCCCCCCCAAAAAAACATTTGTAATTATTTTACAATGTGCTGATTTGTAAATGATGTTTTCTTCTCTTAAGATACAATCTTGATATCCATCAAGATCATGGACAACATTGCACACATGGTTTTGTTGGGCGATATGTTCGTAGGTGAGGACAATGAAACGAAACGAAACACAACTAAATTCTAAATCCAACTAAATTTAGAATGTTTTCATTATCGAAAAAACTTTTCAATGTGTAACATTATTCTTTAGAGTAACATGTTTCAATAATTTACCTGCAGGGACTACATTTTGTTTTATACGTAAGCAACAGGTGTACACACGACTACGACTATAGTACGACGCTATGATACGATTATTGTGTTTCTAAGGGATCACTCAGAAAACAAAACATTTGTTTTAGGAATCCGGATACGTCAAACATGCATCTATCATGCTAAACAAGAAAGAAATACATAAATGTATGTGAATATTCACAGAACAAACTGATTATACTTTAAAATGTATTATAAAAAATCATTAACCAGCATATAATTTTTCAACAACTAGCACAAATTAAAAGAGCCGGGGATGACTCAACTACTTTTCTGCAAACATCTACACTGTAAGAAATGCAGGGTTCCACACAATTCATACATGTTGTCCCAACAAAAATTGATTAAGTTAACTTAACACTCTCAACAAAATTTATGTGCGTTGAACATAAAAAAATTAAGGTCGTCCCAATGAAATCTCAAGAATTGTTTTTGAGTGTAAAGTGAAAGTCCAACAAACAGTTAACAGATTTTAGCATATGAAAGGGGTAGTGCTAAAAAAAATAAAAAATGTTTATCTCTTACCATCTTGTTAGCAGTGTTAAAGCACACCATTACAATACAAGCAGATTCAACAACTATGATGTTAGAAGGGCTTGCAAAAGTGTGCACAAAACCGTGTGAAACTCAGGAGGCCGAATCTGAGATTCTAAAACAGGAAAAATAAAGTAATGTTTAGGATGCAAGTACAGGTCCCAAATGGTCTAGTGTTTGACTCCCGGTATGGGAAGCCCACCCCTTATTGCCCTCCTGAACAATAACTTGGTAGGACAAGACACTATTAATCCTAAAATAAAAAAATAAAAAAAAACAAACAAACATTTTTCACCACTAGAATAGTTATCTGCATCAGAGAATAATTCACAGTTGTTATTGTTTGGCTTCATATGTTTTTAACAGTGTTGACATTGTCAACAAAACCATGTTAAAACCAAAAGTGTACAATGAACACCTTTAAGAAATTCAACTTTAGACTTTTTTTTTAAAACATGTATTTCAAATCATTCAGCATCAGGTGTTTAACAAAATTTTCTTTCTTTTTTTTCACCCTCAAATCCATATTCTCCATCTCAAATAAAGCAAAAGCTCTGGTGCACATAAGGTTCTACAACTCGTGTCAAAGTCTTTTTTACCACTGTCAGTGTGATTATGTTATACTACTGATGCAAACACGTTTGGAAAAACTACATGGGTCAATGCTTTTTTAAAGCAAAAATGTTAACAATTATGCATGAGTAAGTAGTAAAAAAAAAAAAAAAAAAAAAAAAAAGTTATTTCACAAAGATGTATTTTTTAATAAAGGTGTGTGCTGTGTATTAGAAAAGAATATAATTAACATGTCTTTTTTGAAAATCCACTCTTCTGAACTGTAATGGTAGGTTGGATTGCAAAACACCATGTTTGGTGAACGGTATTGCAGTCAAACAAGAAGTGTGTGTTCAAAGAAATTTCTACAAATTAAAACCCACCTAGATAAGATTCTTTAAAACTAAAAGTTTCATTTTTCTTTTTTTTCTTTTTAGTTTATCTTTTTGGCCCGTCTACTCTATGGTTACAAGACATAGGATGAAAAGTAGTCAACATGAAAAGTAAATCTCACTGTTTCTCATGCATAACATAAACTTTTACACTTAAACCATATCTATATACTACACTTACAGCTACACATTTATGTCTTAGTCAAAAAATGTCATACATTTATTTTTCTATAGTAAAAAAGCAGTCAATTAATTGAAAAAGTATATATTTTCATCCAGACCCAACACATTAAAACATAATAAAGACATCGTTCTGACCTACATGTCTGATCCAGGAAAAGGGTATAACCGCTCGCTGTAGTGCTTTTGTCTACTTGAATAAAATAAAAATCATGTAGTCGATCATTTTAAGGCATGTAGTTAACAGAACAATAACATGTTGTAACATATCTACATTGTTCTACTTTTTATTTTGCATAAATATTGGTTTTACCAAGTTGTCATACAGCAATGTGCTTTAAAGAAGTGTGATTATAATTTTTTTGACATTTCACCATGATTAAAGGACATTTGACTATGCCTAAAAGAGGTAACACATTAGAAAAAGCTATTAGAATTCTCTTAGATGGTCTATGCCATATGCTATAATCTATATACCAAACAATATTGGTTACTGTTTATCACAGTGAGCACACACCATTGTGGATATATGTATAAAGCATTTCATAGTTGCAGATTTGATCCTTTGCTCTTCTTTTGCACAGCAGTGTTTTAATATTTCTGTAATTTTGGACACACTGTTCTGACACGGCATACCCCATTTACTTTTTTATCTTTACTTTTTCAGAAAATATCTCAGACGTACGACAGTATTCCTTTAAATGTACTCGTTTTAACTACGTATTCAATTAAATATTTTAGGTAATACATGTCAAAACATAACGCAGCAAATGGATCTTCGAAATATTTAGTACCGTTTAGACATTGACGTATGTGATGGTATCATCAGTTTTATAGGTAGTTGTGCTTTAAAAAATACAATTAATAAATAAATAAAACATAAAAAAGAACAGTAAGCACTTGTTAGTTTTACCTATCTCTGTAATTAATTTTGTTCTTAGATTAGATTTGCTTTTAATTTTGTTTTGAACCATTTATCACAAAAGAATAATGTGTGTTTAAAAGTTTTATTTTAAAACACAAATATTGTAGAATGTACATTTATACATTAAAATAGTGAAGAAAAAATGGATAACATCAGAACGATAATCATAATTTTTTATGTCAAACACATATTTGAATACACATTGAAATAATGACTAAAAGATGAAAAAGAAAATAATCGCAAATTAACAGCATACCATTAATAATGATATAACAGTCTAAAGAATATAAAAACTATACACAAAACAATGATTATATGTTCTGATGTAATCCATTTTTTCTTATATTTCGAAGATCCATTTGCTGCGTTATGTTTTGACATGTATTACCTAAAATATTTAATTGAATACGTAGTTAAAACGAGTACATTTAAAGGAATACTGTCGTACGTCTGAGATATTTTCTGAAAAAGTAAAGATAAAAAAGTAAATGGGGTATGCCGTGTCAGAACAGTGTGTCCAAAATTACAGAAATATTAAAACACTGCTGTGCAAAAGAAGAGCAAAGGATCAAATCTGCAACTATGAAATGCTTTATACATATATCCACAATGGTGTGTGCTCACTGTGATAAACAGTAACCAATATTGTTTGGTATATAGATTATAGCATATGGCATAGACCATCTAAGAGAATTCTAATAGCTTTTTCTAATGTGTTACCTCTTTTAGGCATAGTCAAATGTCCTTTAATCATGGTGAAATGTCAAAAAAATTATAATCACACTTCTTTAAAGCACATTGCTGTATGACAACTTGGTAAAACCAATATTTATGCAAAATAAAAAGTAGAACAATGTAGATATGTTACAACATGTTATTGTTCTGTTAACTACATGCCTTAAAATGATCGACTACATGATTTTTATTTTATTCAAGTAGACAAAAGCACTACAGCGAGCGGTTATACCCTTTTCCTGGATCAGACATGTAGGTCAGAACGATGTCTTTATTATGTTTTAATGTGTTGGGTCTGGATGAAAATATATACTTTTTCAATTAATTGACTGCTTTTTTACTATAGAAAAATAAATGTATGACATTTTTTGACTAAGACATAAATGTGTAGCTGTAAGTGTAGTATATAGATATGGTTTAAGTGTAAAAGTTTATGTTATGCATGAGAAACAGTGAGATTTACTTTTCATGTTGACTACTTTTCATCCTATGTCTTGTAACCATAGAGTAGACGGGCCAAAAAGATAAACTAAAAAGAAAAAAAAGAAAAATGAAACTTTTAGTTTTAAAGAATCTTATCTAGGTGGGTTTTAATTTGTAGAAATTTCTTTGAACACACACTTCTTGTTTGACTGCAATACCGTTCACCAAACATGGTGTTTTGCAATCCAACCTACCATTACAGTTCAGAAGAGTGGATTTTCAAAAAAGACATGTTAATTATATTCTTTTCTAATACACAGCACACACCTTTATTAAAAAATACATCTTTGTGAAATAACTTTTTTTTTTTTTTTTTTTTTTTTTTTTACTACTTACTCATGCATAATTGTTAACATTTTTGCTTTAAAAAAGCATTGACCCATGTAGTTTTTCCAAACGTGTTTGCATCAGTAGTATAACATAATCACACTGACAGTGGTAAAAAAGACTTTGACACGAGTTGTAGAACCTTATGTGCACCAGAGCTTTTGCTTTATTTGAGATGGAGAATATGGATTTGAGGGTGAAAAAAAAGAAAGAAAATTTTGTTAAACACCTGATGCTGAATGATTTGAAATACATGTTTTAAAAAAAAAGTCTAAAGTTGAATTTCTTAAAGGTGTTCATTGTACACTTTTGGTTTTAACATGGTTTTGTTGACAATGTCAACACTGTTAAAAACATATGAAGCCAAACAATAACAACTGTGAATTATTCTCTGATGCAGATAACTATTCTAGTGGTGAAAAATGTTTGTTTGTTTTTTTTTATTTTTTTATTTTAGGATTAATAGTGTCTTGTCCTACCAAGTTATTGTTCAGGAGGGCAATAAGGGGTGGGCTTCCCATACCGGGAGTCAAACACTAGACCATTTGGGACCTGTACTTGCATCCTAAACATTACTTTATTTTTCCTGTTTTAGAATCTCAGATTCGGCCTCCTGAGTTTCACACGGTTTTGTGCACACTTTTGCAAGCCCTTCTAACATCATAGTTGTTGAATCTGCTTGTATTGTAATGGTGTGCTTTAACACTGCTAACAAGATGGTAAGAGATAAACATTTTTTATTTTTTTTAGCACTACCCCTTTCATATGCTAAAATCTGTTAACTGTTTGTTGGACTTTCACTTTACACTCAAAAACAATTCTTGAGATTTCATTGGGACGACCTTAATTTTTTTATGTTCAACGCACATAAATTTTGTTGAGAGTGTTAAGTTAACTTAATCAATTTTTGTTGGGACAACATGTATGAATTGTGTGGAACCCTGCATTTCTTACAGTGTAGATGTTTGCAGAAAAGTAGTTGAGTCATCCCCGGCTCTTTTAATTTGTGCTAGTTGTTGAAAAATTATATGCTGGTTAATGATTTTTTATAATACATTTTAAAGTATAATCAGTTTGTTCTGTGAATATTCACATACATTTATGTATTTCTTTCTTGTTTAGCATGATAGATGCATGTTTGACGTATCCGGATTCCTAAAACAAATGTTTTGTTTTCTGAGTGATCCCTTAGAAACACAATAATCGTATCATAGCGTCGTACTATAGTCGTAGTCGTGTGTACACCTGTTGCTTACGTATAAAACAAAATGTAGTCCCTGCAGGTAAATTATTGAAACATGTTACTCTAAAGAATAATGTTACACATTGAAAAGTTTTTTCGATAATGAAAACATTCTAAATTTAGTTGGATTTAGAATTTAGTTGTGTTTCGTTTCGTTTCATTGTCCTCACCTACGAACATATCGCCCAACAAAACCATGTGTGCAATGTTGTCCATGATCTTGATGGATATCAAGATTGTATCTTAAGAGAAGAAAACATCATTTACAAATCAGCACATTGTAAAATAATTACAAATGTTTTTTTGGGGGGGGGGGGGTTTCATAGTAAATTGCGTATTTTTCTAATTTACATAAGTGATTTTGTTCATGACTATATTTTAGTTAGATATGTATGTTTTATACATAACATGGGAGATTTTAGAATGAAAATGTTTTACTAAGGCATAGCATAAATTTGTTTGCAGTTTAAAAAAACCACACATGGATTTTCGCATCACAAACAATACTAGTTAGAGGTGGTAAGACATTAAAAATGTAACACATTTATTTGTGCTGCGTTCAATTGGGAAAAAAAAAAATGTTTTGTGGTCGTTCACTCTAGAAGTTGGTAGTAAAGATAAAACATCTTTTATCAGCTCTTTCACTTTATGGTAGATGTTGAAAAGATTAGTTCTTGATTAAAGGTTTTGTATAGCGTATGTTGAAGTGTGCTCACTGTTCGAAACAGACATATCTTACAGCTGTTCTTTTCTATGTTTTGGTGTGAACAATTTTTTTTCAAAATTCCTCAAACAAAGCTTTGATGTTCTGAGTGTACCCTCAGAAATGTAATAGTACACCATGATTGTGCCGTGGTCGCATGAGCTATACCTGTTTAATTCTAAAACAAAAATGCAAGTAAATAATTTGAAACATGTTACTCTAAAATAAGCATTCCGTTCATACATGTTAAAAAAAAAAAAACATTTTCATGATGAAACTTGTTAATTTTTCACAAATATATTGAAATTATTCTTGTATCTTTTCTGTAAATACAATGCTGACAGCTATCAGAAACGAGTCTTCACCTAAAAACACTGTCAAACAAAAACGTGCACAGTGTTGTCCATGATCTTGATACAAATCTAGAATTAATCTAGTGCTGTAAACATAGTTTCTAAAATTAAGATTTTACAAAAGTATTTTCAAATGAATACAAAAAGATTTTTACTGTAAATTACACATCTTTAAAATTTACATCAGTGTTTTGTGGACAAGAATATCGCCGTTAGATATGGGTTTAAGTGTGTATAGAACACGGGTGTGGCATATATTTGTAGGCATGTAAAATCCCATGTGAGGTTTTTAGCCCAAATATTTACACATACAGAAGTAGGTGAAAAAACCTAACACTATTGTACCAATTACCTACAGTTCAGTTGATCGTGACGCATAAACACATTTTTGAGGAAAATGTTCAGTAATAAATTAATAGATTTTTTCCTGAAATTAATGTTTGTCATAAAAACTGGGCATGATGTTTCTACTGAAGTGAGAAAAGCACTTGAAGAAAATGGTGCTGAATTTCGTTTTGAACAACAATCTAAAGTAAAACAGTTTTTTTGAAGCGGATTGACAAAAGCACCTTAATATAGTGACGTGCGATATGTTGAGGTATGCTTAAAAATCACAGTTTCCTTTTATATTTATATTCTGACATAGCGAAATGTGGTTTATGTTTGTTCCTTTTATAATTTACAAACTATCTGTGGGGCCAGATCAGAATGAAAGCATTTGTTAAACAATAACACAAATGTACACACAACTTGTTTTTAGTAGTTCAGTTTGCTCTACGTTGTACTCAAAGTATTGGTAATAAAGTGTTGATGCACATATACACAAAATTGCCATCGTAAAAATCATTAATACTACCACACTGCTAATTTCACATGATCCCCATGTAAAAAGACAATATATGTAAGAGCGATATACTTGTTTGAATACTTTTGACTTTTTTTTTGTTGTTGTTTTTGTTGTTATTGTTGTCGTTTTCTTGTTTATACATAGCCTCTATTGTGTGTTGTACTGATAGTACAGGGATAAAAACTGCTGAAGGTTTTGAGAAAAAACACACAAAACATGACACTTTTTCTTCTCTCCCACAGAATTTGGACTCATAGTCACCATCCAGGCACAGTAGGATGGCAGATAGGATAGATGAGGCCTGGGTAACAGCGTTTAACCCTAAATGTTTTAAAATCAAACTATCTTTTTTTAAGAAAAAAAATTAAGAATATTGCAGACACACTGGATAGCCGGCTTTGCATGTGTATAGGCCTGTTTACAAAAAAAAAAAAAGAAACAAAAAACTATTTACTGGCATTCTTTCATTACAAATTTGCTTACCCATTACACCCCCAACCAGAATCCCAATTGCTTACACTCACAGACTGGAAGAATCCAGATAGTCAGGAAAGGAGCACCGTCATAAAAAAAAGAATGAGATGCAACATCGAACCATACATTGCCACAATTCTAACTAGAAGTTTATCTAGCCCAAATCCGACTGAGACCCGGTTCAACTGTCAGTTTTGGAACAAGCATATTAAATCTGACTCCTAAAGCAGATACCCAAAACATTTGTTAAACAGCAAAAAAATAAATAAAAATGTAAACACAACATACTTTCAGTACATTGACATGCTAAATGTATATGTGAACTCAAAGAATTGGTTAAAAGGTCTTGATGTACATCTACAAAACTGTGGCTCAAACACACTGAGGTTGGACAAGGCAACAATGGAAATACTTGTTTGAATACTTTTTGTTTCTGCTTAATGTTTTAGTTTTTACATTAGCCTCTAGATCGTGTTGTACTGATAGTACTGAGATAAACACATGCTGATGTTCTGAGAAGGGCACACAAAACATGACACCTTTTCTTCTCCCCCACAGAAAATGGCCACAGATAGGACAGAGGCTTGAGAATCATGGTTAAACAAAACAAAACAAAAAAAAAGTCAAACGACTTTTTAGGAAATGAAAAAAAAAATGTAAAAACATCGTAAACACACCGGATAGCCAGCTTTGCATGTGTATGGACCAAATTACAAAAAACTATTTACTGCCATTCTTTCATTCTAAATTTGCTTACCCATTACACCCCCAACCTGAAACCCCACTGCTTACACTCACAGATTGGAAGGAGCTGGAATGCCAGAAGAGCGGCATAGGTTGTAAAAATGACAAACCATACACATTGCCACAAATCTAACTATACTGTAAATCTTTGCCAAAATCAGCCCGACACTTGGTTCAACTGTCAATTTGGGACAAACCGTCATAAATCCTACCACTAAGCAGGGACCCTAAGCCTGTGAACTGGGGAAAGCTGCCTGTCATTGGTCACCAGTCTTACATTCATGAAACACATCGGACAAACCATACCATAAATTATTACCATACCGTCCAAAACATACTCATAAATTATTGACATAAGGCAATAAATCATCTTGACACTGTGTGTATTATAAGACTACTATTGTCTTTTCGGCTTAGTCTCTTTATTAATCTAGGGTCGCCACAGCGGAATGAACGATCAACTTTTCCAGCATATGTTTTACACAGCAGATGTGCTTCCAGCTGCAACCCATCTCTGGGAAACATCAATACACACTCATACACTATGGACAATTTAGCCTACTCAGTTCACCTGTACGTATGTCTTTGGACTGTGGGGGAAACTGGAGCACCCGGATGCAAACTCCACACAGAAACGCCAACTGACCCAGCCGAGGCTCGAAACAGCGACCTTCTTGCTGTGAGGCGACAGCACTACCTACTGTGCCACCGCGTCAACCCACAGGCCTGTTATGTAACTTTAAAATGGGAAATCATCCTATTTTAATATTTATATCATTCTATTTTAAGTATGAATAAACAAAGAAATTTACAATAAAAAAGTTCAAATGTATATTTATATTTAAAAATGTATTTAATATTTTTGAAATTCTTCAGTTTTTATTTATTTATTTTTTATTTTTTTTTAGTATTGTTTTACGATGAAACATCTTATAGTACTGGTTAAAAATGGTATAATTGTTATATATTTTGTATTTTAATATAAATATTTTTATTTTATTTTTCCATTTACTATTTTTAATTTATTTTATTCCATTTTATTTTTTAACTTTTATTAATATTTTATTTTAAGAGTATATGCTTTATTGCAGAAATAAAATGCTCCGGTTTCCCCCACAAGTCCAAAGACATGAGGTACAGGTGAATTGGGTAAGCTGAATTGTCTGTAGTGTATGAGTGTGCGTGAATGTGTGTGAATGGATGTTTCCCAGCGATGGGTTGCGGCTGGAAGGGCATCCACTGTGTATAAATGTGCTGGATAAGTTAGCGGTTCATTCCGCAGTGGCGACCCCAGATTAATAAAGGGACTAAGCCGAAAAGAAAATGAATGTATGATTATATATAAATCTAAATTATTAATAAATCTAATACATTTAAAGTACTTTTACAATTATTATATTGTGCAGTGGGTAGCACGATCGCCTCTCAGCTAGAAGGATGCTGGTTTGAGCCTCGGCAGAGTCAGTTGGCATTTCCGTGTGGAGTTTGCATGTTGTTTGCAAGATATGGTATAGCTGAATATAGGCTAAATTGTCCGTAGTGTGTATGGGTGTTTCCAAGTGATGGGTTGCAGCTGGAAGGGCATCTGCTGTGAAAAAAATATGCTAAGTTGGTGGTTCATTCTGCTGTGGGGACCACAGATTAATAAAGGCACTATGCCAAAAAGAAAATGAATGAATATTGTGTAGTTTTGTGTGGAACTAAGATGAAAATATAAATAAAAACCATAAAAATATTGTTGAAAACTCATGCAATAATGCAATACATCTTCAAGTCGTAAAATATTACACTTGTTTTTTAATATAAATACAATATATGTTTTCTTTAAATTTCAAGGAGAAACAACACCCAGACTTTTCTTTTTGCAATTTAATCATAAACGTTGTGTTATCCATGTTCTTTGTCATTTGTTTCTCCCTAAAGCAACTCATAAATAGTCAAAACGAACCACAACGAGAATCCTCTAGCATTACCACAAGCAAACTTCATTACTTTAACTTTTTTTTTTATTTTTTTTTTTTTGCCAATAGAGCATCTTTTGTAGACTATTTTAATGCAAGGAAATGGATTCAAAATGCCTTTAGGCTTGTGCCCTGCTTAAAGTGTGTTAATCAGCTCATTTTCATAAAATATTCAGCTCTTATCCTTATATGAAATTAAAATTGCTGTTGAAAGTAATTAGCACATCTGTAAGCAGTGCAGTTCAGTGCTGCAGTCTGAGAAATGCTGTGGACAATAAAATCCTCATCTCTCTGTGAAGGTGAAATTGGGTGAGCAGTCATGATGTCACTTCCCCTCCCCCACACGAACAGGACGTCCCTGAGTCTATTGAATGACCGTCTCGTTTCATAAAGACATCATTTCATTAGGCCACTCTGTAGACGGGACGGGACAGATACTATGACTGCTCTCCTTTATATTTCTTCATACTGGAACCAGCTTCTAACAATTCTTCGAGGGATAGGGCAAATATAGTCCCTCCTCCAACTCATGCTATTGGCTGGGCTGATGTTATTGTGTCATGCCAGTTAAGATTCAGGTGTTAAAAGAATCACAGAATGGTGTCTGTTGTTAAAAAAAATGATGGTTTATTGAAATCAATGTGAACTAAAAAACTAATTGGTGAAACAGTTTATAATTATCACTGTTAATAGTTGCTATATTTAATTTATAAACCAATTGCATGCACAACTCATTTAAAAAATGTAAAAAACTAAATATTGAATTTTTTTTATTTGTTATGTTGCCTTGAGTCACTACACTGTAAAACCCAACAGTCAACTTTATCAAATGAAATGAGTGGTTATCTCAAAATTGACTGAAAGTTAATTCTACTCATTTGAAGAGTTTTGAACCACGTGTTGAAGGTAAAGAGTTAATTAAATATCTCATTACTTACACTTAAATGGAGTAAGTTCGCAGTGCTCATATAGATTGGTTTTTAACTCAAATGGTTTGTTGCAATCGGTTTCCTCAAATGGTTTAAGTTATCTTAACTTTTTGGGTTTTACAGTGTAATAATAATATATAAAGCAGTCTAATGGCTAAATATAGCTGTTATTTTCTGCTTGATCAAACTGCTAATTTGAAATGAGATATATCAGCACAATTCTTGAGGGTTTTTGGGGGCAACTTATTTGGTTTATGTTCAATCCATTTAAATTTGTGAAAGCAATTAAGTTAACCTAATCGATTTGTTTTGGAACAACATTAACGGTGTATACATATACAGTGTTCAGCATAATTGAGTACACCACATTTTGAAAATGAATATTTGTATCCGTTTCTCAGTGTATTTAGGCAATGTATTTTGGTGCATTTAAACAAAACAGATTTATTAAACAGATATATTTATTAAAATAATACTTCAGTCACAAACATATTTAGAAATTTAAAGATAAAACTATTCAATTTAACAAAAATATAAAAAAAATACAACCTACAAAATTTTAACAAAATGTTTCATTTTTATTATTATTATCATTTATTTATTTATTTATTTATTTATTTTGTTTCTCTTGATTTTTCCTCTTTTTATATTTGTATTTAATATTTGTTCTATAACATAAATTTGGCTGTAAGTTATTTTGTTAGATAAGCTCCAGATTTGGCTTCAGTACTGACAAATCTAACGTATATGCACACATATAATATTGCATAGCTTCCTATTAAAATATGAATTTAAAAGAGAGATTTGTGAGTGGTGTACTTGTATATGCTGAGTACTGTATATAACAATATATTTGGATGTTAAGTAAACATCTTTTACTGGACAAAATGACACGATAACTAAAGAGAAATGATATGGTGGCTTTGCATTATAAAAGCAGATGATATGCAGAGTGGAATAACCTTGTGATGAGTGATTGTGTGTGTGTGTGTGTGTGTGTGTGTGTGTGTGTGTGTGTGTGTGTGTGTGTTGAACACTCTGAGTGGGAGGCAAATTAAATGGATCAGCTAACACTCAATTTCAGCACTGTTTTGGTGATGCAGTCTGCTAATGAACTGTTTCATCCAGAAACAACAGCTTTCATGTGAAGTTTAGGTGAACTCTATTCAGTTTCACAGTGTTGTTTTGGAGGCGATTGTCATTTCAGTTATCATCTTTTGCACAGTGCTCATTCAGTTAAGGCACAGCTAAACAGATGTGTTTTAAGTCTTGATTTGAATGTACCTGATGTTGGAGGACATCTGATTATTTCTGGAAGCTGATTCCAGCAGCGGGGATGTAGTAGCTGAAGGCCAATTCACCCTGCTTTGACTGAACTCTTGGAATTTCTAACTTACTTGATCCTAATGATCTGAGTGATCTGTTATTGTAGGTTTGTATTCAGTGAGCATATTGAGGTCCTAGGTCATTTAGTGATTCATAGACAAGTAATAATACTTTAAAATCTATTCTGAATGTAACTGGAAGCCAGTATAAAGACCTGAGGACAGGTGTGATGTACTCAGATTTTCTGGTTCTGGTCAGAATTCTAGCAGCAGTGTTCTGGATGAGCTGTAACAGTCCGACTATCTTTAATATAAATAAATATCATACAAAAGCCATATCAACTAAACAATCCTAAACATCACTTTAATATCTCAGTGTGTCTAAATATCTTCATAACAGTTAAAGGGGTAGTTCAACCAAAAAATGGTTCATTTACCCTTAGACAACCAAAGATGTAAGTGACGTTTTCTTCAGAGACCCTTTTTACCTGAAATTGTGGTCTTGGTCATTTATTTAATACAAGTCAATGAATACCAGCACTTTAAGAGTCTAAATAAAACACATGCAGGAAACACAACATTAATACCTGTAGATCAGGCATGTCCAAACTCGGTCCTGGAGGGCAGGTGTCCTGTAAAGTTTAGTTTCAACCCCAATCAGACACACCTGGGCTAGCTAATCAAGCTCTTACTAGGCTTTTTAGAAACATCCATGCAGGTTTGTTGAGGCAAGTTGGAGTTAAAATCTGCAGGACAGCGGCCCTCCAGGACTGAGTTTGGACACCCCTGCTGTAGATCATGATGACATATTGTGCAAAATTAATGGCCTGTGCTAGAAAGAAAATACTAATTATAACATAATTACTCTTAAACCAAATTCACAGCAAACAGACAAGAGATTGTTTACCCATCTATCCATCCATCTATCCATACATCCCTTTAAAGTACTTTCATAATACATTATCTAATTTGCTTTTGGCTTTTTTATGTTTTTTTGCAGATCTGTGTAACTGAAAAAACGAAGGAGGGAGTTTTATAGTTTACCTCAGTCATGCAGAAGGTAAATCCTATTTTATTTCTTTACATCCCAGTTCATTCTACCATTATGCCCACTGTCCTTATAAATCATTCATCAACTAACACTGAAATTTCTGAAATATTTATAGAGCCTTTTTTGTAGATGCTAACCTCTGTTATATTTCTGTCAAAGTAAACCGATTATAGTGCTATCAGATCAGCGCTGGCTTTTTTCAGGGGGCGTGGCTGAGTGACAGACATCATCAGTATGATTGATGATATTAGATATAGATCTTATTTCTTATTAACAACGTGTCATTGGATAGGAGCGGTTCAATTATGACCTCTGACCTTCTTGCTCTACCTCTCCAGGCAGGGACGGCCCCGTCTTCCCGGGGTCCAAGTGCGCCTGGGTCCCCCGCCACCTCTATTGTGGTAAGTACATCCTTTCATTAATTAGGCAGTTGACTAGGATGTGCCATGTCAAGTCAGGTTCATGTACTGAAAAAGTGAAACTACTTTTGTCTTTCATTTAAAGTACATTTTTATATTGGATTAAGTGGGGAGGGGAAATGTTTTAACTTATAATTCAAATTATCTTAAAAGCAAAAAACAAACCCCCTTCACAGCCGTACTGAAAGTACCAGCAAAAAAAATGCAATAACATAATCTAAAATTATTAATATTTATTATATTTAATCCAAAGTAAGCTTTTACTTGGAATATTTTTTTTTCTGCTGGTAGCATTTGCTGAATTTTCATTGTCAATCTTAAGCCAATTGTAATTATTTGTTTTGGTTAAATTTGTAATATGCCCAAAAAACGCAGGGCCTGTAGGTACAGATTGAGTGCTCCACTTGGCCCCACTCTGATCCTGGATTTTTATATTAAGTTGAACAAAAGTAATTTAATTAAGTCATCGTCTATAACTACAATATTTTGCCTTTAAGTCAATGTAATTATTTCCCCTTGGGCAGAATAAATATTTTAATTGATTTTTAAATTACATTTCAAAGCTATAATTTGAGTGAAATTTATACAGTTAGCTGTAACAACATTACTGTAAGTAATGTTGTTACTGTAAAGTAGTTTACACATTTACTGGCAACATTACTGTAAAGTTTTAGGTTGGCCCAAAGCAAAATTATACTTTGTTTTAAGAATAAAAAAGATAAATATTCCATTCCATTATAAAAATCTACAATATTTGGGGAATGTGAATATGATATAGATTAAATAATTGTTTTAAGTAGATCTTTTGAGAAAAACTAAAAAATATATATATTACAGTATACTTCATAAGTTGGTTCAAAGTATATATTTTTTTCAGTGTAGTTAGGGTTTGGTAACAAACTCATTATCAATATGGCACCAGTATCTCTATGCACTTTGATAGGTTACAATACAAATTTTTGATGTTATTTAAATGCAAAAAGAAATTGGAGACACTTGAAGTAGATGATTGTTTTTATTAAAAAAACTAGTAAGCTGTAAATGATATAAATTTAATTTGAATTTATTTTTTAAACCTGAATGTATTTTAAAATGTATAAACTGAATGTGCACAACTGATGTATGAGCTGCTCGCACGTGCTTTGAATCGTTTTCGCATTTAGTTTGTTTGTCTATAGGTTGTCAGCACTGAAATTGGCTGTTGCTTGTTTCAAACATGGAAAATAAAAGGGACAACAACAGCACAACTAAAGACAATTACCCCTAAATGTGGTGTATTGACAAGGGCGTGAAGGGTATTGATTTTAGGTACAGTACTTTTAAGCAGGTCGCACACCGTAACACGGCACGCACATGTTAGGTGAAAGCATCGCACACCAGACACGCACATTCACATATTTAAAATTAAACCAATCAGATGGGGCTCTGTGGCTGGGCTGCGCACCCTGATAGAAACCTGTTTCCAATTTTAAAATGAATGGCGTGCGACCCCCTGAAGTCAGTACAAAGAAATTTTTATTAATCTTGACTTTTGTGAAAAGCGCAGACATGACATGTTATAGCATGAGAGATTGTGACTTAGGCTTGTCACTATCTATACTTATCACTTGGCCCAAATGGAATCTGCAGACATTTTTTGCTATTTCTGCTGAGAATTTTGTTAAAAATCTGCGGATGTATACGGAAGTATTTTGGGAGTATTATAGCTAAAACCTTAATATATAAAATAAAAAGTAATACCTTTTTAACTTGTATTTAGTGTTTATAATGCAAATCTAATTAGATCCACTTTATTTGGTGAACAAAACAAGTCTCTCATATGATATATAACTACTTAAAGACAGAAAATATTACTGTACAAAGTGTATTGTAAATAAATCATAAAAATATTTTCATATTAGTCAATAATATTACTGAAATTCATTAAAAAAATTAGTAAATAAAAATTTACACAAGTAAATAAACAGAATCAATGATGCGCTAAAAAATCTGCGTGCACAGATTCTGTGTGGGCCTACTTATCACTAGTAACATTTATGCTGACATTTATTTTGTACTCAGTTTTAATGATAGGTCAGGTCATGCAGTAAGTTAGGAGAGGTGTATTTTGTCAAAGACTGCAAAGATGGTCATATTTCTCCGAAAGAATATCTGAAATTTGACATTAGTCTGTAGTTATTTATACTGTAGTTGTTATTTGGAGTTAAATTATTGTTGTTGAGTTAAGTGACTTGGGTTGTTATGAAAATTGTTGGATTTTGCATTTACCTGCATTTTTATATTTACGTATTCTTTAAGTATAGGTTCAGGCATTGTTTAAGGACTTTAAAGTCTTTAGAAATGTATAATAAAATGCCGTAATATAAAAGCTGAACAGACCACTTATCAGAATGCATGTGATTAGTGGGATTGCAAATATTAATATCTATAATAATAGTGTTTTAAGGTTCAGTGGCCTCACATATATTTAAGTTTTATATTGCAGAATATGCAATGTTATGTTGGAATTATGATTGAAATTTCTCTGCATAAATACTGTTTATATATATTTTTTTAAATAGATAAAATATTTATTTGTATTTGTATGTGTTGATTATATTTTATACAGATACATTCATTTACTAAATCGCCCCAGTTATTATAAAATAATGAATGATATCAGTCCTGGTGTTAATTGTTGTTTGTTGTTGATCTTTTCCCATCTCCATTTCTTTTCTGCCTGTGAAACAGTGGTCTGGTTCAGTGTTGCCCTCTTGTGGACATTATAAGCAGCACAAAAACAACTCAAGGCACAAACTGCATATACATTGTACTGCCATCAAAATTGTGCTGCATTGTGCTGTATGCGTACAGCATGGGTACACTGTGCCGATGGCAAATTTCTCAAGTGTACAGTTTAAAAAAAGTTTACTAAAGTTCAAAACTAGTCTGGACGCTGAAAAGCTTTCAGTTTCACAGATAACACATTCCACTCTGTTATCTGCCATTAAGCACATGCTTGGTATCCCAGTTCCCAGGAACCCCGTGAGGCATTTCAGAGGACAAGCATTTCTTTCACGCCAAACTGAACTATTTGCCTCTTTTTTTTTTTTTTAAACTCCCCAAAGGCACGAATGGACAATCAGGTCATTGGATATAAAGACTTGGCCGCAATTCCCAAAGACAAAGCCATACTAGAGGTGGAACGGCCAGATCTGATGGTGTACGAGCCACATTTCAATATGGCAGCACTGGATCATGTGGGTCTCTCCAGAAGCAGAGAGGTCAGAAAAAAGTCTCTTCAGAGAGAGTTTCTGTTTGATTGTACCATAGGGAACCATTTGATAAGGTCAATTGTGCATTTTACGTCTTCCACTTAAAGTGAAATCAATATATAGTGCACTCCACTAATATTGGCACCCTTGGTTAATATAAGCAAAGGGGATATAAATAAATAAATAAATATATATATATATATATATATATATATATATATATATATATATATATATATATATATATATATATATATATAGTTTAACCTTTTAATCTTTTACTCAAAATATCAAAATAAACTGAAAGCAAACAATCATCATAAACAAATGAATTGCAATCAGTACAGTTTCATAACAAAATAAATATGAATTTATATGAGCAAAATATATATATTGTAAGTATTCCCATTGAATTTAACATTTTTTCTGAGTGATAAAAGCTGGAAATTGTTCACTCATGAAGTATACATGAGATTTAACCGAAAGCCAAACCCATACATGGGTCACAATGGGTAAAATCAAAGAACATTGCTATTATATATGATAAAATGTTTTTGAGCTTCACATAATAGGAGAGCACAGAAAAACACCCGTTTCAATCATCATGGCAATAATTAATAAACTCCAATCAACTGTAATAGTTATGAATCAGGCTGAAGGAGGACATGTGCTTATCTTGTTTATCAGCCATTTTTCATATCTTCATATTTACCAAGGGTGCCAATATTAGTGGAGTGCACTGTATCTATTTCAGCAAGCAGTCAGCTGGATATAACAGTGAGATGTTATTAGTCAGGCTTTGTTAAGCGTGTTCAACCATCTGTGTGTGTGTGTAAAAGTGAAGGCGACATGTGTCTATGTGTGTGTGTGTTCTCTGTTTTCTCTCCTTGTCTCCTGCAGAGATCAATGTCTCCTCATTCAATCTCGCCTCCTCCTTCCCCTGAGGTGAGAAAGCCAGTCTCTGTCCATCAGTAGTCACTGATCACCAGCTTTAACTAACACAATCAACACTCAATTAATGAGTGCTGCGGACTCTTTTAATGACTCTCAGTCTCAGTGTTGCATTTCAGCTGTTCGTCAGTGTGATTTTGGCATATTTGTTTGTTTGTTTGCTTATGGACTTATATATTATTATGTTAATAATCAAGAATTTAGTTTGTTTAATTCACATTATTTTTGCATATATTAATTCATTCTGTTTAGTCCCTGATTTATCAGGGCTGAACACAGCGTAATGAACTGCCAATTACTCTAGCATATGTTTTATGCAGCAGATGCCGCATATAAAAATTATTCAACAAATCACTAATTGGCAAATAATAAGTAGTAATAAATAGTATTAAGTCTTAATATTGTGTATTTATAAGTTATCTGGTAAAACATGAAACTAATTAGTTGAATATCAATTTATAACATTGTGTTGTACATTTTTAATAATCAAAATATTTGTTGTAATATTAAATATGGATTCATAATATTAATCTGGAATTTTAACATAATTAATTTGAACATGGTTTATTTTATAGAAATTTGAATATTCATATTCTGACATTTTTATATTAACATTATTTATCATAACAATTAAAATTATCCTCTAATTAATATTTTACATTTCTGTTATTATATATATATATATATATATATATATATATATATATATATATATATATATATATATATATATATATATATAAAATATACAGTTGAAGTCAGAATTATTAGCCCTCCTGTTTATTTTTTTTAATTAAAAACTGCTTTTATTCTAGCCAAAATAAAATTTTCTTCTTTCTCTAGATGAAAAAATATTATCGAATATACTGTGAAAATTTCTTTGGTTGGTTAAGCATCATTTGAGAAATATTTTTAAAAAAAGAAAAAAATTCAAAGGGGGGCTAATAATTCTGACATTAACTGTACATACTATATTGTTTCCCAGTAATGGGTTGCATCTGGAAGGGCATTTGCTGTGTAAAACATATGATACCCCTGATTAATAAAGGGACTAAGCCGAAAGAAAAATGAATGAATACACTATACTGTAATATTCTAATGTTGTTGTAATATTAGTTTTGTAATTATTAAATCTCGTTAATGTTTACATTAACATATTAACATAAGAGTTTATTTGCAAAACATAACTCAGTGTTTCGTCATTTTCAGATTTCATCGTGTTTGTTATGCATTGTATGATATAGTTGCTAAAAAACAGGATTTATGGAAATTAATAAAACCTGAACTATTTAGTTGTTTTACATTTAATAGTTTTACATTACTATTGAGTTCAGTTGGGGTGATGCGGGGAATAAATTAGTTCAGTTGCAAAAAATAACGCAATTTCTAAAAAAATTTAAGATAGTTTGTTGGTTTTGCAAATAAATGAATATTTCATTGTTTCGTGACTATAATTTACATTGATTTTCATTTTATTGTGATGCCGCCATATCAACATTATTCAATGAATCATTATTTAGCGTATCTTAAAAAGAACGTCCACTAATATACTAAATATAACATCCACATTGCATTTCATTGTAGTTTTTAGTGTTTTATTGTGAATAATATGACACAATTTTTATATAATTTTCTTACTGCTTGTCAGCCATAACATGACAACAATTACCTGCACACCACTATTAGCCTGTATGTTAATATTGTGCATTTTAAAAGTAAAACTGAACAGTGTGTCTTTCTGCTGCTCACTGCCTTCAGCATATTTTACAGTCCGCCATGAGTTTGCAGTGTCATATTATTGATGGCAGCATTGAAATATGATGGTCTGGATATTTTGCTCACATGCCAAGTGATTAAATTGTGCAGTGTTTGATTATTAGTGCTTCAGAGTAACAGAAGTTATATGACTGTCTTGTTTGGTCAGATATCTGCATCTAAAGAGCTGAAGGACTGGTCAGAGCAGGGCTCTCCAGGAGGCTCCAATATGGGATCCACAACGCAGCTACGTAAAATCAGCCCTGCATCCAAAGGCCCCATGCAGCACTTCCACAGGCCAGGTACTAATGTTTATAACACACACACTGTAAAAAATGTAATGATAAAATGTCAAGACAACTAAATATTTTTATGTTAATAAAATATTTATATAATATCCTTGATTTAATACATGAATCAGGTTTCAGCTAAAACAAATTGAAAGTTATAAAAAGTTTAACTTAATATTTTTAGTCAGTTTGATTGATGCAAGTTGAGATGATTAGAAAATGTTAATTGGATTAAACTGAAATTTTGAAGGTAGAAAGAATTATTTTACAGTGCACTATTTATTGTTGTTAGCATAAGCTTTATTATTAGCATTCATAAAAAATATATTAGAAAAAGAATACCACAAATTTAAAAATCGAGAACTCTGCAAAGGAGACAGGGTCATATTGAACATCTATGAACTTGATTTCTACTAAAAAAAACTTAGTACTCTTCACATTGATCAATTACCCAAGGTTCCATTATGTTTCTTTAATTAAATACAGATTTTGAAAGTTGTGGTATTCTTTTTGAATCACCCTTTACATATTGAACAGCATGTGGTTGTCAATCAATTCAATTAGTTATTATTATTACTATCATTATATTAATATTATAATATGAATTGATATATATAAATTTATTACAATTATTAAAGTTTTCATTCAATATCTGATATAATTCTGTTTATTTTATTGACATTATTATTGTGCAACCATGTAAACATTATTCAATGAATCCTTATTTAGCAAATTTGAAATGAAATACCCATTTAATACTCATATTGTTGTAATATGAAAATTATTATGTAATTATTATAGAAATTAATGTAATTTGTAACATTTAAATTTTATATATTTTAAAATTGTTTTATTAGTAATTGGCAAAGATTGATCACATGCAAAATAAGTGTTTTGACTGTGTGTGTGTATATGTGTGTGTGTGTGTGTGTGTGTGCGTGCGTGCGTGCGTGCGTGCATGCGTGTGTGCGTGTACACAAACATGCACATTGAGAAATTACTTTTAGGTAAAAAATAAATATGTATATAGTAGAGATTATATATAAATTTAAATATCTGTAACAAAATAGTTTTAAAAAGTTTAGTATGGTTGTTTCAAATATACATAATAAATATTAATAACACACAGGTTTTGTTTTGGATGTGATGAATGTTTGCCCAGCATGACATTTCATTTAATATACATTTCTGCTGTGCAGTCATTTAAACATTGATTTGTGAATCATTATTTATCACGTGCTCTTATCGTACATTTAATCATCTTTCAGACAGTGGCATCAACCTCTATAAGAAGCCGCCGATTTACAAAAACGGTATTTGTTCTTTTATTACCCTTGTCAATTTTTATTTTCTGTTATTTGTACTTGACTGTGATGTATAGTGTAATGAAAGGTTGACTGGTCTGATGTTGATCTGGTTCCTCAGAGAGACAAACTGGAGCGCCTCACAGTAAACAGGACTTGATCATCGTGTCCTCTAAGTTTCCAGCAGCTCAGCCACCAGACCCCAGCCTGCCGTCAAAGATCGAAACGGAGTACTGGCCTTGTCCTCCGTCACTGGCTACTATGGGTAAATGATCCACTGCTGCCATGTGTCTGTTGGACAGGGTTGCCGGTCAAATGTAGCCCAAAAATGGCCCAATGTTCTACTGGAAAACCACAGACTTGGTGTTCTGCTGTTGTATGGGGCTGTAGCTCCACCCATGGTCAATTTAATTGGTCTACTCTAAATGAAGCTGTATTGTAAAGGGAATGTGGAATAAACTTTTGGCTAACTGGAGTTTAAGATAAGAGCATAGTGGCAGGAATTGTAGAAATAAACTTGTGTGTTAAAATGTAGTGGGGTAAACATTAGTTTAAGTAATAATAACTAATTCATTCATTTTCTTTTCGGCTTAGTCCTTTTATTAATCTGGGGTCGCCACAGCGGAATGAACCACCAACTTATCCAGCACATGTTTCACGCAGCTGATGCCCTTTCAGCTGCAACCCATGTGAAACATCCATAAACACTCACTCACACATATACACTACGGTCATATTTTAGCACAATTTACCTATAGTGCATGTCTTTGGACTTGTGGGGGAAACCAGAGCACCCGGAGGAAACCCACGCCAACACAGGGAGAACATGCAAACTCCACACAGAAAAGCCAACTAACCTAGCCGGAGCTCGAACCAGCGACCTTTTTGCTGCAAGGCGATTGTGCAACCTGGGCTGTCATAATAACCAGTAGTAATAAATAATTATAATATTTTATTCAATATTAAATAGAAAAAAATTATAAACATATTGGAATTTTAAATTAATTTATTGCTATTAAATAATACTAATGATAATAATTATCATTGTTATTATTAAATTATAATTATCTTAATTATAATTAATGCAATATATTTCACTGCAGTATTATAATATCATGAATATCAATATTAAAAAAAGTATGACTAAATATAATCCATAAAATATTAAATAATTAAATAGTAATTAAATAAAACAAATTTTATATAAATAATTAAATAATAAAAAGTACAATTTAGTTTATATTGTACAAATTGACTATATTTTTGTAATTATAATTTTGAACTATCAATTAAATACAAATATAAATTCATACCAATCACGAATGCTTCTGTTAATAATTATTATTATTCAGATCATTAACTACAATCATAAGTTTACAATGTAAATAATGTTAATTATAATAAATGGCATTATTATTATTATGTCAAGCCGTTAATCATATTATATTGTAATATTGTGATACAGTTGTGATATAAAACGTATGCAACTTAGTAAACATTATTATTAGTATTATATTAAGTATAATAACAACATCTTTTATAATAATTAATAGCAGTATTATATTGGAATATTTCAGCACTTTATCAGACTGTAATGAATCATCATTGATGTTTTTTTTTTCTCCGTCAGAGATTGAGTGGAGGAGGAAGGCAGCAGAACAAGGAAAACCAATGGAGGACGATGACTTTGAGGATCTGACAGAAGACGCAAAGAGACTCCAGGAGCAGGAGCTTCAGAAGGTGAGCACTCACTGAATATGAGCGCTCACTGTCTGCAACAATACATCAGACGCCGGACTTGATGATCAAGTGTTTTGTTTTCAGCTGTTAAAGTGAAGTTTGCACTTTGTACTGGAAGGATGTGAGGAGCTTAATGGAGCTCTAATCATGACAGCAATGTTTATTTGTTTTTTAGATACAGTCCAACTTAGGCAAACTGATCCTGAAGGAGGAAATAGAGAAATCAGGACTCATCCGCAGAAAAACACGCTCTCTGCCAGATGGGACAAACATACATTTGGGTATGTAATGCTTGTTTTACTGAACACTCTTCAGCTCAAAGGAACAGTTGAACTAAAAATCAATATTTGCTCCCCTAATCACCCTAGCAGAACACAAAAGAAGATATTTTGAAGAAAGCTGACAATAGCTTTTGACTGCCATAGTAGGGGAAAACTAGGGAAGCCATTGGCCATCGTTTTAATATTTATAGTTAACATTTAAATAAGTACAAAATTATAATAGTTTATTGTGATATTCTAATATTATTGTGATTAAAATAATACTGATCTCTAAATGGTATGATTAAATGTTGTTATTATTATTATTATTATTATTATTATATAAACATTAATTATAATAATTAAAATAGCTGTAATTTATTCTTCTTATAATTTCTTATATTTTTTATATTATTTAATTATTTATCTTGTTATACTATTATTTATACTATCATTTTATAATGTTATGATTAAAATATTTAAAATTGTAAAAAATCTGCCTAAAAAATCTTTAAAAAATCTCCCTGGAAAAAAAAAAAAAAAAAAAAACTGAAACAAAACAGTAGTTAAGTATCTACATACATGTATTTTTAAGATAAAATGAATTATTTTAATATTATTGTTAATAATAATAATTGTGAAATATTTGTTAATACAAATAAAATAATGATTAAAATAAATACAAATAATGATTGACAATATTAACAATAATAGTATTTAATAATTGGTATTGATTTATGCATACATAATACAAAAAACATATATATTAATATTCTAATGTATATTAATATTCCTATATTCATGTAATATTAAACATATCAATGCCATATCAGTCAATATAAATTATTAAATAACAATATGATCAATAATAATTGTTATTTTGAAGTCAATGGCTATTGTCAACTCTCTAGTTTTCAATATTCTGTAAAATATCTTCTTTTGCTTTCAACAAAATTAGTTTCTTTAGAATATAGAATTAGAGTTAGAATGTTTGTTTTTTTTATTTGAAAAAAAAAATAAACAGGTTTGAAACCAGTAATTATGTGAATTAAATGGAAATTATTCATTTTCTTTTCGGCTTTGTCCAGGGATTACCAACCCTGCTCCTGGAGATCTACATTCCTGCTGAGTTCAGTTCCAACCCTGATCAAACACACCTGAACCAATTAATCAGGACCTGAACAGCTCTGGATAATTACAGGCAGGTGTGTTTGATTTGGGTTGCAACTGAAATCTGCAGGATGGTAGATCTCCAGGAGCAGGGTTGGTCACCTCTGGCTTAGTCCCTTTATTATTCTGTGGTTGCCACAGCGGAATGAATCGCCAATTTATCCAGCAAATGTTTTTACACAGCGGATGCCCTTCAAGCTGCAACCTGTCACTGGGAAACAACCATACACACTCATTCACACACATACACTACGGACAATTATAGCATACCCAATTCACCTGTACCGCATGTCTTTGGACTTGTGGGGGAAACCGGAGCACCCTGGGTGTTCATTAAATGTTCAATTTTGGGTGAGCTGTCACTTTAGGCATCTGATGTGTATTTCCTCCAAGTAGTGCATCACTGCTGAGCCATTTTGGTCAGAGCTGAGTTCCAGCAAGGGGGAGCTTGAGCTCTAGCTCCTCCTTCCTTGCACTTCTTCTACGAGTGATGTCACTGGGAGTTGAGGTTAGGGGTGGGGTGGGTGTACGCATTAAAACTGTTTATAGGAGGAGGAGCGAGAGCTCAAGCTCCCCCTCGCTGGAGCTCAAGTGGCTCTGCAGCAAGCAGTGTCTCATTTCCTCAGCATGCAGGTCACTGAGGACGCCAAGTGTTGGAATGATGAACTGCATAGAAGATTTATAGAGAATGTCTGTTGTGCTCATAATTAAAGGTTTCATTTCTGTTTGCTGCAGGATCATCAGCCAGCACTACTAAATCTGCCTCTTTACCTCCATGCAGTCGAACAGGCCTTACCAGGGTAAGAGACCTTCTTCCTTTAAATTAGGCTATTAAACATTTTAGTTATATTATGTGTTCCCATGGGTTTGTCTGGGATGTTTATCTGAGGATTTTTGCTATTAAGACCTAAAATGCTAAAATATTCTTGTCATATTTAATATTGACATTTAATATAATGCATATGTTTGTCATTTTACATGATTATGAATTAATAATATCAATTATATTATACTAATTGAATTAATAATGGATTTTTAAATAAAAACTATATATATATATATATATATATATATATATATATATATATATATATATATATATATATATATGTATTATTATTAATAATAATACATTTTTTAAATATTTTCATTATTTCTGCTGTACTTTTAGGACTGTGTACATTTGAACATAAAAATAGCGTCTGTTTCGATTGGCTCACTTTTAAAATACTTCACAGTCATTAGTATGATTATTGTTATTATACAAAATAATAATAAAACATTTTTTGATTTTGAAATTACATGCATTTAAACACTGCAACAAATTTGTTTCAGTTTTCAAGCAGAGTTGCCAATCAAGCATTTAATGTGTCACAGATGTGTTTCATGTTTAAGATGTTTGTGTAGTTCTTTAGTGTCTGTGGTGATTTTAATTGTGTTGTTGTTGTTATAATGCATGTAGCTGCAGTCTGCAGACTTTTCCTCTACAGACAATGGAAAAGCAAAAACAGGTAAGATGTAAGGATATTAAAATAACAAATTAATTAGGCTTAGGTTATAAATTCATCATTATTAATGACTCAAATTACTGAATATTACCAAAAAAAATTGGAAGTAATTTTCAATTGTTTTCTTCATATTTTTTCAGGTGTACCGGTAAGATGCTTTTGTTAATTTGATTAACCAAGCATGGCCTTTTGGGGTTTGTTTTCTAATATGCCAGCAGCTTTTAGACTCTGACATGAAAACCACATCCTGTTCCTGCTACTAATGCCTCTTTACCCTGACATCGCCATTAGCCGGGGGTGTAAAAAAAAGTACTCTAAAGTGAAAGCACAGATTTTGAATGAAAACTTAAACAAAAAATAGACTTAAGTAAAGGTAAAAACTACAGCTTTAAATTATACTTAAATATTAAAGAGCAAAAATACAAAAGCAGAAATAAAAATGACATAAAATGTTTGATTTGTGATATTGAATCATCCTCTAATGCAAAGTGAAATTAATACATGAAGTAGGGCTGCACGATATTGCAAAATTTTGAGATTTTGATATTTTGTTTTGCTGCAGTACATATATATATATAAATATATATATATATATATATATATATATATATATATATATATATATATATATATATATATATATATATAGCGGATATGAATACAATGTCACCAGACAGCTTGAATAGCTCTCTTTTGGAAAGAATTCGTTCATTTAGACTAATTGGGATTATTCTGGAAGATTACAGAGATTATTTTTGGGAAGAAAGATTTTTTTTATCAAATTATTCAGGTACAGAAATAAATAAATAAATAAATAAATAAATAAAACCTGTAGTCTTCATTGTATAAATAATTAAATACATACATTTCTGTTAGATATATAAGCAGTAAAATTTCACAGGCCTTAAAAATACATGCAAAAGATAAACTCACTCCAATATGGGTAAACACATTGCACTTCCTGCGATGTGACTATTGTGGATGCACACACTGCGATATCGATGCTGAATCTATATATTGTGCAGCCCTATTATAAAGTCATTTGTCTGTCAGACGTAGAAAATGAAAAACAGTTCCTTCCCGTTGGTCAAAATTACTTGCTCTACAAATAGGCCTGTCACAATAATCAATATATCAACCTATCGTGCAATACTTGGAGATGACCTCTATCATTTTTGCAGTTGCAATATATATTTACAAATTGACAAATAATGTTAAAGCCATTTTACAATGACATTTACATCATCGACATTTATTAATATATATATAATAGGACAGTTACCTTTTTAACATCAAATGATAGAATCTAAATAACCTTAACAATGATAAATATGTACAAGTGTATATGACTATTTGCATTACTATGCTGTAATGTAATCATTATATAATCAGTGGGATAAAATGATCTCATTGCATGGCTTATTGCAACAATTTCTGTGACAATGTACTGCACAACCAAGGCTCTTTATTGTGACAGGCCTATCTATAAACATGATTATATATAAAAAGTAGAATAATGTAATAAATAAATAACAGTTTGCAACATCAAGCAGCAGGGAAACACGCTAGCTCAGTGGTTAGCACTGTCACCTCACAGCAAGAAGGTTACTGGTTCGAGTCCCGGTTGGATCAGTTGGCATTTCTTTGTGGAGTTTGCATGTTCTCTCCGTGTTGGCAAGGATTTCCCCCACAAGTCCAAAGACATGCGCTATAGGTAAATTGAATAAACTAAATTGGCCGTAGTGTATGTGTGTGAATGAGTGTGTATGGATGTGGCGACCTCTGATATATAAAGGGACTAAGCAGGAAGAAAATGAATGAATGAATGAATGAATGAATGAATGAATGAATGAACATCAAGCAGCATGATAAGCTGATTTTTTTTTCTTAAAAGTGATTGAGACCAAAAGTCTCAAGCCAAAAAGGTTACAATGCTGTCTCTGTTCCCATCTGTCCCTTTTTTTGCATAAGTATGTCACTTTTACTATGCCGTTTATCTACTCCTAGTTAGTTCTTGTAGTGTGATTTATGGAAAAAACAACAAATGTTGATAAAAATAAAAAAATTAATAAAAAATTAAAAACAAAGCAATCAAATATATAACAATTTTAGATATATTAAAAACATAAGTATATTATACACTACTAATTATACTAATACTCAAATATTAATGATAAATCAAATTTCTATTACTGAATTTTTGCACTCACTTGAAAATTCTCTATTACTCTAGTTTTATTAGGTGTGTGTTTGAGTAAAATATGAATATTTGCTTCAGTGTATGAAGGGCTGATAACATTTTTCCCAATTTCAAATAAAAATTTTATCAGTTTTTATTTGTTTGTTTGTTTCTCAGAAAAATAACAGAATTAGTCAGAAAAAAAATGTGATTGAAAATATGCAAAAATGCGAGTTTAAAATGGGAAGGAAATGTCATCAGTAGTTTCAACGTATAAAACAAAAAATTGTATAATTCAAAGATATAACTACAAATCGTTAATTCAAAGGAATTGAGAATTTTCCATTTATTCCATTTATGAAACAATGCTGTGTAGAAAAACAGACATCATTGCTTCTTACATGTCAAGATACACATGTTTCGTTTCCATTTACCATATTTAATTAGCAAATAATGGATGTGCATAAATAAATATGATTTTCAAAACTTTTACTTTTAGGTGCAAATAAAAATAAGTCTAAAAAGTACAGTTTATTCTTCAGAAATGGACTCAAGTAAAAATACAAACTGTAACAGAGTAAAAAAGCAATCAAAATAATATTTTAGTATAGTCTTGAATTAATTTACACCCCTGTGTTAGCCTGCGCCTCTCTCTCATGGCTTCAGACTCATTAGATCTGCTTAAACACAGACACTCACACACATACACACACTCTCTCACACACACTCTGAATAATGAGTCGCATGAGGCTGATTCATTATTGTGTATGCTGTGAGGCCTGCTCTCTGAATGTACCTGTCTCATGTTGATCTCCTGTGTCCCGCTTTTTCGGGGCTCGGGGGGCATCTTCATAGAATGGCGATTCACAGAGTGGCCGAATGGACAGAGGAAACTCTCTTCCTAGTATTCTGGAACAGAAGGTGAGGCAGATCTCAAGAGACGCTTCATAACCCCTGCCATACATTCACTCACATGCTTTCAAGCCTGGCATAGGTCAATGCTGAATTCTTTATGCAAGTATAATTCAAGATGATGCTGAATGAACGTCCAAACCGCTGGATGTGTGACGGCTTGATTTCGGTGTCTAGTTAATTAAAATGCATGCATACTGAATGTAGTGTTCATAAAGTTGAATGAAATCTTGTGTCTTTCTTCAGATCTATCCTTATGAGATGCTGATTGTGACCCACAGAGGGCGCACTAAACTTCCTCCTGGTGTTGACAGGACCAGACTAGAGGTAAATCGTAGTTAAAATTAAGTTGTCTTTTTTGACAAAAAGAAGCAGCAACACAAATAATTTTAATGATAAATCAGTATAAAGCATTGTTATTATTACTATTATTATTGTTATGATATTATTATTATCAATAATAATATTTTGTTGTGATTGTTGTTGTTAAAAAACCTAAATAAAGAAAACACCTAAAATTAATAGCATTACCATTCTTGTTGACATCTTATTGCTAATATACTATGCATGCTGTTTCTGTTAAATAGCAATGTTTTAAAATAATTTTTTTATATATTTCGTAATTGTTGTTATTTTTCATGTTATTTCTCAAACACTCCTACAAATAAAAAATAACTAAATATATATTTTTATAACCAAATAAATAAAATATGTAAAGAATGTATGAATAAATATATATTTAAAAAAAAATAAATAAATGATTATTTATAAAGTCATTGATTTCATGTTGTTTAAATAATAGTTATTATTATAGTTGGCATTATTGTTAGCAATATACATATTATTTTTCATATTATTGCATTTAACATGATATTTTAAATTATTGCAATATTTTCAAATGATTTATAATAAGAATATTTGTATTGTTATTATTATTATTATTATTATTATTATTATTATTATTATTATTATTGCTGTTGTTTCTCGAACACCCAAACAAATAAAATAACTAAATATATAATTTTTAACAAATCAAAATATTAAAATATGTGAATAATATATAAGTAAATATATTAAATAAAAACAAATAAATATGATTTTAATAAATAATAAATTTTTAAATCATTCATGTTGTTTTAATATTAATTTTATTATTATAGTTAGTATTAATTTCAGCAACACATATTATTTTTTATATATTGCAAGATTTTTAAATGTTACATTATTATTATTATTATTATTGTTTTTATGTTGTTGCTGTAGTTTCTCAAACTTCTACAAATAAAATATAACTAAATTAATTTAAAAGATGTAAATGAATAAATAAAAATATATTATTTAAATAAAGAGTGTCATGGTGGCGCAGTGGGTAGCACGATTGCCTCACAGCAAGAAGGTTGCTGGCTCAAGCCTCGGTTGGGTCAGTTGGCATTTCTGTGCGGAGTTTGCATGTTCTCTCTGTGTTTGTGTGGGTTTCCTCCGGGTGCTCCGGTTTTCCCCCACAAGTCGAAAGACATGCGCTATAGATGAATTGGGTAAACTAAATTGTCTGTAATGTATGTGTGTGAATGAGAGTATATGGCTGTTTCCCAGTGATGGGTTGCAGCTGGAAGGGCATCTGCTGCGTAAAACATGTGCTTAATAAGTTGGCGGTTCATTCCGCTGTGGCGACCCCAAATTAAATTTCTTTTCCCAGAAAAGAAAATGAATGAGTGAATAAATTAATTATAATATTTTCAAAATATTTTTTCATATTTTCAGTTATTATTTTCATTTTCATTAATTATAACTATTGTTATTATTATTGTTGTTGTTATTTTCAATAAAAATAATAATAACAATGACAAGATTGTGGTTTGATTGCAAAAACTGATCAATTTTTTACGTTCAATGCAACATAAACCACTTTGGATAACTGTAAATGTAACATTATTTTATTTGAATAAAATAATAAAATAAAATAATAATAATATAATTATTAAAATATATAATTAATAAAATAAAAACCTATTTTTTTATAAATTGTAATAACGCAATAAATATTTTAAATAAAAAAATAACAATTTTACATATAACATATTAGATTTGAGGTTTTAGATTTCTAAACTAACTAAACTAAATATTATGACTACATTATGAATAGATCTACATTTACATTAGATTAAAACTAACATACACAACTGTATATAACAATCTTTAACATTTGAAATTTAGTCTAGTGTATAGGGTTTTCTCTGACCGACTGTTTTGCTTTCGTCTTAACAGAGGCATCTTTCTCCAGAAGAATTTCACAGCTTATTCGGGATGCCCATCACAGAGTTTGACCGTCTCTCACTATGGAAGAGGAACGACATGAAGAAGAAAGTTTCCCTTTTCTAACACTTGGACACATCTGCTTTTTGGACACTGAACCACTTTTCCCCTCCAGAGATGCCAGTAAAAGCCACTTTAGTTTAATACGGATGCTATGCAGACAGTTGAAGATAAGCGAAAGAATGACCAGATGTTCTTTCAATCACAATTACAGCGGTCTCTGGTGTACATGATAATAAAGATGAAGATTCACCCAATCCCACACAAAAATCTGAAACAAACAAAATCGGATTATTATTGATGGAATATCATCTCCTGCAGCCCTTTCTTTACGCCTTACGTCTATTTCAAACTCTTAAAGTGCCCAGAGAAGTTTATAATTATAATAATAATAAAAATAACAATAATAGGCCTATATATTTACACAAAGTTTTAATCGTGAATCATCATTTGTTTTTGCTCACTGATATTACACTATTTATTGTATCACAACATATCCGGCACTGTACATATATCACATTATTTTTAATTTATTCTCGGTGTTGACATGTGAAAAAGAAATGAACACTTCACAAAAAAAATCAATCGTTCATTAAACTGCATGAACTCTGAGTCTTCTTCTTAATTTATTGAGTTTTACCGATAAAAAGGCATTGCGATATACGACGACATCTATTTGTGCTAATAGCGACAGTGTTATAATATTGTGGACTAATATGAAATATCTAAGCTCAGGCTTGCTGGTGAGCTCTGGCTTTTGGTTCTTGTACACTGTTGGTGCTTCATACGTTAGGTTGTAATTACTGAACAACGCTAGAAGATCTCTGCTCCACGTGAAGCCACTAGCCATGCTTTTAACATGGATTTCCAATGTCTGTTTTTGCTGCATACTTACGTTTTTTACTGTCTTTTGTAGTTGGTCTCCATTGCGGTGTGTTTTACTGCGGCATAGGTGTTCTGGAATCACTCTTCACGTGCTTTTATCAATGGAGACCTTCCAACGATTATGTGTCCGTTCATAGTTCTGTGTCTCATCTCCTTTTTTCTGTAACAACATTGTGTATTGTTGAAAAAAAACAAACAAAACTAAAACAATAAAAATACAAATATTCATGTTAGATTTTGTGTCTAGCACATTTATTCTACAGTGACACATTGTTGATATGTTCATAACAGAAATTATATTTATGAATCACTTATTCACCCTCCAATTGTTCTAAACCTGAATTGCTTTCTTCTACTAACACACACACACACACACACAAAAAGATATTTTGAAGAATGTATAGATGAATGAATGGCCACCAGTTTCCAAAATCTCTTCTGCTGTGTTAATTGGAAAAAAAGGTAACTCCTAATGGTTTGGAAGCATTTGAGAATGAATAAAGTGGCATTTTTAGGTGAACTGTCACTTTAAATACCATTCAAAGCTTAGGTTTGTGATGGTGTTCACACCAGTCGCAGATGAAGCATTACACACAAGTGATTTACATGTTAAGTCATGGGTCTCAAAGTCAATTCCTAGAGGGCCGCAGCTCTGCACCCTTTGGCTCCAAGCCTAATCAAACACAGCTGATGCAACTAATCAAGGTGTTCAAGACCCTTTTTTTTTGCACAACTTGATTATTTGGATCAGCTGTGTTTGATTAGGGTTGGAGAAAAAACTTTGAGACCCATGTGTAAAATCAATGCAAATAGACATCCTGCGATGCGAATTGGGTGTTTTGTGCGTTTGATGCACTTAACGCACAATTGTGTGATTCACTTTAGCTGCATCATCCAGGTATAGTTTCTGGAGGAGTTGATGAACTCACAGTGCTGGGTGCACCTCTGAAATCACAATCTAGTTTACTCAGACATAGTGCTGAACGAATCTACACTGTTTTTCAGCCTTCCTAAAGCCCACATAGCACAGTTTCTTTCAATAAAATCCATGTTAGCCATTTAGAAACAAAACTCAGCGGGCAGACAGAAACCCACCCATGATGCAAATTCACATCTATTGTCAAGTAAACTTGATGCACAAATGAAGCAAGTAAACTCTGAGTGTTCACAAATCTAATTACTCACTAATTACAAGCTCAATTTCTTCGCAGCATCTGGTGTGAACACAGTAAGTTTTTGTTAGTGTTTTTGAAAACTTTCTCATGCTCCTCAACCTTACAATTATTTGACATTAAAAGCAGTGATCTTATTCAATATTATTACAATTGTAAATATATATTTTATACATTAACCCATATGAACCCAAAGCTTCATTTACAGTCACACAATCCATCAGAAATAAAAATAAAGATATTTTCAAAGGTTCAGTTTAAACATTTTGAAACAGAAGAGGTAATGTGTACTTATTACTTATGATCAATTTAATGCATAACTAATGGAAAAAGTTCATTATTACAAATCTTACTGAGATACGACCAAACTGACTTTTTTACTAGATGCTATGAAAAGAGTTTCATAACATTAGTTTTAAAAAATAAATATTTCATCTTTTTATCTTTATCTTATTATATTACACACACTCTAATATACAGTACCAGTCAAAACTTTGGGAGTTTCTTTTCATGTTTTTTTTTATTATTATTCTGTTCATCAAGGAGGCATTTACTAGATGAAAAAAAAAAAGTTTCATTGTTAAATATTTATAAAAAAATTTTAATAACTGCTTGTTGTATGTAGTTTCAAATGAAATTTTTACTCCAGTCATTATTGCTTTTATTACTATTACCAATAATAATAATAATAATAATAATAATAATAATTAATATAATGATTTCTAAAAGATCATGTGACTCTGAAGACTGGAGTAATGAAGCTGAAAAACCACTAGAAAAATGATTAAAAATGATTAAATTACTTATAAACCACTTTTAAAAAGTTATTTCATAGAGCAGTAACATTTCACAATTTTACAATTTGTACTGTATTTTTGAATCAATTAATACAGCCTTGTTGAGCAGGATAAGCTTATTTTAAACTATTAAAAAATCCTACTGACCCCAAACTTTTGACCGGTAGTGTACTGTGTAATCAACTCCAGATTCCATTGTTTATTTTTGCAGTGGCTCTCATTCTAGTAGTAATGCTCACTCATCATTATTCCTGTGTACTTCTTGGCCCCTTAATTGCAGTATTCAGCTACATTTGAAATTTAAACCATTTATAGGAAGTTTGAGTGTGCCAGGCTTTCACTGATTTTAATCAACTAATGAGGACACTGCAAAGTACTTTAGTAAATTAAAACCCTTTAATGTACAGCTGATCCATTCATCTTTCTTGAAATCTAATTAGCATCTTATATTTGACCAATAACATGGGCTGGCTTCTTGTGATTTATTACCTGTCTAGTCTGTTTCCATATAACTGAACACAAGGTGTCAGCAGTGTTCAATAATTCTGTCAGGACTCAAGACAATACATTTTGAATTTCTAAAAACATCATAGAAAAAAATGAAGAAATCACTTGGCAATTCTTAGTTTCTCTGTTACTATTTGATATAGGACTGGCTCGAGTAAAATATTTACATTTATTTTATTAAAAAAATAACATTTCCTTCCAATTTCTTTGTTTTTTAAAGAAAATGACAGTTGCCAGAATAACAAATCTTTTCTGTGATTGAAAAGTACTTATTCCATCAAATATTGCTTTCTTTCAACTTTTCTGACGTTAAAACATTGATATTGTACTGTCTAAAATGATTATAGGGCGTCACGGTGGCACAGTGGGTAGCACAATTGCCTCACAGCAAAAAAGTCATGGTTCAAGCCCGGCTGGGTTAGTTGCTATTTCTGTGTGGAGTTTGCATGTTCTTCCCATGTACATGAGTTTCCTCCTGGTGCTCCGGTTTCCCCCACAAGTCCAAAGACATGCACTATAGCTGAATTGTGTAAGCTAAATTGTTCGTAGTGTACGTGTGTGAATGAGTGTTTGTGGATGTTTCCCAGTGATGGGTTGCAAGAAAAGAAAATGAATGAATGAATCAGTAAACATGTCTGAAAGGTGCACAGTGGCTCAGTGGTTAGCACTGTTGCCTCACAGCAAGAAGGTCGCTGGTTCGAGTCCCAGCTGGGTCAGTTGCCATTTCTGTGTTGAGTTTGCATGCTCTCCCCATGTTCATATGGGTTTCCTTTGGGTGATTCGGTTCCCCCGACAGTCCAAAGACATGCACTAAAAGTGAATTGAATAAACTAAACTGGCCGTAGTATATAAGTGTGAATGTGAGAGTGTACGGGTGTTTCCCAGTACTGGGTTGCAGCTGGAAGGGCATCTGCTGTGTAAAGATATTCTGGATAAGTTGGTGATACATTACGCTGCGGCAGCGCCTGATGATCAAAGAGACTAAGCCAAAAGAAAATAAATAAAATAAGTCATTTTGTGCAACAAAATATCTCAAAATGACAATATATTTGTTTAAGTAAAACGTAATTAGTTTCATTTGCCTATGTAATATGACATTTGAAATTTTGATTAAAAATAGTTTATATTAAATATTAAAACTTTAACTTCAGTTAAAAGTCTTGAGAACATTTTGTTATTCTGACCTGTTATTTTTTTATTGTTTTATTTTATTCGAAGTTTTGAAGACATGTTGTCACACTTTTATTGAACAAATCAATTACTACATTTAACCCTAGTGTTAAATCCAAAAAAAGAGAAACTTTTTCCAAATACAACGTCGCCTCATTTTTGTTCCAGAGTGTAAGTTTTAATGCTAAGCAAATGCCTGAAATGGCGAAACATAATGCTAACAACAATGTTGACGCATTTTCATTCTGTGCAGCAGCAAATAAATGTATCTTAAGGGTCGTTAAATGTCAAAATGTTACAAATGAAAACTTCTTCCACATTTTGTGAGCTTGACTTCTATTATATTCCGAATCGCCTCCCTCCTACACACCTCATGAAATAACCTGTCCGTAATGTCGGCCTGGAGTGTGTGGATTTGCAGGTGAGCAGCCGCGGATCTCCATTGTGTGATTAGAGCGGCAAACCCTCAGCTGCCCATCAGGTCATTAGACTTCGCTGCCATCGCCTTTCACTTTCTGGAGCTCCAAATGGCCTTCTGCCTGCTTTACTCCCACAATAGACTGACTGGAGGCAGGTCACATGACCGATGGTGAGTCACCTCAAGACAAAGGAAAACCGCGGGAGACTGAGACCTGAAAAAAACCGTGCCCGTTCACCGGCAGCCTGCTTCACTATAGCGAGTCCGTTTTATGCAGCGCTCTTTTGTGCTCTAACGTGGTCCGTATACGGCTTAGAAAGTCAGAACATAGTAATCCGCTATGTGTTTTTTTCCTTTCATGGGTTAATGCCTAGGAAAATGTAGCCTATTTTTAGAAATGAATGAGGGCTAATCAAACTTGGGTGCAGGTGGACGTCAGTGCGCTGATAGTAGCTATAAAGTGAAGCCTGAAATTCACTCCTTAGCTAAAGTTAATTAAAATGTAATAAGTTTTAACTATTCAGCTTTGATCTTATTTTATTAGTAGATAAAGTTAGGTGTGCTGCTTATGCATAATGTTATGAATCTGACCAACATTAAGCCTAACTTGGAATCGGGTATAATCACATGGACTTTTAATTTCAGTCAGCCTGCCCCAGGGTTACCGGTTAATGGTCATCTCATAAAAAAATTGCCACGTTTAAGAACTAATTTCTTTAAAATTCAATGCCTGGCTGAGATACGATATAAAGTGTGTATCAGACCACACAGGAAACACTGCATTAAATTTTTCTGCACCATGTCTTTTAAACAAATTTGACCCCAGTATTTTCAATGGAGATTTTGTGCTAGCCTAATGACGATGCCTGCGTTTACGGTCTTTCATCTCTTTAATATGCTTTAATAAGGATGCTTAAGTTTATTTAATTGATTATATTTAAATTACTTAACATTATATTTTAATTAGCCTACATTACATTACAACGTCAATGCTATAAAAAGAGCCTTATAAAATTAACAAATAGTCACAAACTTTTTACTGAAAATTCATCATTGGCTGAAAAAAACTAGCTGTGCATATAGCACATTGGTCACAAAAATATAGTTATAAGCTACTCTATTTTATATTCTGAGGTAAATTTTGATTAATTATACTGCCTACAGCAGTCGAGTATAAAACTTTAAATGTATTCAAATACAATATGGAGGCTATTAGATAAACACTAGTTCTATTCAAAATGCATTTAAAATGTAATCTAATATGACAAACGTGTTGATTTTACTGAATTTTAAAAATAAATATAGTAAACCAGGGGTGGCCAAATTTAGTCATGGAGGTTTAGTTTAGCTCCAACGTCCTTCAACACACATGCCTGAAAGTTTATACCCAGAAAGGGCTTAATTAGCTAGTGCAGGTGTGTTTAATTGGGGTTGGAACAAAAATATGGAACAAAAACCCTTCTGGACTGAGTTTGGACACCCCTGGTGTAAACTATACACGCAATTATATCTACTGACATTGGTATTACAATTTAAACAAGGTTTAGGACAAGGTTTAGGAAACCCAAAGGTTTATAAAACAAACATTTTTCTTTATGATTTAGAAATTGGTAGTTTTCTTTGAAGTTTGTTTATTGGCTGGAGGAAACATTATGTTTGTATATGAATATCATACTATAGACAGAGAGTTCTCATAACAAGTATATAAGAGAGATTAATACAAGAGTAGCTCTGGGTTTTGTTTTTCACAGAAATTAATTCTGTTCACATTTCATAGCCGCTTTAAATGTTGAAACACAGTGAAATATCATCATCTCATTTTTTTTCTTTTGATGCAGAACTTGATGATGTTGTAAAAGCTAACAGTCTTACATCTTATCTGCTAATGTCAGCAGGTCAGCTTGATAGCTTTTGCAGGCTGGACCAAAAGCGTCTTAAAAGTTAGAAGTTAGAAGCTGTCACTTCAGTGCAGCAGTGCTGTGGGATGGAGAATCCAGATGGCAAATCCTCTAGTGAGAAGCTTTAATTCAAAACTTATATGTCAGTACACAAGTGAACGTGTGCAGAAATCCTTGAGCCTGGGCACCAGACGTGAACTATTTGCTTACTGCTAAATGGTGTATGTTGCAGCTTCATCACTCTCTATCATAGATGATTGTGGGGTTTGGTTCTCTAGTGAGTTCCAACTCTGTAGACTTTACTTATTTGCAATTATCATATGCTATGTGCAACATTTCTAATAAAGAAATATTAGAGATATATGGAAATATTTCTAATGGGACTGAAAACCACTTCGATTCCAGTTCTAAGATTTTGAAATGATTCACTTTTGTTCGATTCTGGATCCTATATTTCTATTAACATCCATTTTGCTCAAACAAATAAAGTCTCTCTTCTGCTCATTGATCAATGTAGAATGTATTTGCAATTGAGCCAGAGTTGCAATTTTTTTATTTCTAAAAAAAGTATATAATGGTTGTTTTTAGAAGGATTCAATAAAAGAACTAGATCATGGCAGTCATTAGTTTCAGGAACGAAGGAGCACTTGCTGCATACACTTTTAAAAATAAAGGTTCTTTATTGGCATTGATGATTCTAAGAACCTTTAAAGGTGTTTTTGAACAAATATGCTTGCATATATTTTAGAAACATGCCAAGTGAAAATTCTTGTTTATCTGAAAAACAATGCTAAAGTCAGATATTCTGCTTTGAAATTGTCTTTGTTTTGCTCATTTAACATGCCCAATGCCAGTTTAGCCAATTATATTTCAGCACCCTGGGTTAAATTGTTGGAAAACAGTGTACTTCATTCATTCATTCAGAAAGCTCTCAAAGAATATACTTCTGACCCAAATGCGACCTCCGCTGGACAGTAGCAGACTCCAATATGAGATGCAGATTAATTATCAATTAATATAAATACTATGAAGGTAAACATTAAGTGAGCAGGTTACATTGTAACCTCATGTCCTAACAACACGCTGACGAGATTTGCAGTGATAAGCAATTTGGCTGTTTGCATCAGACGAAACATGACAGAAATTTAAATACAGCCATTCAGATGCACAAAATATGCACCCACTCACAAAATGGTAAGGTTTATAATCTAATACATAATAAACCTCTTTAACATTATTAAATATGCTGAATCACTTTGTTGGTTTTGAGTCACAGATCTAAAATTTCAAATGGTTTATTTTATTCTCTGAGGTGAGCTATCTGCTGCTGCTTTCAGTAGTATGGCTATAAATATCATTTAAAACGACGTTCAAACTCACATTATTAGCATTTAACACTGAATAAAGCACATGAGGTGTATCTGAGGTGATTATTGTCAGTTTTCTGTTGTTCAGCTGCAAGAAGTAGAAGCCGTCTCTAATATATAACTCAAGGTATTGGTTAGGACAAAAACTCATTTTAATATGAAAATATTCCTTCTATTGTGTGCTGTTGCTTTTATATAGAACACAATTTAAATAAGTCATTAGGTTTGATAGTCAGACGTGCTCCTGTTGGTCCTCAATCTGCCAACCTGCGCTTGCGTTTGTTTTGATCCAGGAATGCAATACCTCGTTCAACCACTGGGTGTCAAACTTACGTACTCCAACTTTAAGATCAATGGAATATTTTCGTTATAAATAAAAGGTTCTTTACAGTGAAAAAGGGTTCTAGATGATAATTTTATTTAATTGTAACGAAGAAATTGTTCTTTTAAGAGCATATCTTTTGATTTTTATTTATTATTATTATTTTCTTTAGATAATAGTATGCAGCAGTTAATCAGCTGGGAATATTTTCAGTTGCTATGTAATACCATTGGACCTGCTACAGTCAATGTTTGTCAGCAAAGTTCCTTGATTGTTAATTAATTCATTCATTTTCTTTTCGACTTAATCCCTTTATTAATCTGGGGTCGCCAAAGCGGAATGACTTATCCAGCGCATGTTTTGCTCAGCGGATGCCCTTCCAGCTGCAACCCATCACTGGGAAACACCCATACACTCTCATTCACACACATACACTACGGCCAATTTTATCTTACCCAATTCATCTATACTGCATGTCTTTGGACCTGTGGGGGAAACCAGAGCACCTAGAGGAAACCCATGCGAACACAGGGAGAACATGCCACACAGACACGCCAACTAACCCAGCCGAGACTCGAATCAGTGACCTTCATGCTGTGAGGCGATCGTGCTACCCACAATTTTTAAACTTTTTAATTTCCATCAGTCTTAATGTAACTACAGAAGAGTCAAGCTTTAAATCTAAAAATTATTCAAGCTTTCTTTTTATTTTGAGTGACATGCTAATAATCTAATTCAGCGGTTCTCAACCTTTTTTGATTTGAGACCCTCTAAATCCTTTAAAAAAAGAAAAGCTAACTAGTGTATCACTCACAATTTGAGTGTTTTTCTATTACGGTGCTTTGCTAGGTGGTTCGCATGATGTTCTGTCTGGTATTTCAGTGGTTGAGTGCTTTTAGTACATTTGCACAACATAAAGATGTAAAAATGCAAGGCATTTTCTTAAAAAAAAAAAATCTTGTTTTGCACCCTGGTGTGCATCCATTAAAAACAAACCATATTTAATAAAATACACAAGAGTGTTGCCATGTATTGCATTTGCATTTCACACATTTTCACCTTCAATCAGATTAAAAATGCTGGCTTGATAGGTAAACACATTATTACTAATCATATTCAAGACATACCAAATGGTAAACAAGTACAGAAGACGCTCAGGCTTCTAATGAAATACATGTGCAACTGAATATTCATTAGGATAATATTTATTAAGAAAACATGAGTATTGAGACAGCTATGTTTGTATTTAATCTTTCAAAACAAACACTGAGCCCACAGGATCAACAAGCAGAATACTGATAAAAGCTCTCTGACAAAATCTGATGTAAAATACAAACTAAATATTCAGCACATCTTGTCACAATATACAGTGTATGAACTATCTGTTTTATAAAGAAAAACTTTTCCAATTCATATTACATTACAGCAAGCACACAAACACAGAAAACAACATGTATGTTTATTATTGGAAAAGTATAGCACATGACAGTTAGACAAAGTGAACCTGGCATATAATCTAATATATAAACATATTAGCTACAAAAGTCAAATTAAAACAGATGCAGGTTTACACAGTATCAGATCATATTCATGAACTTTAATATATACCCTCATTATATTAAGTATTTTACATATTTTGCACTGGCATCGTATTTTATTCATTTTAAACATCATATTTATTCAAGCCATTATGTTTGCATTCATAAAATACAAATGCCATAATGTTATATTTTGCCATTATACAAAGCTACTATGATTTCATGTAAAGTTAAGTAAATATATATGTCTGTCTATACATTTAGGCCCTTCCATGTCAGGCATTACAGCTCAGCACAATACCTTAACACGAAAAACATTGCTGAAAGGGTGATTTGGCAAATTGTCAATGTAGCATTAGTAGGGATGAACAGATACCACTTTTTTACAATCCGATACGAGTATTTTACTTTGTGTACTGGCATATACCGCGTACCGATTCCAATACCTCTTAGATTAGGTTTCAAAAGTGCAGTTAATTTGAAAGGAGGTTTAATTTTTTGCCTGTAGCAAGGATGAACACAAAAAATCTTTAACAGAAGGCTGTTCCAAGCTAAAAACTTACACACATTGTTGATAACCCTGTAAATCAATAGACCTTATCGTTTATTGATTACATTATATTCGCGAGTCCTGCCATCAATCCAGAGGTCAGGTAATCGAAAAGTTTAACTATATGGTTGGTTCACAGGCGGAAAAAATCACTAGTTGGTTATGCAAACTTTAACTACGTTCTCTAAAATATTTTAAGTGATTTTATCTTGACATACTGCTACAAATGCGCACACTTTCATATTCGGTTTATTCTTCAATATCGATTTGTTAATAATGTAATTTAAACAGATTGTTTAAAAGGACTAAGCTATTCATATACAATACATTTAGACATTGAAGTCAGGTAGGACAGCAAATCATGTAGTGAAATACTGTTAGCGGTATCGTTAAGTGGTTAAGTGGTACAAAGAACACTCAAAAGTACATTGAAAAACCCAGATTCTTTGGAAAAACGTGTCTGTGGCACAATTTTCACTTTGATGAAATGGTTGCTAAATGCACAATATGAATCTGGCAACATTTTTTCAGCTTGGATGTTGTATGGATTGCCATTCTTTTATTGGTGCTGTTTATTTCAATACTGTTATGCATAATATCTACATATTCACAAGCTGTGTGCAGAATAAATATCTGTTTCATCTCTGAAAATAGATAAAAGACAGGTGCTCTTTATGTCAACCTCCATCAAAATACAAGAATTTATCAGCAGTATTGTAGTAGGCACAGTGGTCTCTAATCAACAGTTTGATTTTGCTGATTAGATAAAAATGGATTTGCTGATGTAACTATTGTGTAATAAAGTAGACCAGCTTGTTAGAGGCTGTTGTAGTGTGCCAAACTTCTGAACTGAAAACAACACTTTAAATACTTCTTGGACTTGAGCGAATAGAATAGGGAGCAATACCTTGGTTCCATGACTCATGGGAGTGAGCTTTTGGGGTGTTTGAGAGTTTGGGTAAACATAACTCTTTTGTACTCAAGAGGCACATTTGTGACTGTCTTTACTGTCCTAGTTAGTGCACCTTCCACTTTAGACAGAAAGAACCAGTTCAAAGCATTATTAGATTGGGAAAGAAGAACTGAAGGTTTTGCATTGGAGCCAATGGGAGTGAGGCTTAGGAGTGAATAAGGCAGCCGCTATTGACCTTAATCTGCATGCAGTAGGGATGTAACGGTATTGTAAATACCGTCATACCGCAATATTAATTTTTTTGGATATTACCGAAGTCGCATGACTCGGTAAAACTATAGGTCTTCTGAGAAAATTTGCTCAGGCGAATGAAGCGAACGGGAGGTAGCGAAAACTATAATTCCTATCATCCCATGCTAGACCATCATCCCTTGCGGTCTGTTGTCGCTACAGATCCAGTAATGCGGAAATGGAGTGTGCTGCTAGAAGCGGGGATGAAAAAGAGCTGGAAAACTCTAAAGCGGGTGTTGTCGCCGCGCGCGTACTGAATAGCGGTGTTGTCGCGCGAGTTCTTATCAGCTGTGTTGTCGCGCGCGTACTGAATAGCGGTGTTGTCGCGCGAGTTCTTATCAGCTGTGTTGTCGCGCGCGTACTGAATAGCAGTGTTGTCAGCACACTGTTCAGATTGATGCAGACATGAGACCTCTATCTCACTCATGGTTTGTCCTCTCAAGTGGGGGAAAGACAATGCACATTGTTACCCACTGCTATCAACCTGGGCCAAGTCATATCTCTCTTGTCCCAGAAACCTCAGTCCCAAATGAGAGGGTTATTTCTGTTGCAGGGGACATTGTAAATGCCCAAAGATACCAGCTTTTACCAGATTATATTTATATGATAATTTTCCTTTAAACCCATCTCTATCTAAGTGAGTGATTAAATGTTAAATGTGATAAGTTTTCAAAAATACTAAATTGAAACTTTATTTTTTTACATGGTTTAATATTTTTTTGTTATTAAAATTGAAGTTCCTGTTTCAAAGCTTACAGATAGATGGCTAATTTGTATGTCATTGACACGTTTGGCACTTTTTTGGAGTATTTTCATAAGTTTTGTTTTTTCCTGTAAATGATTCAATAAATACCGTAACGTGACATTCATACCGAGGTATTACCGTACCGTAATAATTCTGATACCGTTACATCCCTAGCATGCAGTCATTTTTACGATTTGTTTTAGAACAGGAGTGCTCAACCCTGTTCCTGGAGATCTACCATCCTGCAGATTTCAGTTGCAACCCATATCAAACACACCTGCCTGTAATTATCCTAATGAATTGGTTCATGTGTGCTTGATCAGGGTTGGAGCTGAACTCTGTAGGAAGGCGGTTCTCCAGGAACAGGGTTAAGCACTCCTGTTTTAGAACTTCCCAATCAGTTGCCTATGGGAGAAATGACTAGAAATAATAATAAATGGCAGAAAATGGTCAAACTACTTGCTCTACAAACAAGTGTGTTCATGACTACACATATAAAGTGACTAATATATTAAGAAAATATCAGTTTGTAACATTTTTTTATCATCTAAAAATCAACGTAATTGAATAAGACTAGAAGTCTTTAGCCAAAAAGATTCCAATGGCTGTGGCCGCTCGTACGTGAAGAATAAGGTCAATAGGAGCTGTGTGAGGAGCCTCATGTCACATGCTAGAGGCAGTGGTCTTTAGGGCAAATGGAAGCAGAGGGGTTACTTTTAGTGGTATAACCCAGATGGGAGTGAAGTTTTAGAGGGGTTACAAGGCTTAGCTGGAGATATGTGGATAACTCAATCTGTATTCTCAAGATACGCTCTAACATATGATGCTAGATGATGCAGCCTTTTGTGTCCTTGTTAGTGTGCCAGCTTTTTTTAAATGTGGGTAGAGGAACATTTTTCCAAGGAGCCTTGGTTGTAAACCAGGTATATATAGATTATAAGCAGTCAGAGTTTTAGAGCCTCATGCACTCCCATAGCTGAGAGTCGCCGGTTGATGTTTCTATAACGGCAGCGCAGCAGGTCTTTGTATGTTGAACGTAGGTCTCGGTTGAAGAAGGCGTAGATGAAAGGGTTCATGAGTGAGTTGGTGTAGCCCAGCCACAGCAGTACTCTTTCCAGCCAGACGGGGGCACAATTACAGAGCAGCCCACAAATGAACGGTCGTGCTGTGGTGAAGAGGAAAAACGGCAACCAGCAGAATGAGAAAACCCCCATGATCACTCCGAGGGTGGTTGCTGCCTTCTGCTCACGCCTGAAAATCGATGCGCTCCGCCGTTCACGATTCAACAAGCAGGAGAGGGTAGAAAACTCCTCGGAAGTTGCACCATTCTTCATCCCATGCATGCAGAACCCATCTACAGTGGCCAAAGCTGGTTCGGGACAGGCCAACTGAATTGGAGGGAGTGAAGTGAAATTGTGTTTGGCCCCACTTCTGCGGGCAGCTTTGAAAATCTTGTAATACATGAAAAGCATGACCACCATAGGGATGTAGAAGGCCACAGCTGTAGAGTAGAGGGTGTAGCCCACATCCTGACTGATCAGACAAACTCCCGCAGTGTTGACGTTATGTGCCCAGCCGCAGAATGGCGGCAGAGTGATGGATGCCGACACCAACCAGACGCCAACTATCATCTTGGCCATCAGCTGTCCGTTCTGTCTCGCAGGGTAGGTCAGAGGACGAGTGATTCCAAGGTATCTGCGGAAATAGAGGATAACACAGTTAATGAGGTCAATCAAAGGATGAGTTTAATGTTTTGACAGCATTCCTCGAAACGACTGAACCCAAGCATCTCACATCTGCCCCACAATGTGCCAGAAATGGCTCAGAATACCTCAAAAGCACCAGAGCTGAGAGATTCCTACAGACCTGAATTGAACAAACTAAGTGAAAAAGACAATGGCACTGCTAGGAATACTGTGCCTGTACAGGTTTCCACTTTCGGCCCTCGCAGTGAACATTGTGTTCTGGAGTATGTCCTTAATAAAGATTCCCAAAGCACCCAAAACAATAGGCAAAAGGTACCTGAATGACTTATTACTTCTTACAAGATTATGAAGTGCACATCTAATAAGGGCTATACTGTATATAGTTTCAGCATCAATATCGCTAGAGTAGGTGTGCATCTGCATAGTCACATCACAGGATCTGCAATGTTAAGATGGGATTATATTTGACCGCAACAGCTGAAGACACTCATGATTTTTGGAGTAATTGCAATGATTATATAATCCATCAGAAAGCAAAAAAGAAGGTCATCTTCAAATGCGTTTATAGTGTATCCAAAAAAGGATTACTTGTTCAGATACTATCAGTCTTATTTTATTTTATTTGTACAAAGTGCAAAAATGTGCTCAGCGCATGTGTGAAAATCAACAAAACATTGTTAAAAGCCAATGAAACTAAGCACAAGATCCTCCTTATTTAAATTGCTCATTTTAACCATAAAGTTACCAAAAAGTTTAGCATTTGAATGTGTTTTAAGACTTGCGACTGTGTGAGCAGTTCAAGACAGTTTAAAGCATTTAGCCACAAGAAATTCTAATGTTTGCAACTTTAAGAAAGATCATTTGTGTTTATGTAAATACAACAATAGTGTTCATTTCAATTGATTATTTAATTTGTTTTCCTGAATATTGCTCTAGACAACCGTACTGTTTATTTCACTCGTATCTTTGCTCTACTGTATTTATCAATGCTTGTGATTGGTTTACTATATTTTATGCAGAATCATCCCAATCAATGAAAAATTATAATTTCTGACCAAATAGAGCTATTCATTTCATCTGATAAAATTCTACTCAATATTGCAATATACACTCACCGGCCACATTATTAGGTAACTGCTCGTTAATGCAAATTTCTAATCAGCCAATCACATGGTAGCTACTCAATGCATTTAGGCATGTAGGCATGTTTAAGACGATCTCCTGCAGTTCAAACTGAGCATCAGAATGGGCTAGATAGGCGACAGTGAATGTTGCATGGTTGTTGGTGCCAGACGGTCTGCTCTGAGTATTTCAGAAACTGCTTTCATGCACAACCATTTCTAGAATGGTCTGAAAAAGAGAAAATATTCAGTGACGGCAGTTCTGTGAGCACAAATGCCTTGTTGATGCCTGAGATCAGAGGAGAAGGGCCAGACTGGTTTGAGCTGGTATGATAGAAAGGCTGGTTTGAACTGGTTTGATAGAAACAACCGAGATATAAAGAAGAGCATCTCTGAACGCACAACACGTCGAACCTTGAGGCAGTTGGGCTAGAGCAGCAGAGCACTCCTGTCAGCTAAGAACAGTAATCTGTAGCTGCAGTTCACTCAGGCTCACCAAATTTTGACAATAAAAGAGTGGAAAAATGTTGTCTGGTCTGATGAGTCTCTATTTCTGCTGTGACATTCGGATGGTATGGTCAGAATTTGGCATCAACAACATGAAGGCATGAATTTATCCTGTCATGTTTCAATGGTTCATGGCTGCTGGTGTTAGTGTAATGGTGTGGGATATTTTCCTAGCATACATTTTGGGCTGATTAGTACCAATTGAGCATTGTGTCAACACCACAGCCTACCTGAGTATTGTTGCTGACCATGTCCATCCCTTTAGTACCACAGTGTACCCAATGTCTGATGGCTACTTCCAGCAGAACAAAAAGCCATTTCATAAAGCGCGAATCATCCCAGACTGGTTCCTTGAACATGAATTCATTGCATTCAAATGGCCTCCACAGTCACCAGACCTCTATCCTATAGGGCACCTTTGTAAGGGGATGGAATGGGAAATTTGCAGTGCAGCCGACAAATGTGTAGTAACTGCATGATGCTATCGTGTCAATATGTACCAAAATCTCTGAGGAATATTACCAATACCATGTTGAATCTATGCCATGAGGGATTAAGGCAGTTCTGAAGGTGAAAGGGGGATCCAACCAGTACTTTTAAGTCTACCTAATAAAGTGGCCGGTGATTATACAGAAATTGTAATATCACAATGTCAGCTTTTCCCAATATCATGCATCTAGTTAACACTTTACTCTTTAATAAAAAGAAGGAAGAGGTGCAGAATGACATGGTAAGCCAGATGACAATGCTGATATGGCTGTTGTGTATCCAGATAACCTTTGTGAAGTTTGTTCGTTTCCAGATGTGTAGTAGTACCTGCTTATCATGAGATTTCAGTCACTCCACCAGATTGGTTTACATATAAGAAACATATTTGATTGAGTTCTCTCACTCAGTCAGTTGTCAGTTTCTTATGAATGCACTCAACATCATGGTAAAAAAAAACTATTCTCAGTGCGCTTTAAACTTGCATTGAGATGTTGAGTGTGATGCTTTGTCAAAAAGTTTCTGACAGCATTAGCATATTCACTCTGGATGGCTTCAAAAGCTTTCAGAAGAGAACTCCCATAATTATGAATATGTAATGTTTGCATTAGCAGTCTTTCATGCTGCATCTTTCTCTTCTCCATCCTGTTATGGAGGTTATAGAAACCCTTGGGCATAATGATACGGACTGATCTCATTTTCCACATTATGCTGAGATTGAAATGCATCTAGAAAACTGACATTTAAGTTGGAGCTGTGGCTTGGTGAGTGTTTTGATCCAACACATTGAGCCTTTTGGTGCTCATCTGGATGGCATATGAATTTGTTAAATAAATTATCTGCAGATTCCTCACAAACTCCTCAAAATATGCACTTTCACAGCAGTGATCCTTTCCAAAGGCTAACTAAAGGTTCTATAAGTCTAAATTTTGAATTGAACGTACGTTGGCTTCTCTATACCTGCTAAAGCACAAGGTCTCTATTCCCTGCCCACCTCTAAAAATAAAAGCGTTCATTTCACGCATGAGAATTCCTCTGATCCAGGACAGGCTTAGAGGCACACTTACTGAACCGGACTCTTAAAGTAGTTAAAACATTTCATACACCTACATAGAAACTACAAATTAATTGCTGGACCATGAACCCATTGACATTTACATAACCCTATTTAAGATATCACAATTATTTACTGTCAATTAAAATATATTTAAGACTGTAGCCAACAGGTTTTGAATACAGACACACAGAGAATACATCCAAACACAATCATTTTCTCAACTTTTTGAAAGAAATGTATAAGACTGACTGATCAAAAATATCATAAAACAATAATGAAATAGAAAAATATGTGTGAATATAATTCCAAATTTTATATTTTAATAAATATGAAATTTCAGCATCATGCCATTGTACAAAACTGCCTGCCTTTTGTTATGTTATTTAACCTATTATTTTTATGCAACAGTTAAGTTGCATGTTATTTTGCTATGCAAAGAAAAGGAAATAATCTATTTTTGGCATGTTGATTTATGTGAAATCGTCAATATAGGTCTTTATAATCATCTATTGGGCTGCACGGTGGCACAGTGGGTAGCATGTTCACCTCACAGCAAGAAGGTCTCTGGTTCAAGCTTCGGCTGGGTCAGTTGGCATATCTGTGTGGAGTTTGCATGTTCTCTTCGTGTTTGTGTGGGTTTCCTCCAGGTGCTCTGGCTTCCCCCACAAGTCCAAAGACATGCGGTACAGGTGAATTGGGTAGGCTAAATTGTCCGTGATGTGTGTGGGTGGGTGTATATGAATGTTTCCCTGTGGTGGGCTGTAGCTGGAAGGGCATCCGCTGTGTAAAACATGCTGGATAAGTTGGCGGTTCATACCTCTGTGGTGACTCCAGATTAATAAAGGACTAAGCTGAAAAGGAAATGAATGAATAAATAATCCTCTATTTTTAAATGATTGCTCTTTTTTTGCTTTGGGTGTGCTATTCTAAGAACTGTTCAAACTTTTATGAAGTTTTTTAAATAAAATCAGTTGTTCACTGTGTAAAAATATAAAATTTTGAAATATTTATCAGCTAATATATCGGTTATCGGCCTACAAATCTAAAGATTTATCGGTTATCAATATCGGTCCATAAATCTTTATCGGCGCATTACTACTTGCAAGCACTGCAGCCAAACAATGTATACTTCAAAAATGGAAGTCTGAGTACCCCCCTGAGAAAAAAACACTAGATCAATGAGGTTGTATCTTACAGTACCCCTGAGAAAAGATTGTATTTTGTCAGAAAAAAAGCCCAGAGCCCAATGATTCTATTTGGGGCCCTTTTCTTGACACATTACCTTTGTTAGTCTTTTAAAATTTATTATTTCGTATAATTAGTTTTGCTAGACTTTTTTGTTGTTGTTGTTGTTCTTACTATCTCTTATTTTATATTATTGTTTTAATTCAATGTTTTATCATACTTGTAAATGTAATTTATTTGTTCAACATTTCTGGACATTAATTGTTTTTTGTTTATTATTACCATCAACCATTTCAACTATCTTTATGTAACATCAAAATAAGAAATGTTTAGATAAAATTTGTGACATCTATACCTTGTATGGATGTGGGGTGGCGGGGTGGGTTGTATTTGTATTTTTCCTTTTTTTTGTTATTTTAATTTTTCTTTTGCTTATTGTTAAAAAGTGTCCTGATACTATTTGTATTCTTATATTCTACATAATGTTATGTATTTTGTCAATAAACATTCATTCATTCATTCATTTTCTTTTCAACTTAGTCCCTTTATTAATCCCGGGTCGCCACAATGGAATAAACCGCCAACTTATCCAGCACATTTTTACGCAGCGGATGTCCTTCCAGCTGGAACCCATCTCTGGGAAACATCCACACACACTAATTTTTAACCTACCCAATTCACCTGTACCGCATGTCTTTGGACTGTGGGGGAAACTGGAGCACCTGGAGGAAACCCACACGAACGCAGGGAGAACATGTAAACTCCACACAGAAACACCAACTGACACAGCCGAGGCACGAACCAGCGACCTTCTTGCTGTGAGGCGATAGCACTACCTACTGCGCCAGTGCATCGCCGTCAATAAACATAATTATAAAAAAAAATGCATAAAAATATATTAAATTACTCTAACTGAAATCAAAATGATAAAAATAATAATATTATTATTATTCATTCATTTATTTTCATTCATCCCTTATTTATCAGGGGTTGCACAGCGCAATGAACCGCCAACATTTCCAGCATATGTTTTACGTAGGGGATGCCCTTTCAGCTGCAACCCAGTACTGGGAAACACCCTTACACTCTCGCATACTACAACCAGTTTAGTTCATCCAATTCACCTAAACCGCATGTCTTCGGGCTGTGGGGGAAACAGGAGCACCCTGCAGAAACCCAAATTGGGAGAACATTAACAATGATTCTAATTACAATCGATATTGAAAGTTTAATATGACTTTTTAAGTTCATTTGCTTAATTAACTGTTGTGTACACTCAATATTAGTGATTGTTTATTTAGCAAGCATCATTCATGATATCCCGATATCTGAAAGCCTCTTCGTACACTGTGATCTCAAGCAGAGTAAATCAGCAGGGTTGCTGGGCATCTTTTGATGTTGAGTACCGTCTACACTTGAGTTTGCTCTCTGTGCCCCTGTAAGACTGGATAAGGAACAGCACACTTGCACAAGCCACTCAGAAAATAGGAAATAACATCTGGATAAAAAAAAAAAACAGTATAAGTGGAAATGGAGATGAACTATGCAGTCTGGGCACTTCTCAAGATTAGGCAGATGCTGCCAGTGGCAGGTCCATCAAACCAGTGGAAGTTATTGTGACTGTCAGTGAGTCAGATTCATTTGAGAAACAGAAGCAAAGGGTATGATAAAAAGAAAGCAAACTAACCAGACAGAACCAATGGTTATCAGCTGTTGAATTTGCTGTCGGAAAGTCAAGTAAAATGCCTGTGGATGGTGTTTTAAAGGAATGATTCATTCAAAAAAATGTAAATTAGCTGGTATTCAGGGTGTCAGCGGGGTCTTAAAAAGTATTAACAGTTGATAAATCAATGTAGAGAAATTTCATGCAATTTGCAAGGTATTCAATTTTATATAAGTTTTGATTATACAATGTATGGTTGTATGCTAAAGTTTGCCTGAATTAAATTTGCCAATATCAGGATGGTGTGTAGTTTATGAAATCAATAAAATCCTACTAAATTTGACGTCATGCTGATTTGTTTACTGCAGTAACCAAGGCAACACCATTATTTCTAGAGTTCTATAGGCGCCGACCTGCTGAATTAGCTAGATTTAATAGATTTGTATTCAGTATATGAATAAAGTTAAAATCTTGCCAGTGTTTCTGTTTGGTTTTAAGGTCTTAATATGTATGGAAAAGTCTTTAAATAGGTCTTAAAAGATATTGAATTTTACTCTCTGTTTCCTCTATATACTCTCCTGTAAATACCTCTGTATTTCATTTACCCTCAGACCATCTAAGATGTAGTGACTTTTTATCACTTTACACTTGCAGCATTAACAGGGGAACTACTTGAATTGTTGAAGCACTAGTGTGGTAGTACTACTGGTAGGCTCAGAAGGCTGCTATCATTCATCCCTATGGTTAATCAGCTATATTAATAGAGAATACTCCAGATCCAGATCTGTTTTTACATTACTGTGATGGTTGGGGTTAGGGTTGGGGTAGGGGTAGACTAATAAAATACCATTAATAGGAAATTTAATAAATAATATAAAAATTCTTGTTAACTTCCAGCCGTAGCCATATGTGATCTATAGCTGATCAACTATGTGGATGAATAATAACAGCCTTCTGATCCAACCAGTAGGTGCAGAATGGCCTATATCTATTAGCTGATAACCACTGAATACGCCCAATCAATCGAGTGATAACATTCGAATCAGCTGTGATATTAGAATTAAGCTTATTAAGTAATACCCAAAAATTGTTTATCTTTTTTATAGAGTTTTTAATTGTTTATAAGTTTCTAGACCACCAGCAAAGGTGAGAATATCACTCTGTTCGGCCAGCAAAAGGGCTCATATTTCTCAAATATTTCTCAATATTTTATTTGGCAATATATTTTAGCAAAATACTTTCATACTTTTAAAAAAACAGCATTATCGCTTCAGTGAAAAAACTTTGCTCCTCTGCTTGCCGAACAGATTGATGTGCTGTTTTCAGGTTTCAGTTTGAGGTTTGAAAGTTTAAAGAAAACATTGTTTACTGAAATGCATGCTGTCAACACTGTACAGACATGCATCATAGTCAGTGGTAAATTTCAGATGAATTGTTCAAGGTAAGTTTCTTCTTGGTGATGCGCATGAGCACTGAATATCTTTTAAAGTAGGCCTGGGCGATTTGACCTAAATCAAAATTTCGATTAATTAAACATTTTAACTCTTTAATTACAATTTTATTTATTTATTTATTTATTTATTTATTTATTTATTTATTGCCTTCATGGTTCCCTGACAGGTTTTGTACAGTAAATATGCTCACATAATACAAGTGTGAGATTTCTGAATGAAGGGCGCATCACTTGATTTTAAAACAATTGAAGGAAACAGACACCATTTTCTATGATTATTTATTGAACATCAATGTTGAACAACTGAAATTAAAGCACACATTGCCTAAAACCAACTGTTACTGTGTTATTATAAAAAAGTAAAAGTAAGTAATTCTTTAGGAAACAAAATATATTATTTTCATTGTTTTTCATATTAAAAGTAAAAGTACAAACTCTTGTATATTCTGTAAATAACATTTTAAACAGTGCATTTCTTACATTTTCTGTAAACAAATATTTTAATTTAAATGATAATTTCAATGTAATGGAAAATATGCCGTCTCAAGGCATTTCTGGCGCAGCTAACAATCATTGTCAATGTAGTGCAAAGTAACACAAAAGTAACAAACAGAGCAGGGTCACGTGACTCCACACGCGGTAATGTAAGTAATTGTCAATATCGATTACTTTTCAATTAATCTCCCTACGTTGAAGCCCTGCAGCTCACATCTTAGTATTTGTTGAATCTGCATATATGAAGTATAAAATGTTATTGCACACTGAATCCCGAAATTCATTCATTCATTCAATCATTTTCTTTTTGGCTTAGTCACACTATTAATCATGGGTCGCTACAGCAGAATAAACCACCAACTGATCCAGCACATGTTTTTACATAGTGGATGCCCTTCCAGCCACAACCCAACACTCGGAAACATACACTCTTGCATTCACACACTTACACTAGGGCCAATTTAGCTTATTCAATTCCCCTATAGCGCATGTCTTTGGTCTGTGGGGAAACTATAACACCCAGAGGAAACCCACGTGGACACGGGAAGAGCATGCAAACTCCACACTCCACTGCCGACAGAGACCTTCTTGCTGTGAGGCAATTGTGGTACACACACTGCACCACTGTGACCCCCTTTAATCTGAATTTTTCATCTGTAATTAATTTTAACACATTTCTTGAATAAAAAAAAAAATAAAAATAATTTAAATTGCCAAAATGAGAGTTCTGGGGTTAAAAAAAAGAGCTTTAGTTGATTGGTTGATTGATAAAAATAGGAAAAAATGCTATTGGCGCTTTAGAGTCAATAAAACATATAGAGACAAAAAGATTAATAAATGTAAATCCTGGCCATATAATGAGGTCTTAATAAAAATCGGTCTGAGCAAATTTCTATTATTTTCAGTAAACATTTTTTCTTTAAACTTTCAAACTCAAACCTGAAAACTTGAAAACTTATTTATTATTTGAACCACTAAATTACAGCTTAAGTGAAATATAAAAAGATGTTCCAAAATGTCACAAGCATTGAGTAATATCATGCAACACAGATATACTTCTTAAATCATGCAACACAGAAATACTTCTTTGCTTCATATCAAAATAATGCTGTTATTCACATGGTTGCTGATTGGTTTGGTTCACGGCTTGTGATGCTAACAGAAATAATAAATCCATATAAAAATATGAATGTGTAAAATACTTTCTGTAACAAGTACAACTAAAAAGCGTTCAGACACTAATAACACAGTTATAATGCTCCTTGCAGGCAACAAAGCAGCTCAGTTGGTTTTAGAGTGTAGTTATCAGGGCATAAATCATCAAACAAAAGCAAAAAAGCAGATCAAAGCAAAGTTGAAGGTCCAAACATGACAGGACTGTTTTGTGTGGTAATATGTTGATGAGGCATATCACTGAATTTGCACCTCATCATTCAACTCTGTAATAAAAGGCCCTCTTGAACTATCAAATATACCAGAGCTAATTATTCTGAGAGAACTGCAGTAGGTCAAAACAAAGGAAATGACAAATATTGTCCAGGAGCACCATTAGAGAAATGTACTTTCAGTATCAACTGAATTCAAACTCATTTTTTAATAGATTTGTTAAGAGTTCTAATCAAATAAACCCCTCAAATCAAATAATGAATTACCTATCAATATGGGATCTGTTATGTCTCTTGCGTTTTATGAATTGGGGGACAAAATATAAAAAATATGTAGTATATGAAGTATATTTAATGATATATTTGATATATACTATACTGATTGGAGCTCACATCAAGTATGATATGCTTTAAGGGATAGTTCACCCAAAATATTTGTATTTACTCACCCTCAAGTGGATTATGAATTTCTTTTTTATAGATATTTTAAAAATGTTGGAAGCAAACAATCTTTGTCATCCATATACAGTAGCAGGAAAATACGGCTGTGGATATCAGTGGTTTCCAACATTCTTCCAATTATCTTCTTTTGTGTTCAGCAAAAGGAAGAAACCGGTTTGAAACAAGTGAAGGGTCACTAAACGATGACAGATTTTCATTGTGGCCTGAACTAGACCTTTATCTTCTTCAAATTGAAACTCTGTCCTATCGCTTTTCCACAATTCTACTCTTAACAGTGTCTGAAATGTTGTATTATGTTTGTCTTGTGTTTATTTGCCTCTTTAGGATGAATCATTGCTCTTTGGATAAAAGCATCTGCTATGTGAGTATCGATATATATATATTGTACCTATTTGGTCTATTTTTCTCAGTTTAAATGGACTGAAGGTTGTTGGGGCATGTTAAAAATCGAGCTTTTATTGAAAAGAAAATTTTTATTGAAAACACAATATCTCCAAACGACGCACAGAGGCCTTGGTTGAGTGGTATTTGTTATTCAAGCGTTCACCTTCTGAAAGAAGTATTAAAGTTTCGTAAATGATGACTTCAAGTTGTAGAAAGAACTTTTTACAAAGCTTCAAAAGTCCTTAAAAGAGAATATTTCTGCAGCCATCTAAAATCCTTGAATTATTTATCTTCAGTGCTTGCAAAATGTGCTATTCACTGTATAATTTTAAAGGTTAGCGAAGTAGTCCCATCTTTTTTTTTTTTTCGAGCTGTGCATCTCTTATTGCCTTGCAATGTTAGTCACCCAGGAAACAAAGTGTTTATGGAAGAATTGTTTTAAACGGAGAGAATTTGCAGAGCTCCAGCAGATGATGGAACATCTTAAAAGGTCATTGGATGATAATGTTTTTTTAAAGACTATTAGGAATAGTGCTCCTACAAATAAAAATGTGTTTAAAATAATAAATCATTAATTATTTACATTTATTACAGATTTAACATGCAATAAAAATGCACTGCAAGCAATTTTTCAGTTATTTCACCTCAATGCGTCTAAATTTACATATCATTGGAAACGGGTGGATTTAAAGGGCTCCTATTTTACCCCTTTTTCAAGATTTAAGATAAGTGTTTTGTGTCTCCAGAATGTGTCTATAAAGTTTCAGTTTAAAAAAAAGCCCATCAGATTATTTATTATATCTTTCAGAATGTTGGAATTTTCTACTCTGAACACAATGTAGCTGTTTTTGTTAACTGTGCCTTTAATGGTGGTTCTCTCCGTCCACTGTTCCCACATCCCTGTCAGCGTGCCTTAATCTCCACCTTAGCTGCATCAAATAAACAGCACAGTGACAGACATGAAATGAGCAGATCTCCCCTAACATTTGTGAGAAATACTACAGTAAGTACTTTCCCAATGATTATTTGATGTATTTGTTGTGGAGTTAATTTAAGCCTTTCTGCAACGATGAGTCACACACAAAGTTGTTACAAAGTTCACACACATAAACAGTTTTTGCATGGTAAATGTGACAGGATACACATTAATATCCACTGCTGTATGGATATCCATTATGTTAATGTACAAAATAAACCTGATTTAACATCCACAAACCTAGATTGAAGCGTCTTCTTTTATACTGACATGCGTGTAAAACCACTGTAATTCATTACAAACATGCACTGTTTTAAAAACGTTTTAAACTTGTAAAACTCCTTCTTGAGGTGCTGCTGATCACAGAGAACTGAACGGATCTTTCAATCGCAGATGCTTTGCGCCTGTCCTGTCTTGTTGATATGATTATACACGTTACTACGGAGACATGTTAATATGCGGATGTCAATCAAATTGGTGGGTGGGGAAACCGCATTCCTATGTCACATTGCGGTCGGCCTCAAAATGGGAGGGATTTGGATCCTATTTTAACGTCAGGAAATTTTTTTAATTGGATGTTTGAGCTGAAAATAAATTGCAGTTAAATACCTTAAAATCCCTTAGGGGCATTCTTTGTCTCCAGAATTCACACCAATTATGTGTTTTTTTACAGCATTTTTATAAAAGTGGCTTTAATACGTAATTTAACACACTGAGTTCTAGTCCTAACTTAAGCTAAACCTTGTTTGTGAAACTGGACCATAGTGTTTCTATCACCCCAGTATGACAGTGGACACACTATACCTATACGCAGTTCTGTCCAAACAGCTTACAAAAGCTGATTTTCATCATAGGTGTCCTTTAACCGAAAAGCAAGGTAAAATAGCCACTTAGTGCCCCGGAAAATTTGAGGGCCCCCAATAAATACCTTGAAGAAGTACAAATTATGCCTATATTAGCTGTGTGAATGTTCAGATACACAAAGTTGGGTAAATGCTTAGCTTGGGTAAGATTATTTAGGGAGTGTATTTAGTGGCAAAGATTTCCATTTCTTTTTCTCATTTTTATTTCCTTTAGTTAGTTTAGAGGGGATCTTGTGTTCTAGCTTGTTGGTTTTGTTTAGATTTTTGATTTGGCGCCACTCTAGTTGCTTTCCCTCACCTCTAACTGATCATTTCTATTTATTTTCACTTGCATTGTAAATAGCTCATACATGCCTTCCTTTTGTTGGCTTTATCCTTTTCCTTATAGGCGAATAAACATTTGTTTGTTCTTGTTTATTTCCGTCCATTTTATTCAGTAGTAATATGTAGTCATTTTTTAAATGTTGTATTTGTTTTCCCTAGACACCTTATTAAATCCTAACAATAATGATTTTCTATCATATTTGTATAAGTTTTATTGTAATTATTACATCAGTGCAAATTTGTCCCCCACCCTTAATCATGCAACAGTCAAGCAGTCACATCAGATGAAGATTTAGTTTTAAAAACAAAAATGTAGAAAAGGAGATCAAGTGGTATAGAAAAAAGACAACCAAATAAATAAATAAAAAATACAAAAGGTGCGTATTAGAACTGTTGAGCCCCAAAATTACTAAACCTGTCACTGAATGAAAAACTGAATTGTTGGTTGAAGGCATTGGATGCATGTTGATGTTGGCCCAGTGCTCATCATGAGACCTGTGATAGATTGAATCTAACTATTTAATTGAATTACTGAGACTGAGCAGGGAGTTTCAGAGTGCAGTGCTCACCTCCTGGGCTTCCAGCTCAGAACTTTATCAAAGAGCTCCATCAAAACTGCATGCACTCCAGGAAACAGCTTCAAAGTCTACTTCATCCAGCCTCAAATGACGCTCAGTTTATTTATTTATAGTTTATCTAGTACTTTTGGAATAAACTGATATATCCTTGTGTATTTTCTTGAAAAAAGTATTAATAAACATTATGCACTGCTTAACAGAGAGCGGGAGAGCTGTTAAAGGTTGTATTTTAGTAGCTACAAAATGTGGAGTCAAAAGTGCAATTACATAAATGCTTCATTTAGATTTGTGCATTGACACCTGGAACTCTTGAAATTGTCTAAAATTAGGATTTATGATTTATAGACTTGAGTAAGACATCATTTTTGTTTCATTATTTGGATTCCTGATGAAATTTTTTTCCAAACTGAAAATAACAGTGTTTGTCATTTAGAGCATTTTCAAAAAAAATAACATTTTATAGACAACAAAAAAATAACTCTTTACCTTTGCAAGAGTTTAAAGAATCATTCATCACAAAAATATTCATACCAATTGTGAATTTGTAGGACAAAAATGCTCTAAATTACAATATTTTATTTGTGGAAGAGTGTAAGCAGACCTTTATAGAATGAAACATATATATATATATATATATATATATATATATATATATATATATATATATATATATATATATATATATATATATATATATATATATAATTTATAACAAATAAACACACACATAAACTGCATTTAAAGATATATTTTGGTAGTTTTGGTTAAAGACCATTTAAATAAAGACATTTTCATGTAAAGTACAGGTAAAAAGTTTACGGTCAGTTGTTTTTAATTTATTAATCGTCAATGCGGCATTTAATAAATGTAAAAAAATTGTTAAATATCTATTAAATGTGTATTTATTACTTATTGTATGTAGTTTCAAATGAAAATATTATTTCAGTCATTGTTGCTTTTATTACTATTACCATAGATAATAATAATAATAACAGTAATAATTAATATTAGAGTCATTTCTGATGGATCATTTGACTCTGAAGACTGAAGTATAATGCAGCTGAAAATTCATTAAAATCATTGGAATAAATTAATAAATTAAATTATAAACTACTTGAACACACTGTAAAACCCAACAGTCAACTTTATCAAGTGAAATGAGTGTAGTAAACTCAAAATGTACTGAAAGTTAATTCTACTCATTTGAAAAGAGTTTTGAACTCAGTGTTAAAGGTAATAAGTTAATTAAATACCTCATTACTTCAACTTAAATAGAGTAGGTTCACAGTACTCGTACAGATTAGTTTACTCAAATGGTTTGTAGCTTTCGGTTACCTCAAACAGTTTGAGTTGCCTTAACTTATTGGGCTTTACAGTACTCAGTTGGTTGGAGTTCTCGTTGTTTATTGGGTTTTACTGTGCTCAAATTCCTTTACTGAAATGGATTAAGTTCACAGTACTCATTAGAATTAGTTTTTAAACTTAAATGGTTTGTTGCATTCATTCATTCATTCATTCATTTTCTTGTCTGCTTAGTCCCTTTATTAATCTGGAGTCACCACAGCAGAATGAACCGTCAACTTATCCATCACATTTTTACACAGTGGATACCCTTCCAGCCGCAACCCATCTCTGGGAAACATCCACACACACATTCACACACACACACTCATACGCTATGTACAATTTAGCCTACCCAATTCACCTGTACCGCATGTCTTTGGACTGTGGGGGGAAACGGAGCACCCGGAGGAAACCCACGCGAACGCAGGGAGAACATGCAAACTCCACACAGAAACGCCAGCTGAGCTGAGGATCGAACCAGCGACCTTCTTGCTGTGAGGCGACAGCACTACCTACTGCACCACTGAGTCGGCTTTGTTGCAATTGGTTTTACTCAAATGGTTTGAGTTACCTTAACCTTTTGAGTTTTACAGTGCAGTTATTTGTTCAATAACATTGCACATTTTTTTCATTACACAATTTTTTGTTCTGTATTTTTGATTAAATAAATGCATATATATTTAAACGATTGAACAACCCATGTTGACAAGAACAATTTTGAAAAACATTTGATTCACTTCAAATGTTGACTGCATATTTGTGTCATGAAATTACCAACAAGCAAGCATGGTATAATTAGGCATTATAAAATGTATTGTTTGTTGAATAATGAATATGGACAAAAAAACATAACTATAAAATGTCCTCGTTTGCATAAAACAGATCTAAATATGCTAAATTAAATTAAAATTCTCTTCACAGCCCTAAAAGAATGTTCTTGAACTTTTAAACTTACCTATCCACACTGATCACACACAGTGTCATTATTGATGCTGTGCAGCACATGACATCCATCCCAATAAAGATGTTGCAGAAGACCTCTCCAAACAGCCAGACTCCTCCAGTCAGGTCGGTCACAATGGCAAAGGGCATCACGGCCACAGCCACTGAGAGGTCAGCAATGGCCAGAGACACCAGCAGATAGTTAGACGGCTGTCTGAGCTTTTTCACCACACAAACCGCGATCACAACCAGCGTGTTTCCCATGACAGTGACCGCAGTGATGGAGCTGAGCATCAGCCCGACGATCACAGTCTTGGTCAAGTCCGGATCCAGAGTCCGCTGCTCCCCACAGGAACCATTGCTTCTGGGCTCCGCTGTGGTTAATGCAGTGGGGAAAAACTCTGTTGACCCATTGAAAATGGCAATTTCGGTCTCTCTGGAAGCCAAAACCAATTCGGCGCCATGTGTCGTGAACATTACTGAGTTGTTGATATTTTCAACGTGAACAAATATTCCGCGCGCTTGAAGTGGAGAGGGAGCGTCATGATGATGATGATGATGAGCTTTCTGAGTGCAGATCTGAGCTCCACAAGAGCCAAACACAGGAGAAACTCCGCTCTCTCACACTAGAAACACTGAACACACACACACACACACATACACTTTCTCTCAGAGTGAACCCACACACCTTCCAAAATAAAACAACGTTTAGGCTGGTAGCTTAATTAATGTAGCCTGATAAACAGAACCTTTTTAAGGGGAACTAAATGCTGGCATAGAATGACTCTAATTTAAAACATGTGCATTTTGATGAAAACTGCATAACGCTCCTGAAAAAACAAACAAACAATAGAAATCATTATGAAATTTGTAATGGTATTGATGGTTATTAAAATGGACATGTAAACTGTTTGTGTTGCCTTCTATTTGGGCATTTTAAAAGCAATGCAAGCTATACAATATGGTTTAATGACATTTGCATAGAAACCTATAAAATGTTCAGTGATGGGTTCTTTTTTTCCAGCAGAGGCATATAGGTTACTTCCACTTCTGGTTTTATAACAGCTTTCAGTTCTGTTTTCAGCTTCGATAAAACGTCAGCTTAGTTATTTTTGTTGCATGGCAACGTTCGGTCACATCAGATGTTATGTAGCCTATTCTTTGAATTTATATTAGCCTATTATATGATCTATCTATCTATCTATCTATCTATCTATCTATCTATCTATCTATCTATCTATCTATCTATCTATCTATCTATCTATCTATCTATCTATCTATCTATCTATCTATCTATCTATCTATCTATCTATCTATCTATCTATCTATCTATCTATCTATCTATCTATCTATCTATCTATCTAAGCTGTTCAAGTTATCAATAATAATATTAATATAGCTTTATTTTATATTATATAATGTGTTATTTATTATCATCAACTATTATTAAAATATACAATTTTATGATTAATAATATTGTAATTATATTACATATATATATACAATTATATATATAATATATATATAATATAATATATATAATAATATATACAATATATATATAATTATCGTTATTGTTTTAAATAAGTTGTAATGTAATTGTTTGTCATTATTGTTAAAATGGCTGTTGTTTTTATTAATATAACTATTTTTTATCTATTCTAATGGATACAATTGTTATAAACGCAATATCTTCTAATTATTTAGTATCATTATTATTTACAAAGGCTATGTAACGAAGCACACTTTTGTCATCTCTCTCACCTGGCTCATATTTTGTATTGTTCATAAACAGTCGAATACAGTACAAGGCCGCCCTCTGGCGAGAAATCTTGGCTTCACCAAATTAGTTGGGCCTATTATTGAGCAATGTGAACAATAGGAAATATACAACCAGTCTGTTGGATGGTTATTTTCTTGACTTTTAAAATGCACTCTACTATCTTCATTTTATTATTATTTATTTATAGAAATGTATGACTTGCTACACTGAAAAAAAAATGATTCACTGGATTTGCAATTTTTTTTCATTGGATTTTCTCCATTTTTTTAAGGTGTTTGCAAACAATTTGTATGGGCTGAATTTAATATGGGTCCATATACATTGTTTGCAATCACTAACCTTAAAAAAAACTTTGTTTGCATTGTTTGCAATCACTAACCTTAAAACTTCACTGTCTTGTTTCTGCTAAAAAAAAAAAAAAAAGTTTCTCTGCATGAATTTCAGCATAAAAATCAGCAAAGTGCTCATCTTTTTCCATGCTGAGGTTTTTATTATGTAGTAAAACATGAGTTTAGACCAGGGGTGCCAAAACTTTTTCCTATGAAAGGCCAAAAAACAAATATCATTGAGAGCCGTAGGCCGAAAGTAAATATATCAAACTAAATTACATCAAAGTTGCCATGAGTCATTTTATAGTTTATTTTTATAGTGTTTCAAAGTAAATATAAAACATTACTTAAAATTATATTAAAATGCAGTATAACTTTTTATATTATATCAAACAATCACATTTATAACACAGAGGAGTTAAACTTTGAATACACTAGTCAAACAGACTCTGCCTTTGACTTGATTTGCTCACCAAAGTCTCTGCATTGTCAGATGACAATATGTACATTTAAACAAAATCTGATTCATTTACAGCATTTAATTGAAACATTCCATTCTTTTAATAATAAAACAAACAAAGGGTTACATTGAGTTTGAATTGACAATCTCGAAACCATTCATTCTCCCAAATTTTCTCAGATGGGATGGCGGGACAAATCAAAGGTTACAATGGGCCAACTTTGGCCCATGGGCCCTATTTTGGGCATCTCTTGTTTAGACCTTACATTTACTGTGATAAGCGTCATGGTGGCACAATGCGTAGCATGATCACCTCACAGCAAGAAGGTCACTGGCTCGAGCCCCGGCTGGGTTAGTTGGCATTTCTCTGTAAAGTTTGCATGTTCTCCCCGTGTTTGTGTGGGTTTCCTCTGGTTGCTCCGGTTTCCCCCACAGTCCAAAGACATAGGGGTGTATATAAATTGAGAAAACTAAATTGGCCGTAGTGTATGTGTGTGAATGCAAGAGTGTATGGGTGTTTCCCAGCGTTACGTAAAAGGATTGGTCGTTTATTCAGCTGTGGCCACCCCAGATTAGAAAAGGGACTAAGCTGAAAAGAAAATGAATGAATAAATGAATTTACTGTGATCTGCATATCACTATTGGGCAAAACCATTTTTTTTTCAGCGTAACAAATTACAAGAGTAGGTCAGCAACCACGTTTATTGATACAGGTTACAAGGTAATCAACAAATGAAAAAAAAGGACAATTCTCAAATTGACCACTAGATGACAATGCTGGACTACTGCTTATGGATTTTGTGTCCTCTCACTTCTCAATTCTAACATTTTCTAATTGTGTAAAACACATTTTTATTTTTAATGTAGCTTTTAGAGCAAGTCAAGTTTACAAACCACAGAGAACTAAAACAAAGACTTTTTTTTAGTTCAATCAATAGATCAATATTCTGGATTTCTTAGATTATTCTCAATTCAAAAGTTTCCCTGCTTGTGTAGAACCACATTTATTTTCTCTTTTAGCATAAAGAAATAGCCTAGTTTGGTTTATAACCTAGTGAACATTAAAGAATCAGGCTCCTCAATTTGACCACTAGGTGACAATGCTTGATTACAGTTTATGAATCCTCTAACTTACCATTCACTATTCTGACCTTCTCCTGCTTGGGCTTCTGTATATCGTGGTGTTCGGATGATTATTATGATTATTTGTAACCATGCACAACTCGCCTAGATATCCTATTCATGTTAAAGACTACACTACCCACAAATGTGCGTGCTGAGCACAGGCCGCCATATTGTAGGAAATCCGTTTGCACTATGGATTAGAGTTTAATCCGCAAGAAGGGAGTCAGGGCGACTCAGTGGATCGAGCAAGAAAGCGGAAAGACAAACATGAATTTGAGCGTTACAGTAAAAACAAATTGAAAACATTTTAGTATTAAAGAGCCGCTGTGATCGCTTTACAAAAACTGCCAAAATCTCGAGCGAGAGCCTTTTTATTGTCGCGCGCCTTAGGCACCCCCGCCTCTCTTTCCTCATACAGATGAAGTACGAGTCATTTTCGGGAATCGGTTCTTTTGGACAGTTCATTTTCAAGGTTCGGAGCTACAACAAATTTATCGATTCTTTTACGTCATGGCGTTATTGCGTCACTGACGTGGCAACGTAAACTAAAAGCTACTTTACATATTTTTGACATTTGCATTAATTATGTAAATAAATGCAAAAACGTACCTTTCTAGTACAACTTTTTACTATAATGGTAAAGTTTCATATGCGTAAAAATGGACTGGATCAAAGCCAAATTTTGTTCATTTCCTTTAAGAGACTGCGCTACTGCACAAGTTTGAGAACATTGTTAATTAAACAGCAAAGATGTGTAATAATCCTAAAGAATATGATATTTTTAATTACTGAATGTTTTTATGTACAATATGGCATATCAGTTTGTATATTACTATATAATTCTGTTTTTGTTGTTAAAAAATGGGATACGGCTATTGCATTTTCTGACTCCTTTTTACGCCCATATGTAATTTTTTAAGAAAAGAAGCTAAAAGCTAGTGACATAAATAAGTATTTTCTCCCTCTATGTAATTTAAATTTTTACATATTTTGCATATTTTAATGGCATCCCGACTGAGTTAGATGAGTTTAATAGTTCTATAAAAATCATTTAATTTCCTATAAAAACTATACCAGTGGCATTAATTCAATTAAACGTTTAGTAAAATTTATTGTTTAGACAAGAAGTGCTACAAATGTTCACAAACATTTTCAAATGAAGTTAAAAAAAATAATAATAAAAATAAACAATTACTTTAAGTTGTAAATTATACTGGAAATCGATTGTAACTGATATGCTTTAGATTTGTGTAGGTTTTTGCATTTTATTATTTTTTAAAATCTATTTTTAAACCTTATACACACACACACACACACACACACACACACACACACACACACACACACACACACATATATATATATATATATATATATATATATATATATATATATATATATATATATATATATATATATATATATATATATATATACACACACACACACACACACACAAAATTTATATATAACGTTATGTACTCAAACGCTTTTTTGTTGACGATGTTTTATTAGAGTCAGCCATATTTATGTCTATGTGTGTATGTATTGTGTTTTACAATAAATGTTTTGCTTGTAAATGTTATGTTTTCAAATGAACAAAGCTGTTAATAAAACATCTGAATATGCATTTTATCAGTGATTAGTTAGGTTTTTGCTCAACTCGCTCTCTACGGTTCTCAGTTCAGTGAATCGGTGAAGTGTTGACTCGAGAACCGAGTCCTTTTCGTCTGCGAACCGTTCAGGCTGGGTTTATGAACAGGTTCAAACGATTCCCTGAGATGATCCGACTCAAATGAACGATTCGTCTACGAGTCGGACATCGCTACTCCCTCAGAGAAATTGACAGCAGCTGGGTCGCCTGTGTGAGCAAACCCGAAGGACAGACACGGCAGAAAATAAAACTCTGCCGTTGCAGTGGGCTCCCCCTTCCCCTTTCCCCCACCGTTTGAGCGAACATATCAGTAAAGCGACCCGGACGAGCTCTCTGACTCCGTTTCCCCGCTTTCACAGCGGAGCGGTCAGGACTTTTGTCAGTAGCTTAGCCGAGCTAGCGGGCTAACACGACTAGCTGGGTTCAGCTACAACAAGGAATTACAAATATTCCACCGAGAAACACTGAAGAATGTCGGGGAAGGATCAGAATAAACAATCCACCACCGAACGGCTCGTGAAAGGTACATTTTCTTTGTGAAACTGCGTTTTTGTACAGTTCGGGTGGGTTTTGTGTTAGCTAACCCGCTCTGGTAGCTGATGGGTGACATTCAGTTTATGTCTAATATAAATATAAGCAAGCGAGGACATCTGTTGTGTTGACTGACTTTTGGATAACTTAGAAAGTGAAATGACACATGTTGATGGCTAATTTGACAGGCTGGCTCGGGCTGCATGGGATGAATTAGCGTGAATTAAATGAGATCAATGAAGTTTTAAGCTCTAGTGTGCAAACATTACGCAGAGGCAAAGCTCTTATTAGTGAATTAGGCCATTATGGGATATTAGTGGAGATGCATGATACTTGTAGTGGTCTGGATATGCAAAACACGTGAAATTCATGAAAATGAAACTACCAAAGCTGTATCAAGCTTTGCATTGCAGGTCTTTGTATTTTTCACTTCTCTATATCTGGCGTTTTGGTCGTGTCTCTGTCTATAGATGCTGATTAGACAACAATTCTAAAATGAAGGATGTATGAAACTCCTTTTTAGTGTAAACAGGCTTTGGTTGACTTTGATATGCATTGCAATCTCATTTGCATGACATGAAATACTTTTTGAACGTAACAGTGTTATAAATCTTAAAATGAGAGGTTAATCATACTTGTGTGTGTGTGTGTGTGTGTGTGTGTTTGTCATATATATATATATATATATATATATATATATATATATATATATATATATATATATATATATATATAGTGCTCAGCATAATTGAGTACACCCCTTTTTGAAATTAATTTCTTAGTGAATATAGGCAATGTATTTTGGTGTATTTAAACAAAATAGATTTATTAAGCAGATATATTTATTAAAATAATATTTTAGTTACCAAACATATTTAGAAATTGAAATATGTTTCAATTAAATTAGAGCAAAATATAAAAAAAAACAATCTACAAAATTTAAGCAAGATTTCTGTTCATTTTTTTTGCTTCTCTTGATTTTCCTCTTTTTTTAAAAAAAATGTATTTTATGTTTTTCTATTACATAAATATGTGTATACTAGTTTTTTTGGACTGTTATTGTAAGTTATTTTGTTAGATAAGCTCCAGATTTGCTTTCAGTACTGATTTTTAATGAAGACCGCAGAAGTCAAGAATTCATTTGAATGATTTAGCCAGACATGTTTACTGTTCCAAAACATTTTAAATGTTTCTTAACATAAAGTATATTGTGTTTAAAAGGGGAAATTTTACCCAGACATTTTAAAAGAATATATTTTAGAGCAGTAATTGCAATACTGCGAAACCATGATATTTTTATTCAAGGTTATCATACAGTCAGAATCTTATACTGGCCCATGACTACTGAGCACTATATATATAATTATTCATTCATTTTCTTGTCGGCTTAGTCCCTTTATTAATCCGGGGTCGCCACAGCGGAATGAACCGCCAACTTATCCAGCAAGTTTTTACGCAGCGGATGCCCTTCCAGCCGCAACCCATCTCTGGGAAACAATCACACACACTCATACTCTACGGACAATTTAGCCTACCTAATTCACCTGTACCGCATGTCTTTGGACTGTGGGGGAAACTGGAGCACCCGGAGGAAACCCACGCGAAGGCAGGGAGAACATGCAAACTCCACACAGAAACGCCAACTGAGCCGAGGTTCGAACCACCGACCTTCTTGCTGTGAGGCAACAGCACTACCTACTGCGCCACTGCCTAATATATATATATACACACATGATTAGTATATTTTTTGTTTTCTATTATATAATGAATAGGTATATACATCATAAATCAATTGGTTACATCTATTTTTAATATATTAGTACCTAAAAACTGAATAGGCATAAAAGTTTATTATGAGAGATGAAAATGTTTCACAGTTTATAATTTAATTGCTATGCACATTTCAAAATAAAAGATTAATGTAACTTTAAAAGCCTATTTAGCACTGTATGTTATTCTTGGTGGACTTATCAGAATGACTTATTTTATTAAGTCCACAGAGCCTTCACCCGCTTTATCAGTACACAAAAGTGCCTCTGTTAACATTAATTCAAATTACTGCAGTGCATTTGCTTTCATTCTCCTGCATCTATCGTTCTTCTGGCTTTCGGCAAGGGAATTTGAGAGAAGTAAATCCTGTGCTCTCTTGTCTGAAGGTAGAACTAAACTAATTGAACTTATCCCTGTGATCCCAATTAACCTCATACAAATAATCCTACTTTAAAATCAAGGAAGGATTGACCTATGCTTAGGTAATTCATTTAAACATCAGCTCCCTATCAAGGGCTCATGGGAGTATCTCATGTTGAAGCGGTGAGACACAGTCGAGTAATGCTCTAATTGGATCATTAGGTCAGTGTCTTCATAGGCACAGAAGCACCCGGGGAACTTTGACTTGTTTTTGATTAAAACTACTGTGTCCGCTGACATATATAGTGTGTTCATGCCTCTCAGCCTCTTATTTGCCGCTGTCAGCTCGCTGTGTTTTAGCTGATCGGGCTCAATTAGACAGCCTCTGTAATGAGCTGTTGGCACTAGGCTCTTTAGTAGTTTAGTTCTGGAGCCGTAATGATTTGCGTCTTCCTTCCCGAGTCAGTCCATTCAGCAATCTAAATCGCTACAGACAAGAAAAAAACCCTCCTCATTAAAAAAAGAGCTCAGCCCTCATTCTGACTAGAATTGGAGATCTTCGTTTTTCAGGAGCAGTAGCATTTCAGCTTCAAATTGGTTCCAGGTTTCACTGAATGCCTCCTTTCAGTTTGAGCACTCCAACACCTGGATTTTGCGCTACACGTATGCGTAATTGCAGGCTGTCTGAAAAGTGTTTTTGTGGGATTTGTTTTGTCAACCGTGATGGCCAGACATGCATCTTATAGAAGTTCTGAACTAGAGAATTGTGCAAAAAGAATACAAGATAGAGAAGTGAATATGTTGTCTGTGAAATAATGTAAGGTGCATTCGCTTAATTATCTACATTTCAAGATGATGTTCTGTTCTGAAGCGGTTCACATCCTTCGGCTCAGAACTGTGTTTCTATGACAACACTAAATTAATCTGTAGAGAGGTCACATGGTACTAGTTTAGCTCTCAGAATATCCTTAGTATGAAACTTGTAATTGTGATCCAGATGAGTTGGAATCTTATTTTGGGGGTTAAAAGATTGCGTGAACGCACCTTTAAAATGCAGTGATCCCTCTCAGACACTTTTTTTCAGTGCTTGTTTCTTAAAGCGCATTTGTCCATTGATGCTTAATATAAGGATTTTAAAGTCTTCTTTAAAGCCTGAGCCAGACCTGCCAGTTATGAGGTAAATCTCAATTTTTTTAAAGACATTTGAAAAAGTATTTTAAAATGCACCAAAGGTACAAGCTTTCAGGAAAGGGGATTACTCAACAAGTATTAAAAAAATGCATTGAATGGGTTACTTACTTGCACACAGACTTTTAGTCAGAATTGTCATTCCATACAAAATCGCCACTTTTAAGATCTAATTTCTTTAAAAAAGCAGCAACCTTCACTGCCTGGCTTTCACTGGAAGTTCATCATTGGATGGAAAACACTATCTGTGCATGCAGCTCATTGATGCAAACTAACGGTACCTTAACATAGGCTGGGCAATTTGGCAAAAATGGAATCTCAATAATTATTTTTCATATTGATTGATAACGATATATATTTACTGTTAATGCTTCCAGATTTTAAAAAGTATCCCAACAATTACTGAAGCCACAAAAAGTAGAGGGTACATTAAATGGCATAACACATTTTCAGTTTACATTTCCTGTGGCCGAAAATTTGGTACATCTCTAATACAGGGTTTCCATGGGGTCTTAAAGTATTAAAAGTTGATTAATCAATTATGCGAAAATTAAGGCCCTTAAAAGGTATTAAAAAGTCTTAATCATGTTTTTACGAGGTCTTAAGTTTTGTTCAAGCATTGTCCAGTGTTTGATTCCAAAAAAAAGCATAAATATATTTATTTTCCTTCTAATATTAACAACAGTGTGCTCAAACCACACCATTGGTTCGGGCCAGGGCGCATCCGGTCAAGCCCCTTCGTCCGGGTGATGTCACGCAATTTGGTGATGTGAAGCTCTCCACATGTAGTAAACCATAGAGCAAAACAGACAGCAAAATGGGAAAATGTAAGTTTGCGTACTCCTGGTTAGAGAAACAGGAGTTTAAACAGTGGCTGAAGCCTGTCGCTGAAAACAACCGTGTAATTTATTCTTTTAAGCTTTTGAGCTTATCTGAGTTTTGTTGCAAGGTTGTGCTCCACTAGTTTATTTAACTACAACTGTTTATTAAGTTAAAAGTTTGATACTAATTAGAACTAAAATATTCTGAGAAGGTCTTTAAAAAGTCTTTAAAAGGTATTGAAATTTCCTTTAGGATTCCTACATATACCCTGTAATATTAACATACTTTTTGATTCCTATTGTCGCACATTTCTGCTGTTATTATAATTATGATAATTAGATTATCAGTAAAGTTTCGAGCTTATCACTAGCTATGTTTGCATCCAAATATGCTAATTAACTTTATACACAAAACTGGATTACTGCTTTATTCGCACGTATTTTATGCAATGTTTCCATCCAACAAGTCAAAGTGAACAAAATCGCCACTTCCTGATTAACTGGCGCCAAATCAAGAGTAAAAACAAAATTTGCTGCGGCAGGAGAAGCTGCGCAAATCTTTTTTTTTATTTAACAAATGGCTTTCGTCTCAGTAGGTAATCCTGAAACGCAGTGAAAGCATGGTGGCATTTGAAGGCATGAGACACGGAACACAGATGCTCTTGATTCTTAAGGTCATTAATAATATAACAACACTAATACTGAAATAGTAAGGCGTTTTAGAGTGACCAAAACATGTTTCAGAGGTTTTACAGTGTGCTAAACTTGCTGGTTTGTCCATTCTCGCACATTTTTATCATCACATGATCTCTTATAACAATAACGCATAACTTTTTTTTTAATGCGCACAGTGGAATTTGTTCGGTAAATGTGTTTCCATCGGAGTTTAGGTCCATCTTTTCTTATCGAATAAAGTTTATCCTGGTTATGCGCATATGTTTTTTTTAATGCGTATTTTTGAAATTTATGTGCATCTTGGCGTTTCCTACAACCGTTTTTATGCGCATATCTAAAAAGCGCATAAAAATAGGTGGATGAAAATGTAACTATTTTTATTGAGATAAATGTTATAATTTTATCATTTATCGGCCCAGCCCTACCTCAACATAGCTAAGGGCATACTCGCACTATGTACAGTTGCCTTGAACCGGGCCAAAGCACGCTTTTCGCCCCTCCCGTCCCCCCTGACAGCCCGCAGTCACATTACATTCGGGCCTGGGCACGCTTATGTCATCGATGCTGCGCTGTTGAGTAAGCGCTTTTGCTCAGCACAGTGGAGATTGCTTTAGTTATACCGTTTTTAGCCGTTTGATGTGCAGTGACACGCAGTCAAATATTTTGCCGAACAGATCAGCCAATTTTGACACTCATAAACAATCATAAAGTCCTCGTGCTGCAGGAATTAAGAGGTTTGCTGAAGGTACGCAGCTGTCGTGCAGTGAGGGGTTTGCGTCTTTAATAAACTACGACAGTTTGCGTTCACTGAACAGTAAGAATGATTAATTAATCCATATGAAACGGTCCCTTAAAAGTCATGTCTTGCTTTTCAGTTTCGGGCTTAGGCGTGTTTTGCACTCACACACAACCGTACCAAAGCACTTCTCAAATGATCCGGTAAACTGAAATGGGCACGGTTCAGATAGCATAGTGTGAGTAGGCTTTAATTATCAACAACAAAACTAAAATGCAGTATTATACATGTCAGGAAAGTAGCTATCAATGTCTGTTTGTAAAGAATATATACACCTGCGCAGCTTTTTTTTTCTTCTTTTTATTTTTTTGGAAAATCAGCTTTTGTATTTTGCATAGGAATGATAGACATTGTTTTAAAAAATGTTTGCATTTTCAGACTGCTTATGAGTGGCTGAATTTAATCTGGTGTTCTGCATTTAGTTTAAAATGGTTTACCAGGAGTCAACCTCGGGACTCAAAGTAGGTCAAATTTTTTTCGATTAGCTTTCATTGAAAATCGATTCTTCTGAACTCTAGAACCCAACTGTTGGACGTCTTTAAAGCACTCTTATCTAGTGACACATCAATGCTGAGTGCTAGAATTCTACTATACCACCTCTGAGCTATTGGTAGGCGTTGTTTTTTCTTCTTTTTTTTTTTTCTGGCCGATGAAATTCAAATGAATTCTGTAGGCTCAAATGATGAAATATTAAAAGCTTGTTGACAGCATGCTTTTGTTAGTTTTGTCCAGAAAACATTGCATTTAGAAGGTAAAATTACAAAAGCTTCTCTTCAAACGGACTGTAAGCTTTGCGCGAATGAACTCCAGCATGATTGAAGTGCTGAGTGGGAGTTGAGGTTCTCTCCAAGGCCGCGTCTTGATGAGTCCTCCCACAGCTAAAGCACGGAGCGTGGGGAATCAAGGATCGCAGCGGCACTTTTCTACTCCGCACTCATCAGCCGAGCCAGGCTTGGAACAATGTGACGGAGGCGGAGGAAAGATGAGGTTAAGTGCCTTTAAAAGCTTTGATTAGTTGCTAGACGTTTCCATGCAACTCTTTTCTCACTTTCGCCTGCTGAGAATGGCAGACAGTGCAGCGGTTGTTGTGTTGTGTATTTAAACGTGGACCAGCAGTCAGTTAAAAGCTTTAAAGGTTAGCATGAGAGAGTAATTCAAGCTGGGTTGCATTCTGTAGATATTTTTTGTTTTGTTTTGAGGGGTGGGGAACATCAGCACCCTGCCCACTCTAAGTCATTTCACCATCTAATCCACATTGTCTAGAAATGAGCAAGTTACACAGCTGACTCTAATATACAGTTTTGGACCCCCATCAGTCTGCTGTTGAATTTGATGTTTTGACCTTTTGGCTTATTTACAGATAGAAACTAGAGCTGTCAGGGTCAACGTCACCCTGCTTGTGTAATTATTCTGTCCTCATGCATGATTAACGGACCTCAGGCCCAGTCTCTCACCCTTCCACCATGGCCTCTCTCTAGGTTCGCTCTTACCGCCCAAGATAGCTCCTGTCCTCCTTGCCAAGAACCTCAAAGTCCATGTGATTTCTTGCCTAAAATGTTCTCTAATATCTGTTTTAAAAAATAGTTAGTGAGATTAAACCACAGATCTGACTGACACAGGAAGTTACGCCTTTTCTAGCTTCCTTATTAATATACATGTACACTGGTCCAAACAAGTCTTAAAGGGATAGTTCACCCAAAAGTGAAAACTCATCATTTGCTCACCAGCCTCAGAAAAAAGATGTCGGTACAGCAGAATTCAGTGGTCTCTGAAATGACATAAAACTGAAACTATTTATGAAATGTTCATATGCATCTTTGAAGACATTAATGTATTGCATTTTTATTATTGGGCTATGGATGAGAGTGCAAAAAGTACTAAGTTGCTTAACTTTTTTTTTTTACTGGGCTGCGATATAACAAGAATAATGTACACCACTAATGTAGTACAGTTGCCTCACTACTGGGTAAATATATATCCTGGTACTTTGATAGTAAAATCCTCCCCCCGTCCTGAGGGCTTCATTTTCACATGCAAATGCACCACACCGAGAGGTTACACATTTTCACTGCCATTTTCTCAGAAGGGTGAACTCAGCCCTCGAGCCAGATAATAGCCCTGTTACAGCTTTAGTTAAAACAGGCAAATGAGCAGGTGTTCTTCCTTTATTCTGTCAGCCGTGAAAGATTCACTCTTCCTCATACTGGCATGCAACAAGACCAACACCCTCTGATGGTTTCTGCCTGAACTGACTCCAAAGTCATCAAAAACAGTTTATTTTATAAAGCCATTTCATTCTTTGCTCCTAATTCCACCAGTGGAGTCCCAGGTTTGCAGTCAGCTGAGCTCCAAGCTTTATTGTGGTCTATCATGCCTGTGGTCCCAGCTCTTAAAGCCATGGATGTCGGCCAGGCCCACATTCTTCTGGAGAGCAAGCCGTGCCAACCTGGCCTGTGACCCTGGCAGAGAGGATTCCTTATCGAGGCCAACAGCTGGCCTTCTACCCCACCCCAATTTCAGGACGTAACTTCCCAACTCCTCTTAAACTGGTTTGAATGTTGTGGAATTCCTGCAACTGAAAATAGCTCAAGGCTCAGGGGGTTGCAGAGCAACTCCAGCAGGCATTTGTTTGCATGCCGCCTGCCTCAGCATTCGCTCATGCGCACATCGTCTGAATGTAATATCCCAGCCCCCAGGTTGTCAAGGGTTTGTTTAAGCTGTCTTCTGCGCAACGGCAAGGCCTTCATGTCTTCTTAACAAGGCCCGTGCGTGTTCGTTGGGGGAAGGGACGGGGCCAGCTGTGGCCATATGTGTTCTGATAACCCACACAGCTTCGCGGGAGAGACCCAAATTCAGACCAATAATGTTAACCTTTATTACCGTGCATATGTTTCACTTTTAGTTCCTGGAAATCAGCTTACCATTGCATTTTTTCATTCAACCTCGTGCAGCAATGCATTTTCGGTTATTGTCATGAATTGAGTAATAACTTGACAACTTGCAACCACAGACTTTTACACATTCCAGGGATAGTTAGGTCATGCATTGTTTTTGCATGAATTCCCCCCAGGCAAAACCAGTTAAGTCCAGGGTGTGCCTTACAACCAATGTTATTGGTCAATTCATCCACACAGTTCAGAATTCATCCATTCTATTCAGCCTTAACATTGATCAGATTAGTTTGACTGTATTGCTGTATGCTTTAAAAAAGTTAAGGAAAATGTTTAAGCAATGGTGGAACAAATACTGAAAAAAATCATACTCTCATTAAAGTAGGGCTGGCTGATAAAATCGGTATCGATATTCATTTTTTGACCGAACACCATTGTCAATATTGATTTAAAAAAAAAAACATTTGGGATGTTGTTTCGGTATGAAGCGCTTGGGGTGTAAGTTTGTCATTTCCAATGGAGGCACACGCATTTTCAGGCTGCACCCTGTTGAAAAAACATCTGAACTTTTCTGAATGCCACGAGTGCACAGCAATTCATGCAAGTAGAACTAACCAATCTGCTTTACACTTTGTATGAAACATACACATTTCAGTAATAATGGCAGACTAAATACGTCAGAGAAACACGGCGGACCCAAGCACTGCATCAGTTTTCACTTTTCTTTATAAACTTGCATCGGAGCTGCAACAGTTTCTGTTTGTTATCCTCTGAGAAAATGGTTGATGGTCACCTAGTTACAAGAGATACCGGGTGAGCGCGAGCGCACGTGCTTGTCCCTTCAAGTCAGAATAACAACACATGCAAAAATGAGTGCCGTAAAGCAGCAGTGAGGAGATTGTGAATAAAAAAGGATGTAAGAATGTTACCAGAGTGGCTTTTTGGTTTCTTTTCGTGTGCATCCCAGCCACTAGCTCCTCTTCTGAAAGATTTTTTTACCGTTGGTGGTAATATAGTCGTTCAACTTCATAATTTTTAATGTTGCAGTATGTATTTGAAAAATGATGGTTCGTTTCTTTACTTGAAAGCTCATATTCGATTATCATAATTTGTTTTGTTGACAGAGTTTGAGGTTTACTGTATCATTATTACTGACACCTTAACGTTTGCTTTGTTTGTTCAGTATTTATGCTTTACTAGTATCGCACACACTTTGTAACATTTTTATTTATCAAATTTAGGAGTCTCTTCAACACTTTGTTTTCTTTATTATGAAGAGATGAAATACTTTGTTTTAAATATTTTTGGTTTTTGACTATTAAAACTATTTGCCTTTGTAATGTTTGTAAATTAAAATAAAGTGGTTAAATAAAAAAAATCCTAATAGTCCTAAATGTATAGTTAAAAAATATTCAGTAATTATCGATATCGAATGAAATGAAACATATTGTGATAATTTTTTTTTTTGCAATATCGTCCAGACCTAAAGTACTATTACTTGCCAAAAATGTAGTGCAAGTAGAGGATGAGTATGTTTTCTAATAATTACTCAAAAGTAGCCCTTAGTACTTGAGTAGTGATTTAAATTATCATACCCTGCAAATTAAAAATGTAGATTACGTCATGTAATCATCATGTGTTTCAAACTATTCATGGACTAAACAATTTTAAATGTGAGATTAATTCAATGTGAGAATCAATTGCATTAATATGTGCACCTTTAATAAGCTAACAGTAAGCAGGTGGATGCATTTACATGCAGAGCGAATCTGTAACCCAAAGGGCAGAAATCTGGCTGTGACAATATGTGAATGCTTATGTACTTTAAATCCTGACTAACAAGCAATGAGTGTCCAGCAGTTGGTGCCACAAACCAAACTTGTGTAGCACTGATAGATTACATGAAATTGTGTATTTAAAAACGTAACATTCTGTAGTGAATTTGATTATATTTTAAGGACATGTCATGATTTCAGTCCTCATGCATTTCAGCAGACATTCTTTGTTTTATAGTCAGTGACTTAGTCTAAATTAAAACTTAGTCTTTCTGTTGTTGCTCTTAAATGGTTTCGTCTTGTACACCTAATGCTTCTCCTCTAAACATGTATGCTTATAAAGTCTTCCTTTCTTAAAGTTAGTCTTTTTGATGCTATTTTTGTATGTGCAAAAGGGCTGCACAATTGATCTAATTTCTAATCATGATCACTGTTACACAATTACTGTTACACAACATGCCACAATTACAAACAAATATGATATTATGCCATGCGATTGGCTGGTGGATGAATAATATGAAGACGAAGATATGTTTGGAGAAAATGGATCCAACATTTAGTGTTGTCCTTAGGCATGGGACGATAATCGTTGTCAAGTTATACCACGGTTTGGAAAAGTCAAGGTTTTAAAACCACTAAAATTTTCTCCTGAATTGTTTCTGCAGTATATGCAAGATTTTTTTAATGACTATTTTGTTTTTTAGAACAACAGTAGCTCTAGCAGAAAAGATATCCATAGATGCCATTTTAAATTGTAAAGAAATCTTTGTTTTAGAAACTAATGAAGACAGCGGAAATCAATAGCTATGTTTCCATCTAAAATTGTGAAATAACTTTATGGTCAACTGGAATATCGCATAAAAGATGTGCAGCGTTTCCATCCACTGGGTCAAAGAGAACAAAATCATCACTTCCTGATTAACTTATGCCAAATATCAACAGTAAAAATGAAATTTGCTGCGTCAGAAGAAGCTGCATGAGTCTTTTCTTCATTTAATAAATGACTTGTGCCTCATAAGACAATCTTGGCATGCAGTGAACGCGTGGTGGCAGTTGAAGGTGCTCATCTTGCTGCTTTGTCAGTTCACACACATTGTCATCATCACATGATCTCCTATAATAAAATCACATGACTTTTTTTTAAATGCGTATATTGAAATTTGTTTCGTAAAAGTGTTTCCATCGTTTATGTTTAAGTTTAGGTGCATCTTTTATTATCGAAATAAATAGTTTATCTTATTCATTTTTCAAAATGTATGCACATCTTGGCGTTTCATTAACCGTTTTTTTTTATGTGCATAAAAATAGGTGGATGGAAACGTAGCTAATGATTCATTTGAAATATTTAACCTGACATGTTCACTGTTCCAAAATATTATAAATGTTTCTAAAATAAAGTATATTGTGCTCCAAGGGGGAAAAAAAGTTTTAGTTTTTTTACCCAGACATTTAAAAAGAATAGATTTTAGAGCAGTAATCCCAATACCGTGAAACTGTGATATTTTTATCCAAGGTTATCATACCAACGGCATCCTATACCGGCCCATGCCTAGATGTCCTAGCAACTAACCAGAACACCCTAACATCATCATAATGTTGTTTTGGGGGGGTGGGAGGGGGGAAATCAAATAAATTTGAGGTTTTTAGAATTGAATCTTTTTTTAATAGTTCATTTATTAGTTAAATGTTAGCATGCTACTCATCCCCCACTGTTTGTGCTATGTGATACTTCAATCATGCAGCTAATTGTGCCATTTTCGGCTGCTGGAAAAAAAAAAAAATCATCTTACACAGAGCACCTTAGCAACTGTAAAGCAATGCCATGGCAACTGCCCAGAATACCCTAACATCACTGTGGCGAGTTTTGCACTGGCAAACACTAGGGATGTGCTGCATTTCCCAACAACTTGTTTTAAATTCCTGAATAATTGGTTTGGTAAAATCTTGCTTAAAAAAGCCTTTGAGTTTTTCCTCCCAGAAGTCTGAAAGTGGCCTGTTTAGAAAGCCTTGCTCTTAAGATATTTTTATTTAGAGTAACACTGAAACAAATTTGTCGGCACTTTTTGTTTTTATCACACACCATCTGGTTATGAATTTGAGGAAAAGACGCACTTCCTTAACTTGTAGACACTTTGGTCAACAGATGCTCTGATAGACTCTGAAACTTCACCACAGTTTTCGAATCTCTCAAAACATGCTGCTTTAAATTTAGAGATTCGATGCGACTCTCTGTCGAACAGTTCCAGATCAATGCAAGTTCTGAATTGCTCAGCTACAAAGTTGTAATCCATTTTGTACAGCAAGAAGTGTTAAAAAGCATACATAATGTCCTCTTGCATGTACTGTGTGTATCAAACGCTTGCCAGCAGGGTTTCCCTGTGACTAACAAGAGTAAAGAATTGAGTCTTCCTTTCTTCTCTCTCCCGCAGCGGTGCCGTACCCTCCCACAACGCGGCTCACCATGAAAGAGCTGTACGAGGACGGCAAGCCCAAGGTGGAGCTTTTGAAGAGCCACCTGGTGAAAGAGGGCCGCCTGGAGGAGGACGTGGCCCTACGCATCATCAACGATGGAGCCAACATCCTCCGCCACGAGAAGTGCATGCTGGAAGTCGAGGCGCCCATCACAGGTAGGCTGTTCTGATGACTCACTTTGCGGTGACACTTAAAAACCTGTCGTGATTCACAAGCAACGGCTTCATCCAGGATGTGGTTCTCAAAGGAGCTTTTCTCGCAAAGCCTAATGCCACACAATCACAGAAAAGCACAATGCCCACTGGTGTTGATACTCGCCCACACACCTGCTACCTTAGAAGCGAGTTATTTTGTTGATCTACAGGGAGACAATTCACAGAATCTCAGACTCATGAAGATACCCTCAAGGTTCTGCGGTTACTTGATCGGGCGTCTCTATCATTCGTAATCTTTTTGGTTTAGTCTTGACCCCGACATAATCCTCAAGCCAGCAAGATAAGCATGATTATTTTCATACGGAGTTAGTCTTCCACAGCAACCCCTAATGTGGCTGCTCTATAAAGGTCAGAGAAACAGTTGCATCCTAGACTCTCTTTCGTGCACACCCCCACACTTTAATTCCCCAGCGGAGGCCACAGGAAACCCCCAGCACTCGCCATACACTCGAGCAAACACACAAACAGGTGTGTGGATATAAATGGGCACGTCTATCCACATCTAACCCCCCCTCCTCAACCACTCTTTGCTCTCTCATGTTTTTCATAACACACACACACACACACACACACACACACACGCATGCACATACACCGTGTGTAATGGTTCAGCCAAAAGAGAAAACTGGAAAATATTCGGCACATATGATTGAAATGGTGTTTCCATCTAACCTCTTCTAGAACTTTAAATTATTGAAAGGTAGAGGAAATACTGTTGGTTTGGCCACATCCTGTTTGTGACCACTATAGATTTGTCTCACCATGCTGTTTTGAGTGGGCCTAGTATTTGTGCACTTTAGCTAGTAGGTTTTAATATTTGTGCACCCACAGGATTTCTGCTTCCATCTCTATTGCAGACATGTATTTGGCCTTTGCCACATTTTTCCAGGTTTTCACTCTGGCCATATCGTTCTAGTGAAGTCACACTTGTTGTTGCTGTACTTCAGGCATTTGTCTTACTGTATTTTGTCTCTGTCGTCAGTGTGCGGAGATGTCCACGGGCAGTTCTTCGACCTGATGAAGCTCTTCGAGGTGGGGGGTTCCCCGCACAACACACGCTATCTATTTTTGGGAGACTACGTGGATCGAGGCTATTTTAGTATTGAGGTGAGTGCTACTCTGCAACGATCCTAATGAGGTATGTAAAATAGGGTTAAGTGGTCAACAGCTGAGTCTCTCTAAAATGTCTGGATAAGCGTATTTTAAGAAAGCTGTATGTTCAATATGTGTTAATCTCTATCAGGATTGTCTGTGGCATGATGTTGATTACTATAGAAAATCATTTAACCTTGCCTCCTAAATTTGGCTGTATATCATGCATTGGTATTTAAGCCTATTTGACAATTATTATGAACAAAGAATAGTTTTTATAGCCTTACTGACTATAAAAGCATAAAACCTTATTTGTCTGTTAAAATGAGACCAGTGTGATGTTTCACTTTCCTTATAGAATGTAACCCTAATGTAAGAATGTAACTCTAGTGGGGTTTGATTGAAATATGAGTACAACACAGACCAACGGTCTAAACAAACCAAAAACAGTGTGTAATTCCACCAGAAAAAGGACAGAATCCTCATGCATACCTGTCTTCTATTGGCCTTATTTTTCAATTCAGAAGTGTGCCCGTTTTTGCTGTTTGTTTTAGAACAGGGGTACCCAAACTCTGTCTTGGAGGGCCAGTGTCCTGCAAAGTTTAGTTCCAACCCCAAACAGACACCTGGGCTAGCTAATCAAGCTCATATCAGGCTTTCTGAAAACATCCTTGCAGGTGTGTTGAGGCAAGTTGGATCCAAAATCTGCAGGACATCTGCCTATGGGAGAAATGACTAGGAATAATAAACACCAGAAAATGTCAAATTACTTGCTCTACAAACAAGTTCTTGCATGACTATACGAAGTAGAATAAAATATCAGTTTGCAGCATAACAAGCTGTTTTTAAAGGGCCATGAAACCCCCTCGTTTCAGCAGGGTGTTTTCACACCTCTACTTTGGAAAAAGTCAGAAAAGTGGGCGTGTCCAGCTCTGTTTAGGGGGGAGTGTTGGAGGAAGAAAAGTGGGATGGTGTGGGAGTGTCTATTTGGGCACGCGCGAGTTTCAGAGTCAAAATACACACACACACACACATACAGGAGAAAGTGATGGTGTTTAACCTACATGGACATCTGTAGTCGAATTATTTGCCAAATTATTAAATGTTGGACTTTAACTGCAGTTTGGCTCTTTCATTCAGGGAATTCATTCATGCCCCTCCCGACAAACGAGATATTTGATTCGAGGAGCTGCTCTAAGCGTGTATTTTTCATGCAATGTTTTATACTACACGGCGAATGAGAGAAAAAAAACCTCCGCATTTCCCGGAAACTTAGATGCACACGGCAGGTAGCGTCAGAAAGCCGCGCGTGTTATTCCGGTCACTAAATGCGGTAAAAACCCTACACGAGGTTAAAGTTTGGTTGTGGTGCTAACGTGTTTACACTCTGTGCAATAGTTTGTTAGATACGAACAAACTGAATAAACAAAGAGCACTGGTCGCTCACTTACCAAATCTGTAGAGACAGGACAATCACCAGCAACTAGAGCCGCGTCTTTATGAAGAGAATACTACAAACGAATCCAGATCTTAGCGTTTGCAGATGAGAACAGCTCTCAGGTAAACAATGTTCCTCCTTAGACACGTAAGTTATTGTTGTCGAGCGTCGCGTACACTGTAATCCACACGTGACTCTGAGCTCTCACAGAGAGAAAATGAAAACGAAACTTAACTGCAGCAAACTATAAAAGCAACACTTCACGCTTGTTTTGCCAACACAACGTGGTGTCTCTGTCCTGAAAACACGGTGATAGTAATGAATATTAATGAAGTTGCACAATAGAGTGCGCTGATTGGTTTAAACCAAGCCTTACTTATGCATTAATGCATCACACTGTAAGACGTAATAAGACTCACTCTGGCACAGACGTCCAGTCTGCACGCTGGAATAAAGGCTATTATGTCATGACCGTGACGCAGCTTCAAAAATTCGTTTCAAACCGGAAGTACGAATTTGCTTGAAATAACGCAAAAACAACCAATTTACACTTTTTAGTGTAATATAGGTGTCTTAATAGTGTTTTTAGCAGTGTGGGACACATATACGACTGTCAACAGCTCAAAAAATGTGTTTTGGTGTTTCGTGACCCTTTAATATCTAAAAATGAATGTAAGTGAATAAGACCGAATGTCTCGAGCCAAAAAGATTGAAATGGCTGCATCCGCTCGTACTCGAAAAATAAGGTGAATAATATGGAGGTAGTACGGTTCAGTAGTCATAAGAAACATCTTGCATCAGATTTTTATTTGAGCATGTGATGATGATATTCCTGGTTCAGGTTTTGATCCTAATAATGACACTTTTGAACACTAAGTGAACAGGACTAACTGTGCAGGGTTAATTAGCAAATAATGGTATTGATCATATCAACATCTATATTGCACACAATGTGGAGAAACTTCAAGCGTTCCAGCAGTTTACAGGCACTTCACTATTCAACCAAAAAAGGTTGAATTAATAACTTGATTTTTAAAAAATGCAATTTCCCTAAAAAAGTTTTGATTGTGTCTGATTTATCAACCGATTCAAGCGTATGCGTATGCTCCGGTTCAGCCTTCACGCAGTCGCTTACCCCTCACCGTGGCTGACGTGCACCTTCAAAAAAATGTAACATGTTGCGACTACGCATTGCACAAGCTCTGTGATTGGTGGGCTTGGTATCGCTGACAAGTGTGAGTGGGGATGAGAGGCGCGGTAACCCATTGGAGCGAGTGTTTACAAGTGTTGAGTCCTGTGAAGGAGCTCCAAGTTAAAAAGTTTTGTTTTGCGTTTACCTTATGATTATTGTTGTTGCATGTCCACTGGTCCCCACCTCAGAATGAGTGAGTTTTAGCTACTTGTATATTAGGTAGCATTAAAAAAACACACACACCAGCGAAGATACTCGACACAGAGGAACATTATAACATACTGCCAGCTAGCTTTGCGGAAGTGTTATTGCAGAGTGACACAATTGCACAGAGAAGTATAAATGCACAACAACGTGCAAGGAAGGCTGTGGGTCATTCTGATCACTTGACGTAGAGGTATAAAGACATGGTTTAAGACAATCTGAAGAGCCTACCAAGTTCAGTTATGCAAATTTATCTTACCAGAAACTTTTTAATTTTGGCTTTGGAATTTGCCTAAAATCATTGTACTTTCCTGCTTCAGTAAAAATGTATTTCCGTGCATCACTAGCATGCCACAAATGTCATCAATAAAGACAACTCTATTAGAAATTCAGAGGGTTCTTTTTTTTCAAAAAGAGGCTAGTTTTCTGTTTAATTCCCTTTTATAATCTCTTTACAAAGTCTTCAGAAAATTTCAAGGCCATTTCAACACATCTGTGCCAAATGAAGTTACATCTTGTGCTTTGTCAACACTAAATGCATTCACATTTTAAGTGTCTTTGCACTCTGAATATGCCATGTGGCAGTTCTATTCAAGTACCCTCTGTTGTACCATGTATTATGATGATGCAATCAGCATGTCACCCCTGCCTGTAACACCGTGTTGTCATTGTAAAGCAACCACAAAGATGAAGCAAGTGGCATTAAAGGATTTATTGATCCTGCCATCCTGCAGTTCAGAGAATGTGATTCTCAACACTGGGGTTATGTGTACATTTTTTTTTTTCTTGTTAGAGAAAACTTCTGGTAAGCTTTATCAGCTGGCGTCTTTTATATTGTTGGGGTTGATGTCTGATGTCATTCTGAATGGGCTGGTGAGTGTGAGTCCTCAAAAAGCTTCCACCTCTGCGTCGCGGTTTGGCTGCAAAGTTCAGGAAAGGGAGAAATGTCATGGTTAAAAGAGGCTGCGTACGAGAGCAGACACACCGCTGCTCAATACCATCAAACACAGCTGAGGGTCCAGGGCCGCCGGCCACCTGAGATGCATAGAAAGAGAAGCATGTGTGTTTCACAACAAAGGCCAGGCTGAGTTCCTACTCCCACCCTGGACATCACAGGCCACAAAGCACTGAACTTCAGTCATCCGCCACACCACCCGCTAACTCCCTCTGACTGGGACGCTGCAGTCATCAAACGCTTCCGTAGGTTATGCCACCAGACTTTGCCCCACCCCGAAACCCAGAGCTGTGTGGAGAACTCTTTATTTTTGCAATTTCTGTCAGTGTAAGACTTGATGAAACAGTCACCACTGCTGGGCCTTTTTAAAGATAACTGCGACCTAAAGCAGCATATCCTTCCTGACAGGATGAAGAAAAAAAAGTGTATTCTGCAGAGTCATCTTAAAATCAAATCGACAATTGTTACTGTTTACAGTATTTTTTGTCATATATTGCATTTGTTCTGGGTTATCCTTAAATATTTATTTATTTATTTACTTACTTATTTTTGTGTAGTGCCAGGGCAGGTAAACCTGTCACTCATATTAGGTCAGCCAGTAGCAAACCACAACCATGCAACAGTCCAATCAACTCTCAGTTGAGTAGATTAGTGGGCATCCACTAGGCCTGCACGATTCTGGCTAAAATGAGAATCACCTTTTTTTTTTTTTTTTTTTTTTTTGCTTAAAATCAAGATCACTATTTTGTAGATGTAAAATAAAGCTTAATAAAAGGAGGCTATTATTATTGTTAAACAAATGGTAAAATAACAATAATAATATTAAGCATATGTCTACTGTTGGTTAAAATGCTACATTTTGTGTGGACTTGAACAGACTTTAAATTTGTCCTGGTTGTTAATTTACAGTAGTGAGGACATCAGAATAAAACTATTAATAATTGTAAAGTTGAATTATTATGTTTGAGACACATGCTTGTCATTTGTCGTTGACATCAATTTTAGACCCTTTTATTCACTGATAAAATAAAATCTGTCATCTTATTCCCTCTTGCATTCAACATTAGAGCAGTTATACTGACCCAGTAAACATTTATTTTCATGCACAACACTTTGTGTTCGCTATGGAAAAAAAGCATATCAAATGCTTGTGGTAATCATAATGCTAAAATGTGATATTTGGTTTCACTTTCACTGCTTATGTCGTGGCTGTCGTCACTTGGAGGAAAAAAAAAGATACATGCAAATCATACTTCATAAAACAGCTCCTGAGAATCGATCACTCTGCAACAAACTGAACGTTTTTTTTTTTCCAACTTTATTACCCTTTACTCACAGACAATGCAGGTTCTGTTCACTAATGTAGACATCATTGGCAGACATGCGCGCATCCTCTTGGTAATAAACAAACAGTGTGTCAGCTCGTGTAATTTCGCGGTTGTGAATATGTCATTACATTAACACAGATTTTCTATTTTTGGGTGAATTATTCCTTATAAATACAGTAAATACAGTGTGAAACCTTTATTGCAATTTGTAGGTAAACATGCTGCTGAGCAATTCGTATAAAACAATGTGAAGACTTGTGTGACCGCCTATGCTTCTCTCCTGACCATGAAAATATAATCTGCTGAATCGTAGAAAAGCAGAATTAAGATCGTGTGTTGAGTTGAATCGAGATCACAATTTGTTTTTTTAATTAATCGTGCAGCCCTACCGTCCACTTTTTCAACAGGACTGGTTTTGGGAATATTTTTCATAGGTATTTTGTTTTGGTTAAATTGAAAAAATATCAAACGATTCACTTAAATAACTGTGTATATGCATACATTTGTTACTGATACAGCCAACAACTATAAGTATTTTGAAAGAATAGTCTGACTCAGTCCTTCGTGAGAGTGGGCCGTCTCTTGGCATGCTTTGCGTACTGTGATTCGTTAGTTAAACTTTCTACCATCTTTTGAATTTATTGATTCCAATTCTGCTTATCGATTTGCATTCCCAGATTCAATTTCAATGAAGTAGTAAAAAAATATAGCTGAAAAAAAAAACAGCATTGAGCTGCTGGATCTGGAAGGGGTGTGTATGTTGGGTGGATTGCCTTTGTCATCTCCCTAGAAATAAACAAACATTGCTAATGGGCTGGTTTATAGTTCTATAAAAGAGAGAGATTTTTCCCTCTAAGGTAACACCTACCAAAACGATGATGACTTGACAATATAAAAGGGGTGCAGTCCTTGGCTTTGACTGAACACAGTTATTGACCTGTGACACTCTTCAGTTATTTTTTTGCTTGAGCTTTCCTTTTGAAGTAAAAGGGAAAAGTGGCTCACAAACAACATTTTGTGTTGTTGCCGTATTAGAGTCTGTTAATGAAGGGCGTTCTGCTCTCGGGATGCACAGTGAATCAAATACAGTACATTAGTTTAATTCAATGTTGAGAACCAACTAGGGCTGCACAATATATCATTTCAGCATTGATATTGCAATGCGATCATTCGCAATAGTCACATCGCAGGATATGCAGTGTTGAGTTAAATATTATAAATTGTCATTTCATGTGTTTTTGATGGCTGTGATTTTGTGTAATGATGTTAAAAGGATTACGGTATAAAAAATGAGACCATTAGTGACCCTAACTATTCATTTAATTGAATTTAATTTTTATCATTTAGTTGCTGTACTTTAATACCGTTAGACTCGGAAGACTATAAAACACTTTATTATAGTTGCATTTTTTTCTTAATTGTGTTTATAGATTGTTATGCATGAAAATACTCAACACATGCAAATACAAATATGCACTGCAAATAGTACAGACCACAATGGAACGGTGTTGGGTGACCCCAAAAAGTTTATAAATTTTGTTTTTTATGGAGATGCAAATTGTAAATCTTAATTTATCAATCTCTGACTAATGAAATGCTCACAACACATGCAAATGCACTACAAATAGCACAGACAACAATGAAAATGTGTCAGGGGACCCCCAAAATGTTAAAGTTCGTTTATTCCCACTGCAGAATCATCCTTATTAAACTAACATTATAAATCTTTCCAAATATTAAGATCATTTGTTGAAATTGTATTCATATCACAATATATACAGCAAAATAAAAAAATATCCCAATGTTACATTTTTCCAATATCGTGCAGCCCTAGAAGCAACATCAGATGCTTGGTCATGTTGGTTGTGACACCTTGCCCTTCAGCATATTCGTTTTTTAACAGTGATCACACTTTTCTTTGTCCTCATTCTTTACTAAATGTAGCCACATGTTTGGTTGCTTCCCGCAGTCCATATTTAGGTTTAGGGTTCTGGTAGTTCACAAGCACTAAAGGGTCTGACAGATAAAAAAAAAAAAAGGATTTGAAGTCTTAATATTCTAGATCTTAATATTAATCTTAAGAATTTGTTTCCAGAATTGGAATTAATTTTCAATTCCCAAACCTGTAGTTAACAGTAACATTTATTGTTCATTTAATTTTCTATAAACATTTTTAAACTCTAGAACCTAGCAACTGCTCCCTATGGACAAAACCCATCCCCCCATTTGTTCATGATGTTGTTTCACTTGAATGTTTTACAAGTAGGCATGGGACGATAACCATTTTCCAGGTATACCACAGTTTGGAAAAGTTAAGATTTTGAAAACCACCAAAATTTTCTTTAATATTGTTCCTAAAGTATGTGTATGATATTTTTGTTATGTTTTTTTAGGACAACAGTGACTCCAGCAGGAAAAACATCCAAAGATGGCGTTTTAAATTGCAAAGAAATCTCTATTTTAGAAACTAATAAAGACCACAGAAGTCTATGATAAATTTTTTACCCAGACTTTTAAAAAGAGTATATTTTAGAGCAGTGAGCACAATACCGTGATACCTTGAAACCGTGACATTTTTATTCAAGGTTATCATACCGTCAGAATCTTATACCGGCCCATGCCTATTCACAATGGGGAAGAAAACTCTATCACTCTATCTAACTTCTGTTTCATGCTGACTTTAATACTGCAATCCTGTTCACCGTTGTGCAGTGTTATTCTGCGGTTAATCATCTAACCAGGTGTGAACTGTAAAGCCTTGCGGGTGTCTAATGGGATAGTGGAGATGAGCTAATGGCACACGCAGAGTGACAGGCATGTATGAAGCAAACCGTAATGATCATTTTACAGAGTATAGTTCTAGTTTCAGCTTTGGTTTGAGGGATTGTGTCAGAGGGGAATGTAAAAAGAGCAGTCTTTCTTAATGCTGCCAAATGTTCTACGCCGTGGTAGTCGTTCTACGTTGTGGTTGTGTTTGCAATGATGTAATGACATATTAATTGCTGTATGCACTTTTAAAAGAAATCCTACTGTTTAAAAGTTAGAGATTGGACAAGTTTCTAATGCATCAATTAAAATTGGGCAGCATTTTAACAATGACAAATTCCAGGTATTTTTAAGCATTATTCTTTTTTTTTTTTAATCTGTAAACATCTTGTTTTCGGTTTGTTTAGATGCCTATGATGTGTGTTGTTCATATTTCGGTCTACTGCAGCAGACAGAGGCAAATCTTTTTAGCAGTCTGAGAAACCATTTACAGAACGCTGCTTTGTGTTTAAAAAGATAAGATGCTGCACACATGTTTTTTTTTTTGTGTGATTTTGTTTTTAAAGTGCTTGCTATGTTGTTATCAAGTAAAACAGTCGTCATGCCAACTTGCAACGTTAAACAGAAGCTTGCGATTCTTGCTCCGCCTTTGAGTTCCTCCTTGTCCACTGCTTAGGGAATGACATTGAGCGGTGCTGTGTGTAAAAGTTGAAATTCTTTCAACTTGACACAGCATTTCAAAAATGTCAAGCAAAATGGAAAAGTAGCGCATTGGAATGGAAAAGCATCTTCTGTGTGAATGGCCCCTTGTGCATAGCAATAACTGCATTAACAGAGCAATTTTACCAGAATTCATTTTTGTCCAACCAAAGCTTCCAGGTCTGAACACAGCCCAATTCAACCCATTACACTTTGGATGCAGTATACTAACCAAAGCTTGAGTCCTGCACAGGCCTTAAATCTAAGCTTTAACCAGGGACGCACAGGCTGTAGCCCTGCTCTTGTCTAACAGCTTATCAAAATGTTTGATCCGAAGATTCTCTTTTTTCCGCTTATACTGTTACAGCCATTAAAATAGACCAGATTGGTATTTAATAGAATTTTTTTTTTTCCTTTTTTAAAATCAAAATAATTTAGCGCAATGTTTGGATTTTTTTTTTCTTTTTTTAAGTGACATCTAGATTCAAACGGTATGTGGTCCATAGTAAGTTTACTCAATTTACAAGTTGTGCATTGTGCATAACCAGTTGGCTCCTAATATAAAATTGTCACTATTTGAAAAGTTGACCAGAAGTTTGCCTTTCCTCTAGAGTTTCTTTCACTGTTTAAGTTTGCCAGTGTCAATTTTTCTCTTTACAGGGTGTCTGCGGGGTCTTTAAAAGTTTTAAAAGTTGATAAATCAGTTATGAGAAAATTAAGGCTCTTATAAGTTATTAAAGTCTTAATTGCATTTTTACGAGGTCTTAAATTTTGTTCAAGCGTTGTACGCAGTGTTTGACTCTAACAAAGCATAAATATATTTATTTTCCTCCTAATATTAACAATGGCGTGCTTGATCCACACGGTTGGTTCAGGCTGGGGCACTTCTGGCCAAGCTCCTCTGTCTGGGTGATATCACGTAATTTGCGACAAACATGGGAAGGTGATGTGATGCTCTCCACATGTTGCTAAAGCGTAAAGCGAAACAGACAGCAAAATGGGAAAATGTAAGTTTGCGTACTCCTGGTTGGGGAAAGACGAGTTTAAACAATGGCAAAAGCCTTTCGCTGAAAACAACCGTGTAATTTATTCTTTTAAGCTTTGTTTCTTCCGAGCTTATCTGAGTTCTGTTGCATGGCTGTGCTACATTGATTTAGCTACAACTCTTTATTAACAACTGTTTAGTAAGTTAAAGGTTTGATACTAATTAGAACTTAAAATGGTAATGAGGTCTTAGCTTTAAGACTTTAAGACCTCAGAAAATTATTTAAATTACCTTTAGGATTCCTGCATATACCCTGCTTAATGTTCTCCATTGCATGTGGCTTGAATTCTCTATGCACATAGCATCACTAGCACTTCTGGACCACATGCATTCGAATGCATCAAATATTTTATTACGTTTAATTTTTTATTTAAGAAAAAAAAAACATTTTTAAAGCAGGTCCAAAGCCTGATATGCGTGCTAGCTATGACGTGAAAATTGTCCTGAAGCCTGGCCCTAGGGGCATAAAGTCAGTCCCCAACGGGCTCGGGCTTAAATGCTGGGCACTAACCAAAGTGACAAATAAGAACATTTGGGTAAACTATGCATTGAGAATTTTTGCACACCCTGTATGCTAGTGCACTTCTATAATCAAATGTGTTTCATTTTTGAATGATCTATTCCTTTTTAATAAAAAATCAGGAGTAATGGAGGGATAATCCTCTTAAACATTAAACCTACTGTGCCGTGGCCTTCCAGCGTATTAGTTTGAGAACGCTAATGATTGTTCACCATTATTGTGTCAGTATGTATTTGATCATGATGGAACATATATTAATATCAGTCTCTTTATTTCATGGTCCATATTGACGGGGTAATATGATTCATGACTGTTGTGATTTTTAATGGTTTAAAAACAAAATTTTGCATGTTAAAAAACACTTCTAGTTATACGAATCAAACCTGCAAATGGTCTGTGCAATGGCTTCATACAGTAGCAGTAGTTTAGTTTATATTCACTGCATAACACCAGTCCAGTATTTTACATTACTCCTTTTTGTGACCAGACGTGGTTTCATTTCACAGAATGAGGAAGAAGTCCAGATATTGTCACAAGCTTTTCTTTGTGTTTAAATTTGATCCATTTCATTAGGCTTCTATCATCTTGATCCTCTTTGCCCTCTAGCATCCAGTATGAATGAAACCGAAAAAAACATCAACGTGTTATCACAACACTATTTCAGAGGTCTTAAACTTCTCATGGTGACCTACTGTCCAAGTGCTTATCAAACCTGGTTTAGCGCATCTGCATGTATTTAATATGATCCTGAAAAGCTTAATTCAGCTCCTTCAGTATGTTTAATTATAGTTGAGCTCTGTTGGATTGTAGACCAGGAGCAGTTTGAAGATCTCTGCACTATATTGACCTTATTCTAAAATGCGGAAGTGCACCTGGTTTTGCAATTTGTCTTCGAACTTCCGATTCAGTCGCCTATGGAAGAAATGACTAGGAATAATAAACAGCAGAAAATGGTCAAACTACTTGCTCTACAAACACATGTTTGCATGACTATACAGACCAAGTACAGTAATATAATAAGAAAATATCAAATTGCAGCATTAAGCAGAGTAACGAGCAGTTTTTAAAGTCAATAAAATAAATATAAGTGAATGTGAACGGAAGTCGCTAGACAAAAAGATTCAAATGGCAGCGCCCGCTCGACGGCGGTGAATACTGTTGAAGTGAAATTTATCAGCCCTTTTTTCTTAATTAGTTCCCGTGTAATGTTTAACAAAGCTAAGAATTTTTCACAGTATTTCCTAATATAATAATTTTTCTTATACAAAAAAGTCTTTGTTTTACTTCGGCTAGAATAATAGCAGTTTTTATTTTATTTTTGAAACAATTTTAAATTGTAATTTTTAAAAAAAAATTTTTATTGTCAACAGAACAAACCATCAACATACAGTGACTTGCCTAATTAACCTAGTTAAGCCTTTAATTGTTACTTTAAGCTGAATAATAGTATCTTAAACATAGGGCTGGGCAATATTGCAAAAAATATATCACGATATGTAGTCAATCAAGGGCCATAAATACTTGCAAAATAAAAGAATGTTTTGAAAACAAAAGAAGAAAGTATTGAGCAAAAAATAAATTAATAAATGAAAATCTCCCAAAACCGCAAAGCGCAAATTTATTTTTGTGAAAAAGAAAAAAAAAATTTTGCTATCAAAAATGAAGATCAACAAAGAAAAAATTAAGTTTTGAGAAATAAAAATGAAATTTGCTAACAAAAAAAAGAACTGCAATTAAAAAAAATGTAAAGCCAATGCTATAAAAATGTTTAGCAAATATATATAGTTTTTTTTTTTTTTTTTTTTTGCAAATATTTTAGTTATTTATTACACCGCTTTTCGTTTGCAGTTCTTTATTTTTGTTAGCAAAATTAATTAATTTCTATTTCTCAAATTGCATTTATTTTATTGCTCAATACTCTTTTTTTGTTTGCAAAAACTTTTATTTTGCAAGTATATATGAACTTATATTGACTCCATAGGTATCAGGTTTCATATAATTCGGTATTGATAATTATTGAATGTTTTTTTTAACAATTCATTTATGAATATTAGGATTTTTCTTTATTTAAGCACTAATTTAGTTTAGCAATATTGCTAAGGCAAAGGGTTTTAATAGTCAAATGCAAAAATATTTAAACAAAATAACTAATCTCTTTGTAATATGATAAACATAAGAGACTATTAAATTTAATAAATAAAATGTTTGTGGCATTCTGAAAAGTTCAGATTTTTTTCAACTAGGAGTAACTGGCAATTGCGCATGCATCACGTCACTCCATGTTATTACATTTGAATAAAACTATATACCCTTCTTACCAAACTTTATTTTATCGTTACTGATAATAGTGTCTGGTCAATTAATAAAGATACCGATTTTATCACCCAGCCCAACCCCCCCAAAAAATAAATTCTTGTAAAATATTATGCAATGTCATCATAACAAAGATAAAATAAATCAGATATTAGAAATGAGTTATTAAAACTATTATGTTTAGAAATGTGTTTAAAAAATCCATTAAACAGAAATTGGGGAAAATATACAAGGGGGCTAATAATTCAGGAGGGCTAATAATTCTAACTTCAAATGTATATTGTCGATAATAATGTTATCACAACAAATAACAAAAAATCTAATTTTATATATTTAATTCCATAGCTCCCATCCCTAGTCTGCAGGATTTCATGTTTGGCACATCTTGGCGTACTGCGAAATATTAGTTTTAAATTTTCAGTGACCTGTATTTTCATACTAAGAATACTTTAATATAAGTACACATACAAAAGCATAGGTATTGAAAGCATTAGTGCAACAGTAGCAGATATAGTTGTTGCTAGGTTTTTGTTAATGTGCTTTTTGTTTTTGCTTCTGCAGTGTGTGCTCTATCTGTGGGCTCTGAAGATCAACCACCCGACCACCCTCTTCCTCCTCAGAGGCAACCACGAGTGTCGGCATCTTACGGAGTACTTCACCTTTAAACAAGAATGTAAGCTCAACTCTTTTTCGACTCGTAACTTGTGTGTGTCTGTAAACGTTATCAAGAGAACGAAATGAGATTTTACCACATCCTATCATTCAAGCCTGTCACGGCAATTTTTTCCCCATTACCATGCTGGCATCCCGAGAGGGATGGTGTCAGGAGAGTATTGGATGACGGGCCACAGGCTCAGAGCTCAATCACATCCCTCGGCGCTCGTCAGGGCTCTTCACTCCCCACTTAGATTTACATCAGCCATCATCCCTGTCATGACAAACGCTGACAGCTAACTGAAGCCTTCACACAGGAACGGCTGTCTGCTTTCCTCTAGCAGCTGATGATCATAAGCAGACCCACACAGATTCTGTGCAAAATTGTAACACCTGCCATTTATGCAGTTTTATTAATCCCTTGTTTAACGCGTTCGATAAATATTTGGCTAATAATTATGCTTCAAGCTGCTGCTGTGGAGTTTTTCAAAGTCCTTTGTTTTAAGCTTATTTTTGCAGTGTTAACATTTTCACTGGTAAAGTTGTATTATTATTTTTTTGATTCATATTTTTATTATTAGGGATGTCCCAATCAAGTTTTTTTTTGCCCTCGAGTCTGAGTCATTTGATTTTGAGTATCTGCCGATATTGAAACCCGATTCAATACTTCTATAATACATAAAACATTCTTCACTTTTTTAGACTTTAGTGCAACAAGAAATATAAAATTAATATAAAACAAGTAGCACCTCAAAACACACGGCAGGCAATCCCAAATTTACATATCACACTGTTTACTATGTCAGTGTTGTCGTCATCAACTTTATAATACTCCAGACCGCAGACAAACGCATGCTTTCCACTTCAAGCTGCTTCTGTGTTCTACTTTGCCAGCATTTAACCAATAGCGTCTTTTCAACAAAGTGATGTCATGCCGCACATGTTGCTGTTTCTGTCTGTCTGTCAAGAAAGAGGTCAATCAAAAGTTTTTAAATATTTATATACATACATACATGCATTCGAGTCCTATTTGGGATGTAACGTCCGATACCGATTGAGTGTGAAACCAAGTGATCTGGCCCAATTTCCCATTATGTGATTGGATCTGGACAACCCTAATTATTATAATTATTATTACTATTATTACTTAAAATCAAAATGAACAAAATGTTTTGAGTAAAACAATTTGTTTTGCAAGGCTCCATGTAACATTTGAATAGCGTTTATTAAATCATTTTTCAAAGCTGTGGCACTGGTATCTCGGACATGTAGTATCAAAATTACATGTCTTGTCTTTTAGAAATAAATATCACAGCTTGAATGGACATTGTATGTTGAGTTAAAGGATAAAGATGTAAATTCGACAGATTGTTCATTTATAAAAACACTAGAAGTATGCAAAACATATAATGTAATTTTTCTATTAATTCACATAACAACTTAAATAAAAGTTACTTTATGGCTGGTATTTATAAAAATATTAGCCTGATGACATTTAGTACATAGTATAAAAATGTATTGATAAATATAGACATGTTTTTTTTTCATTGTCTTTTATAAGAGCTCCTTTAAAAAGCCATAAACGATCTTTAATCAGAGCAGATAGTCTTAAAATTAGTAAAATGATAGCAATAGATGTTAAATGCACTGAGAAAACTGAATATAATAATCAGTATTTTTGTTTTTGCTTTTTATGAACATCCTTCAGTATGTCCTTTTCAAAATACTCATTAAATGTTACAAGAGTTATGTTATGTGAATTTGTATGTAAAACACATTTGCTCTGTGCGCGTGCTGTATTTTTTTTTTTTTTTTTTTTTGATCGCACAGTGCGACTTGTGTTTTAAATGAGTACAGCGGTTATATTTGCCCTGCCATTTAATGTTTTTCATATGCATAAGGACATGGCAACCCTTATCTGGTAGGCAAATTGGTAGCAGCACCAGTGCAACCTCAAAATTAATTGCTACCAACATGGAAACACACACACATACTTACACAAAAACAGCCATTTAATCACAGTCTGCAGCCATAAGTTTTAGTTCTACTAAATAATTAAATTTTAAGCTTCGATTCATATGAAATTGTAATGTCAAATGTATCAGTGGTCTGCATCAAGAACTCTTTAATTTAGCCAATCAGAATCCACCCATTGTCCAATGACATTTCTGTTTGCATCAGCAGATCCTGGTTGGAAATGCGTTTATTCAGACTAAAATCGAGGTTGGCTGTTTTTCCAATCCAGCTAATCCAGCACTGGAACTCGCAGTGCTGTTAATAATGGTTGGGTTATCTGGATTAGTTAGTAAAGCCCCATTCACACAGCACAATCCCATTCATTTTAATGGAGAGCTGGTGACTTCCGGCAACTAGACTTACAGTGACCATTGGTGACAGGATGTGGCCATGGCAAGCAATGGGGGATGTTAGACAAAAACTCGCTTGCTTCATTCATACACTGCTCCAGCACTAGCAATCAGTAGTCGCTGTGCTGACTGAGCCTAAATTTGTTTCTTAAACTCCGACAGCCATTTGGGTTTTATTTACAGATGTATAGCAATGATGGCAAAATTCATACATTAGTTTTAAGTTCATTGTTCACATTAGAACAGAAATCGAAATACGGCATGTGGATTATGCAGATTTTAGTCTGCATAATCCATTGACTGAAGTGCAGTACAGACATGTGAACCCCTTAATCATACTATTACCATTGTGTAGGATTTTTGCTGCATTTTGCGACAGGATAGTCTGTACACACGACTGTTTGACACTATTCTCTCCACCTATCATTAAACCACCACAGATACCCGCATCACAGATTTTCCTATGCAGTGTCTTAATTCTATTAAAACAACACTCTTCCAGCTGGTCATAATCTCATCCAATATCTTGTTTGTCATGTGGGGCATGCATTAAATGTTTCTGAATGAAAGTGAAAGTGCAAAACTGCAATTAAAGTCAACAAAACACCCGAAATTACATGAATCTCTGGAGGAAATGTAGATGGTGTGGTGACGCAAAGACGTTAATCGAATAAAGTGATATAACATGTATAACGGGATCATGAAAGCAACTCATGTAATTAAGCATTTACTACACTGTAAAACCCAATAAGTTAAGGTAACTCAAACCATTTGAGGAAACCGATTTCAACAAACTATTTAAGTTCAAAAACTAATCCTAATGAGTACTGTGAACTTAATCCATTTCGATAAAGAAAGCAATCTGAGCACAATAAAACCCAATAAATGAAAAGAACTCAAACCAACTGAGTACTGTAAACCCCAATAAGGCAACTCAAACCGCTTGAAGAAACCAATTGCTACAAACCATTTGAGTTAAACTAATCTATACAAGTACTATGAACTTACTACATTAAAGTTGAAGTAATGAGATATTTAATTAACTCATTACCTTCAACACTGAGCTCAACTCTTTTTCAAATGAGTAGAATTAACTTTCAGCCAATTTTGGGTTAACAACACTCATTTTAGTTGATAAAGTTGACTCTTGGGTTTTACAATGCACTAATGACAGGCATTTATGCATTCACTCTATTCTGTTGGTGCTGTGGTGGATCAAGTTGCTAATTAGTCAGTGTAACTTGAAGATTAAATGTGAACCATAGTATCATTCTGTTATATTCTTTAACGTTTACATACACAGCAGAAATTGCATCACAAATCAGTTTAGCAAATTAGTAGTGACACCACTGCGAAACTCTAAATTAATTGGCGCCAACATAAAAACGGAACAAAAGAACAATTCAGACACAGTCTTCTACCAACTAATACAAAAACGTTTTGATTTGTAACGTCAAATGGATCAGTGGCCTGCATTAAAAGCTCCCCTATTTTAGTCAATCAAGATCCAATGGCATTCCCGTCAGCATCAGCAGAAATCTTGGCTCTTAATGTGTTCATTCAGCCTAAATGGAGGCTGGCTGTTCATCCAATCCAGCTAATCAAAGAGCCTTTGATAAGGATGTGCTGCTTCATCGCAGTGTTGTTCTTTTGCTCATCACGAGGCGGCCTGTTTCTCATCTGTCAGTGCTGCTGTTTACAATATGCGGCGCGGCTGGCCCATTCTAAAATGTCAGGATTTAACGGTGGTATGCGGGCCCCGTGTTCCACGTGTAACCGGTCTCTGGCCTCCTTTTAATCAGCCTCCCGCTGCGCTCCTTTCCTCACTTCATCCCAATTAGCACACGCGTCTGCTTGCAACATCACCTAACAAGGCATGCGACATCCTCCTCCTCCTCCATCTATTCCTTGGAAAGTTGGCAAGCCCCCTGTTCTGCCCTCACCCACCCAGCATTACTGTGATATGTCAAAAGGACCAGCGTGACAGCCTTGGCTTGAAAAGCTCATTCGCTCCTTTAGCAAGTGTTCAGAGATGCATGGGTGTTTTTTTTTATTATGCTTCTCTCATCGCAGGCAAGATTAAGTACACGGAGCGGGTGTATGATGCCTGCATGGAGGCCTTCGACTGCCTTCCTCTGGCCGCTCTGCTCAACCAGCAGTTCCTCTGCGTTCACGGAGGTCTTTCTCCTGAGGTCACCTGCCTCGACGACATCCGGAAAGTAAGTTTTTAAAAAAAAAAAAATTTTATTTGGCATTATTTTTATTTGTGCTGTTGTTGTTGTTGTGTTCAACCGTATTGGATGGCAGGGAGTTTGTTACTTTTTTTAAGATAGTGTTTTGAGTGCTGTTGTGATGGTTCTTTTGAAGAGGATGATTTTATATATGCAGCTTCTCAGGGAGTTGTGCTGTTAAACCACAGTGAGCTGTCAACGTGCTCAAGCATTCTTTTGAGAGGTTGCATCTTTAAACTGATCTGTTTTAAGCCTTGCTAAGAATATTCAAGTTAAAAAAAAGACATGGAGTTTAGATTAACTCGATTTTGCCTTGCTGTTTGTTGTCTAAGCACTACCGATTATTTTGAATTCTTCAATTATTGTTAAAAATATTTAGATTCTTATTATTTTTGTTATTCTAAGATATAGAAAAGTTCAGTTTTTAATATTTTAAACTTAAGATTCATCTTATTTCTACTTATTTCTACTCTAAATCTATTAATAGTAAACGAGCAATATTGTTAATTCAATAAATAAATAAATAATTTAAATGTATTTTATTCAAATACTTTATTTTTATTTGTAGCATAATTAAAGACAATTTAATATAATATTATTATTT